>NC_088246.1:7500-326000 GCF_036013445.1 Caloenas nicobarica
AACCTGTTCCCCGTGGCCTCTAAAAATGACCCTGCCTGCAAAAACCCTGGCCCGAGCATAAGCTGCGTCCCAACAATGGCGATGAACGTCGCCTCGCAGAGCAGCCGGGACCGGGGAAAAAAAAACCCAGCCGGGGGAAGGGAAAAAAAAAATCCCCCGGCTGGGTTTTTTTTTTTTTTTCCTGTTTCAAATTTGAAATGTACCTGAAAAAGGAAAAACTATTAAAATGCAAGGACAAATACCCACAACCCCAAACCACATTCATACCACATCACACCGCTAAAACACACCACTCCTTCACCTACCTAAACCACCACACCCTCACGCTGCTGCCATCCTCCCCCCTGCGCTGCCGCCCCTCGGGAACGCTGCTCCCGGGAGCCTCCAAAAATAAAATAAAATAGACCCTGCCTGCGAAAACCCCGGCCCGAGCACAGCCTGCGTCCCAACAATGGCGATGAACGTCGCCTCGCAGAGCGGCCGGGACCGGGGAAAAAAAACCCCAGCCGGGGGAAGGGAAAAAAAAAATCCCCTGGCTGGGGTTTTTTTTTTTTTTTCTGTTTCAAATTTGAAATGTACCTGAAAAAAGGAGAAGCTATTAAATTGCAAGAACAAATACCTACAACCCCAAACCACATTCATACCACATCACACAGCTAAAAACATACCACTGCTCCTGTACCAAAACCACCACACCCTCACGCTGCTGCCGCTCTTCCCCCCGTGCCGCCTCCCCATTCGGGCATTGCCCCTTGGGGATTCTGTTCTCGGGAGCCTCTAAACTCACCCCGCCGGCAGAAACCCCGGTCCTGGCCCTTCCTCTGTCCCAACATGGGTGACAAACGTCACCTTGCAGAGCAGCTGGGACTGGGGAAAAAACAACAAAAACACCCACAACACGCAACTGGGGGAAAATAGAGAAAAAAAATCCCCAGCTGGCTTTTAAAAAATTCTTTTTAATATTTCAAACTACCTACCACATTAACCTGCAAAGACAAATACACACAACCCCAAACCACATTCACTCCACGTTTCACACTGTCCAAACACGCCGCTCGTCTGCTCCCGTTCCGACCCCCGCCACGCTCCCGGCACGGCCGCTCCGTCGCCCGACCCCGCGATGGGTCCCCGGGCGCTCGTGGAATTGCTGCTCCTGAGGTTGACAAACATCACCCTGTCTGCAAAAACCCTGCCTGACGCTGACCACCAAACAAACAGTGATGAATGTTGTCCGGCAGAGTGGCTGGGACCGGGGAATAAAAACAACCGGCTGTGCTGAAATAAACCTTTCCCTGGCTGAGCTTTTGGTTACTCTACCTTAAAAAAAATTTTCTACTATGTCGGCATTACGTACAAACTGTGGATAAAAACAAGCGGCTCCTACTCAAGTTCTGGCACATTCTGAGACTACCACTCATTCACCATCCACTCTACTCCAACCCTCACTTACACCACTGTTATTTAACCACCCAACCGCCTGGACAGAGATCACCCCTATTCCACGGCCGCCCCTGGAACTGCCCAACTGCGCGCCTCGTGACGTCGCCGCTCCGTCCCCTTTGAAAACCTTGGGCTTCGCGCCGACAAAAAATAAAAGGAGGATGCTTCGCTACAAGTGCCGCTCCTTTCCCTCGGTTTTTGCGCTCCAACGAACCTCGCTCCTCTTCTCGGTGGCTTTGGTGCTGCAACATTGATTCAAGTGTGTCAGATTATCAGTGTGTGCTCTTTGATGTGTTGCTTTAATGCCGGCAGCTTTTCCAACAGCTGGATGAAGCTCTTCTATAGATCTTAGGGGGATCCTTGAGGGTTCGCTCTGTTCCACAGCTGCTACTCCGCAGAACCTATAAACTACTTGGCCTGTGATAGACTGGCGGTCATCGGCTGGGCCGAGTCCTAAGTTTAAGAACTCCTGCGCCACAAAAGCCATTTGCTTCCCTTCCGGTGAGCGGTACTTTATTGCTACTGCTTAGAGAGACCGGCTGCAAATACTTCGATTCCATTTCACCTGGTCTTCTCCTGTATCATTCTTGCAAATTTTTCAGTTTTGCATGGTTTTCTGCTGTATTTTCCAGATAAATTCTCCCATTCTGGGAGATCCCCGGAAGCGATGCCCTTACGGTATCGCGTGGTGGCATCACGCGGAGGTCCTCGAGACTGTTCTGTTTTAACGATGGGTCTGGCTGCGTGTTCGAGATATTCTGATAAATACGACAACTTGTCCTTCCCTGGTTCGCTCTCGCAAGGTGACCCCATATATTTCTGTCCCATCCTTCGGGGGATGCAATTGGTTTCCTAATGGGTAGCATGGCAGGAAGACTACAAGTCTGCATAAGTATTACTTCGTGCTTTCCTGTAACTTTTGTTTCTTCTTTTGTTCCTGTAAAGGTTTCTGCAGCAGCTCAGTTTTCATTGACAATAACAATAGTGCAGCAGGTTTTGTGCCTATCTCCTCCCTTGTATTTTGCTTTTCTCCGTTGAGGATTTTCCTCTCCTGACAGGTGGGTTGCGGTCAGGTACTTAACAGTTTGCTATTAATTCTTTCCATCCTTCCTATGGCTCTTGAGCGTGGTGAGCTGTTCTTCCACAGCTTTCCAATCGTTGCAATTACCACAGGCTCATTCCTCTGAGAATCTGGAACTCTAACTCACTCTGTGCCTCCATAAGTAATCGGCAACGGCGCCCGCCTTCCTGCCGACATTGGTTGGTGTCGGGTGAGTGACTCGGGGTGCCGCTGGCCGAGAGCTGTTTTAGATCGCTTACCGTGCAACGTTAGAGTGATGGCAAGGGTGACTATTACTGCTTTGACAAAATATGCCAGGCATATTCAGGTGAGACGCGATTCAGAGTGATCTCTACCTGGACGGGAAATGCCAAAGGCTAAACGGAGGCCCTCCTGTCGAGTCAAAGTTTGGAATGGACCCCCTCGCTTACTAAACTCCTGCTCGTAGAGGAGTCTAAGTGCGGCAGGGTCCAAACTTAGCCCCAGGCTGGATCTACGGTTTGTGTCTGCCGTGAGGTTCGGAATGGACCCCCTTGCTTTCTAAACTCTTCCCTCGGAGAAGAGTCTAGGTGCGGCTGGATCCAAACTTAGCCCCGGATGCATCTACGGCTCATGTCTAAGAGACACAGAGCATAGGGGAAACACCTAGGGGATTATATTTATATATGGCCAAAGGATTGCGTGTGCTCACTCGATCCCTTATATCACTTAGCTGGGATTTCAGAGTTTCATCATTCTGCACCTCGACGTCCTTACCTCCCCTCCAGGGGCCTGGGGTCTGGTGGATTGCAGTCTGGATCCTTGGTCTCTTGAGGCAAACTCTCAGGCAAAGTCCTTGAAAATAAGTAACCGAACAGAGTGTTACGGCTCGAGGGCTGACTCAAACTGCTGCCTTTGCTGAGGTCCCACCCGAGTGTAGAAATTCCTGGGTATTTATACCCTTACAGACTATTTACCCACCCCTCACACCATGATTCAATCCAATAGCAACAGTTGAGTCTTGAGTCTTCTTGCTTCTTAGTGGATCCTTTGCACTGACCTCAGACAGGCCTTTGCTTTGTGCAGCTGTAGATACGGTTTACAGTCCACGAGCACTTCATGCCAGCCTTGAATGTAGTGTTTTCTCTGAATGAATCCTATTTGTTCAAAGAAGTGCAATGCGGGCCTGATCTCACAGGTGGCGATCGTAGTCTGTAGCTACTTTTGTTGCCGTGAAGCAAAGGTTGTAATGACAAGTGATATACTCTTAAGAGGCATTTTCTTAGGCTAAAAAGACTCATAATGACAATGTGGTCACCTACAAAGAAAAAAAAACAGTTAAGACACTGTCTGTGAAATAACAGCACGCTAATCAACAATGATCTTTGGTATCGACTGTAAAACACAAGTGAAGAGACTGTCCGCTCCCCCTGCCCATGGATACTCTATCCTGGATGATGGTACAAATTTTGCCTACAGACTTGAATATGTCAATAGATTAACCATGGACACCTGGGGCTCGGTCCACCCACACCTGACTCCCCGTGCCTCCGGGCAGAGCAGCTCCAAGACAAACACGCACATGTGCAGACTGACGCTGCACAGAACGCTACAAACACCTCCACTCCAACAGCATCAAAAACTTTCAACAATGCGAACAACTCCAACAACAGAGACAGCACCAAAACAAACTACAGGGAGGCAGTGGTGAGGCGAGGAGCCTCTACTGCAACCCCAAAACAAAAAGGAGCCGAACATCACGGCTCCTTACAAGACGGCGGCACTGGCACAAACAAACAGAGACGGCGGCACTGGCACAAACAAACAGAGACGGCGCAAGTGCAAGTAACTCCTGCAAAACCTAAAGACTTCAGGATGCTGGGAAGAAGTGCCAGTCCCTTAGACTGGATGGGTAGAGAGGAGAGCTGCCCACGCAGCCCTGAACACCACCATAGAACAACTGACCAGAAACGTCCGAGGCGCAAGAACCATCCACGCTTTCGGCTGCTGATACAAGAAAAGCAGCACCCAATTGGCACTAGGCCAATCGGCACTGGCATTCCAGACCCTGGGATGTGCCCATCGGGCACGACGAGACCCCAGGATCGTCTGAACGGCGCAAGGCAGGCTTCCCGAAGCACATGACAACGCAGACACAGGCTGGAGCTGCCCTGCCCAAGCTGGCATCACACTTTAAGGTTCCCTGCACCCTTTACCCACCCAAAGGGGACTGTTCCTGGATGGTACTTTCCCCTCTGAGACCTTTAGCCCCCCGCCCCTGCAGTTCCCAGCCCCTCCCCAGGCCCCGTGCCTCCACTTAGCTTTCAAAGGGCCAAGGGACTGGATCCATCCAGGGAGGAAAACACCACATGGGCTCACGGGGATCTTCCTCCATTGCTGGGTTCCTCTTCAACATCTGCAATAACACAAGTAAACACACGCTCACTAAGCAGTGCCAGCACGAAGTATTGTGAGGTCAACGCTGACCCCTTCCACAACACCCACCTCCTCTTAAGTTCCCAGGCATTCCATTCAGCTGCTTGTGCCATGGGGTCCACAAAACACCTGCAAAACAAGAAGGAAACGCTGAACCGGGACACCAGGCAATACTGCGCTCCTGAACACCAACCACCGCCTCACCTGCTTGGCTGCTGGTTGGCATGCGGCTTCGCCCCTCCGAGCTTGCCTGTAGCGCCTGCTAAAACTAAGGCGCATGCTCAGATGCTGCCCAAAAGCACAGCCCGCCCACAGACGGTCCCATGTCCCGCTCCTTTACCTTGGCTGCTCGCCCACCCGGCCTCCGTCACCTTCACCTGCCACGCTGTTGACCGCGTTGAGGCCCAGCTACCACCTGTAAAACACAAGCAAAGGATGCTCGTACCTGCACCAGAAACACAAGACCTGAAATGAGATGCTGCTTCGGCCCAGCGCTCCTTGCTCACCTTGCCCGAGGAGCTGCGGTGCCGATACCCGGCTTTCCTCTTGGCTTCACACCTATAAAATAGAGAAACAACCAAACTTACGTAGAGGCACACGGCACACCATCCCTCCGAGACCACGCACCGGCCCACCTGCTCACGGCGCCCCGCTTGCCTCTTCCGTCGCTCTTGTGGGCCAAGTTGTCCCTCTGCATCTGAAATTAAGTTATTCAACAAGTCACCCAGATGCTGATCAACAGCTTGACCGTTCCACAGGTCTGCTTTCTATTCATAAAGAACACCAGAAGCTCTAATCGAGTCCCTAAAACACTGGTGGAGGGACTGTCCGTTCCCCTGCCCACAGCTACTCAGTCCCAGATGACTGTACAACCTTTGCCTACACTATTTAACATCTCAACATATTAACCGTGGATTCCTAGAGCTCAGTCCACCCACCCCTGACTCTACGCCTGCGGGCAGAGCAGCTCCAAGCCAAACACGCACACTGATGTTCCACAGAACGCTACAAACAGCACGCCTGCAACAGCACCAAAAACGCTCAACAATGAAAACGACTCCAACAGAGACTGCATCGATCAAAAGAACCTGTGGGGAGGCAGTGATGAGGTGAGGAGCCTGTACTGCAACCCCAAAACAAAAGGAGCCGAACATCACGGCCCCTTACGAGACGGCGGCAGTGGCACGGCAAACAGAGATGGCGGCACTGGCACAAGAAGGTCCTGCAAGACCTAAGAACTTCTTCCCAGCATCCTGAAGTGCCAGTCCCTTAGACTGGATGGGTAGAGAGCAGAGCTGCCCACGCAGCCCAGAACTACACCATAAAACAACTGACCAGAAACATCCGAGGCACAAGAACCATCCGCGCTTTCGGCTGCTGATACAAGAAAACTGGCACCAAATTGGCACTAGGCCAATCAGCACGGGCATTCCAGACCCCGGGATGGCACCTGAGATGCCTGTCGTGCCCCTTGGGCACCACGAGACCCCGGGATCATCTGAACGGCGCAAGGCAGGCTTCCCGAAGCACATGACAACGCAGACACAGGCTGGAGCTGCCCTGCCCAAGCTGGCATCGCACTGTAAGGTTCCCTGCACCCTTTACCCACCCAAAGGGGACTGTTCCTGGACAGCCCTTTCCCCTCTGAGACCTTTAGCCCCCCGCCCCTGCAGTTCCCAGCCCCTCCCCAGCCCCCGTGCCTCCACTTAGCTTTCAGAGGGCCAAGGGACTGGATCCATCCAGGGAGGAAAACACCACATGGGCTCACAGGGATCTTCCTCCATTGCCGGGTTCCTCTTCAACATCTGCAACAACACAAGTTAACACACGCTCACTAAGCAGTGCCAGCACTAAATATCATGTGCATCAACACCGACGACATCCACAGCACCCACCTCCCCCGAAGTTCCCAGGCGTTCCATTCAGCCTCTCGTGCCATGGGCGCAGGCAGAAACCCTCATCACTCGTGGCACCTAGGACAGCAGGAAACAAAACAGCTCTAGTGCTTGGGACAAGTCCCCAGCCCCACACTCCTCCTCACCCCTACCCCTGCTCACTGCAAACGGTCCTCTGAGTCCAAAGGGGTCCACAAAGCCCCTGCAAAACAAAAAGGAAATGCTGAACCGAGTCACCAGGCAATACTGTGCTCCTGAACACCAGCCACCTCCTCACCTTCTTGGCTGCTGGTCGGCGCGCGGCCTTGCCCCTCCGAGCTTGCCTGTAGCGCCTGCTAAAACAAAGGCGCGTGCTCAGATGCTGCCCAAAAGCACAGCCCGCCCACAGACGGTCCCATGTCCCGCTCCTTTACCTTGGCTGCTCGCCCACCCGGCCTCCGTCACCTTCACCTGCCACGCTGTTGACCGCGTTGAGGCCCAGCTACCACCTGTAAAACACAAGCAAAGGATGCTCGTACCTGCACCAGAAACACAAGACCTGAAATGAGACGCTGCTTCAGCCCTGCGCTCCTTGCTCACCTTGCCCGAGGAGCTGCGGTGCCGATACCCGGCTTTCCTCCTCGCTTCACACCTATAAAATAAAGAAACAACCAAACTTACGTAGAGGCACACGGCACACCTTCCCTCTGAGACCTCGCACCGGCCCACCTGCTTACGGCGCTTGGCTTGCCTCTTCCGTCGCTCTTTTAGGCCAAGTTTTCCCTCTGCATCTGAAATCAAGGTATTCAACAGGTCACCCAGATGCTGATCAACAGCTTGACCATTCCACAGGTCTGCTTTCTATTCATAAAGAACACCAGAAGCTCTAATCGAGCCCCTAAATTACTGGTGAAGGGACTGCCCACTGCCCCTGCCCACAGCTGCTCCATCCTAGATGACTGTACAACCTTTGCCCACACTATTAGATACATCAAGAGATTAACCATGGACTCCTAGGGTTCAGTCCACCCACCCATGACTCTACGCCTCCGGGCAGAGCAGCTCCAAGCCAAACGCGCACATGCGAAGACTGACGCTCCACAGAACGCTACAAACAGCACGCCTGCAACAGCACCAAAAACGCACAACAATGAGAATGACTCCAAGACCAGAGACTGCATCAATCGAAAGAACCTGTGGGGAGGCAGAAGAGAGGCGAGAAGCCTCTACTGCAACCCCAAAACAAAAAGGAGCCGAACGTCACGGCCCCTTACGAGACGGCGGCACTGGCACAAACCAACCAACCAACCGAGACGGCGGCACTGGCACAAACCAACCAACCAACCGAGACGGCGGCACTGGCACAAACCAACCAACCGAGACGGCGGCACTGGCACAAACCAACCAACCGAGACGGCAGCACTGGCAAAACGCTCCCGCAAGACCTAAGAACTTCTTCCCAGCATCCTGAAGTGCCAGTCCCTTAGACTGGATGGGTAGAGAGGAGAGCTGCCCATGCAGCCCTGAACACCACCATAAAACAACTGACCAGAAACGTCCAAGTCGCAAGAACCATCCACGCTTTCGGCTGCTGATACAAGAAAACTGGCACCCAATTGGCGATAGGCCAATCGGCACCCGCATTCCAGACCCCGGGATGGCACCTGAGATGCCTGTCATGCCCCTCGGGCACCACGAGACCCCCAGGATCGTCTGAACGGCGCAAGGCAGGCTTTCCGAAGTACACAACAACGCAGACACAGGCTGGAGCTGCCCTGCCCAAGCTGGCATCACACTGTAAGGTTCCCTGCGCCCTTTACCCACCCAAAGGGAACTGTTCCTGGACGGCCCTTTCCCCTCTGAGACCTTTAGCCCCCCGCCCCTGCAGTTCCCAGCCCCTCCCCAGCCCCCGTGCCTCCACTTAGCTTTCAGAGGGCCAAGGAACTGGATCCATCCAGGGAGGAAAACACCACATGGGCTCACGGGGATCTTCCTGCAGTTGCCAGTTTCCCCTTCATCACCTGCAATAAGAAAAGAAAACAGACACACACTATTGAGCACCAGGGTAATATTTACCAGTACTAGTCTAATAGCCACTGCTCACCTTGGCTGAGTTCTGGGAAGGACATTTGAATGATCTATCCACCAGGGGCCACCGCCCACTGCAAGGGTTCTGGGGACAACACCGTGTTCTGTGGGTGATCAGGGAGGCGATGAGCCACCCCAGAGCCAGAAAGACACTCTGCCTTATGGCCCCGCTGCTTCCTTCAGAAATGCTAGAACTCCATCTACAGATACAAGACGCTCACTCTAACCCCTGCTAGATAACCTGAGCGTCAGTCCTAGGAGAAAAGATTATACCAGCAGCTTGGTATACAGCAGTAAAAACCAAAGAAACAATGCTCCATTTTCATTGCAGTCAGGGGTTCTGGGAAAATGTGAAGCACCTGAAATTGATTTAGTAAATTACACATAGTAACAAACATACTTTCTGCTACAGCTGCTGTTGAACCTTTGCTGCTCCTGGAGCTCTTACCTCTAGCAGACACCTCCGCTTCTCCAAACATGTCTGTCCATGCTGACTAAACAGCTCAAAAGCTGCCCACTGCTGAAGGAGCAGCAGAGAACCAGCACCAAAGCAGCCCTGGAGTAGAATGAGCTCCCTGCCCAGGGGCTGCAGCTCAAATACCCCGGGCCCTGCCCACCCCCCCCCCCCCCCCCACAATCCCCTGGGGAAGGGGAGGGGTCAATCAGCCCAGGCCCCGCCCACCACCCTTACCAAACCACCTGGGGAAGGGGCAGGGTCAATAATTAATATGGTAATAAATAGATTCTACGAGAATCTCTTCTAAAAAGTAACCCAGGGATTTCTTTGCCTCCCTAGGACTCCAAAGGTCTCCCCAGAACCCCCCTCATCTTCCAGGGCTCTCCGGACTCTCCCCAGCTATTGCCTCGTCTCCCTAGGGCTCCCCTGAGATCCACCGTCCTCCCCAGGGTTCGCATCGATTCCCCGAGGCTGCCAAGTTCTCCCCAGGGCTTGCCTTGGTTCCTCAGGGCTCCACATTCCTCCCCAGAGCTCCCCATTCCTCCCCAGGGCTCCCCTACAGGCCTCCGTCAGACTCTGTCAGATTCGGTCGGGCGCTGTCAGGCCCTTTAAGGCTCCGTCACTCTTTGTCGGGCTTTGTCAGGCCCTGTCACGCCTTGTTGGGATCTGTCAGGCCCTGCCGGGCTCGACCTCTGTCGGTCTTTATCGGGCTTTGACGGGCTCTGTTGGACTTTCTCGGGCTCTGTCAGATTTTGTCGGGATTTGACAGACTCTGTCAAGCTCTATCGGACTTTGTTGGGCTCTGTCGGGCTTTATCGGGCGCTGTCAGGGTCTGTTGACTTTGGTCAGGTTCTGTGGGGCTCTATCGTGCTCTTTCAAGTTTTGTCGGGCCCTGTCAGGCCCCGTCGGCCCTTATCGGGCTCTGTCGTGCTCTGCCAGTTTCTGTCGGGCCCGGGGGCGTGGCCTCCAAGCCGGGGCTCGGTCCGGGTTCCCCCCTGGGTCCTGGCACCCCCCCAGCTCCAGGGACCAGGACAACCCTCAGGGGATGGGAAGGGGGAACCCACTTACTCCCATTTGGGGGTGCACAAAAAGCAGGGGCGGGTGATGGTCTGACACCAGCCTGGGGGCGTTGGGGCTCCTTGCGGGGGGCAAGGCAGCTCCTGGGTACTGGGGAAGGGGCCACGGGGGTGCCCACGGCATTTGGGGGGCTCTGGAGGTGACACCCCCACTGGGACCCAGACGCCTTCGTGATTCCCAGGGGGATCCCCTCAGCATCCCGGGGGAAGATCCCGGGGGTCCCCTCAGTGTCCCCGTGGGGGTCCCCGCTGTGTCCTTGGCTCCCATGGAGGGGGGTACCCACGACATCCTCGGGGTGTCCCGCTGCCCCTATAGACTCTTCCCATAGCCCCCCCGATCCCCCGCGTTCAGCACTGGGGGTGGAGCTGTGTCCCCAAATGGTGCCCCGCCCCACCCCCCCCCCCAGAGAGCAACGACAGCAGCAAAATCCATCACTTTAATGGAATGGGGGGCCCAAGGTTGACCCCTCCCCCAAGATAAAACCGTGGGCCCCACAGTCCCCCCAGTCCCACACACCCCGGGGGGCCAACAGGAAATAAATAACAGAGGAGGGGCCCAAGGGCAAAGGGGCGCGGGGCGTTGGGGGTCACCAAGCACAGGGTGCCGGGGGGGTCAGGGGTCCCCAGGGTGCCACAGGGGTGGTTCGGGGGAGCTCATGGAGGCTCTTGATTGCCTGGAACTTGAGGCGCTGGGGGGTCCAGAGACAGCGGGGGCAGGGCAGGGATGGCCCCTGCCCCCGCCATGGTGCAGCATGTGCCACTTCAGGGACGCACGTTGGTGGCAGAACCCGCAGAGCTGACACCCGGGGGGGAACGGGGGTCAGGGTCCCACATGCCCCCCCCCTCCTCACTGCAGGGGGTTCGCCAGTGTCCCCACTCCCTCCACAGGGGTCTCAATGTCCCCATGTCCACACTCACCCCATGGGCGTCTCTGTGTCCCCACGTTCCCTAACCTTCATGACCCTACCCCCTAACCCAGCAACAGCCCCATTGACTCTGCAGACCCCGGGACCCCCCACAACCGCCCCATAGACCCTTGTGACCGCCCCATAGTGGGCAGTGGAGGCGTGGTCAGGAGGGAAGAGTGGTGATGTGGACAGAGGTGTGGGGTGCTGTGGGGCAGAAACCTGGATCTATGGGGCAGAATGCAGAAGCTATGGGGTGGTACGCATCTCTAGGGTAGAGTGCAGCAGCTAAAGGGTGTTGTAGGGCAGCACTGTGGCTATAAGGGGCAGAGTAGAGGAGCCATGTGGTGCTGTGGGGCAGCACTGTGGGACTATGGGGCAGAGCGCGGCAGCCATGGGGTGCGGTAGGCCACTGCTGTAGATGTACGGGGCAGTGGAGGATGTATGGGGTGCTGTAGGGCAGCACTGTGCATCTATTGGGCAGAGTAGAAGAGCTCTGGGGTGCTGTGGGGCAGCACTGTGGGACTATGGGGCAGAGTGGAGGAGCTCTGGGGTGCTGTGGGGCAGCACTGTGGGACTATGGGGCAGAGTGGAGGAGCTCTGGGATGCTGTGGGGCAGCACTGTGGGTCTTGAGGGCAGAGTGGAGGAGCTCTAGGGTGTTATGGGGCAGCACTGTGTATCTATGGCGCAGAGTGGAAGATGTATGAGGTACTGGGGGCACTGGTGTGAATGCATGGGGCAGAGCGCAGGAGCTATGAGGGTATGGGGCAGTGCTATGCATGCATGGGGCAGAGTGGAGGAAGCACGGGTGCTGTGGGGCACTGCAGTGGATCTGTGGGGCTGAGTGGATGAGCTATGGGGTTCTGTGCAGCAGTGCTGTGGGTCTGTGAGGCAGAGAGAACAAGATATGGGGTGCTGTGGGGCAACAGTGTGGGTCTATGGGTCAGAGTGCAGGAGCAAGGGGGTGCTGTGGGGCAGCGCTGTGGGTCTCGAGGCCAGAGTGGAGCTGCTCTAGGGTGTTATGGGGCAGCGCTGTGCATCTATGGGGCAGAGTGGAAGATGTATGAGCTACTGAGGGCACTGGTGTGAATGTTTGAGGCAGAGTGGAGGAGCCATGACATTGTGGGGCAGTGCTATGTATGTATGGGGCAGAATGGAGGAAGCAGGGTGCTGCGGGGCACTGCAGTGGATCTATGGGGCAGAGTGGATGAGCTATGGGGTGCTGTGCAGCACTGCTGTGGGTCTATGGGTCAGACTGCAGGAGCCATGGGGTGCTGTGGGGCAGTGCTTTGCCATCTATGGGGCAGAGTGAAGATTCTATGGGGTGCTGTGGCAGTGCTGTCCATCTATGGGGCAGAGGGAACAAGATGTGGGGTGCTGTGAGGCAGTGCTGTCCATCTATGGGGCAGAGTGAAGATTCTATGGGGTGCTGTATGGCAGTGCTGTCCATCTATGGGGCAGAGTGAGAGCAGCTACAGGGTGCTGTTGACCTATGGGGCAGAGTACAGGGGCTATGGGGTGCTATGGGTCACTGTGTGTCAGTGGGTGGGTCACTCACCTGCTGGGGGTTCAGCCTCTTCTGGGGTGTTTCGCCCCACAACAGCCCCATTGACCCCACAGCCCCCATGACTCCCCACACCCACCCCATAGACCCTTGTGCCCCCCCCCATAGTGGGCAGTGGAGGCGTGGTCAGAAAGGGTGGTCATGTGGACAGAGGTGTGGGGTGCTGTGGGGCAGAAACGTGGATCTGTGGGGGAAAATGTAGAAGCCATGAGGTGCTATGTATGTATAGGGCAGGGTGCAGCAGCTAAAGGGTGCTGCAGGGCAGCACTGTGGGCCTAAGGGGCAGAGTGCAGGAGCTATAGGGTGCTGTGGGGCAGCACTGTGGATCTATGGGGCAGACTGGAGGAGCAATGACATGCTGTGGGTCTATGGGCAGAGTGAACAAGATATGGGGTGCTGTGGAGCTGCACTGTGGGTCTATGGGTCAGAGTGCAGGAGCCATGGGGTGCTGTGGGGCAGTGCTGTGGATCTATGGGGCAGAGGGGGGGAACTACAGGGCGCTGTGGGTCTATGGGTTAGAGTGCAGGAGCTCTAGGGTGCTGTGGGGCAGCACTGTGGGTCTATGGGGCAGAGTGGGAGAGGTCTGAGTTGCTGTGGGGCACTGGTGTGGATCTATGGGGGAGAGTGGAAGAGCTATGGGGTGCTGTGGGTCTATGGGGCAGAGTAGAGGAGCTATGAGGTGCTGTGAATCTATGGGGCAGAGTGGAAGAACTACAGGGTGTGGGTCAGTGTGTAGGTCACTCACCTGCAGGGGGTTCAGCCTCTTGTGGGGTGTTTCACCCCAAAACAGCCCCATTGACCCCACACCCCTGTGACCCCCCACAACCGCCCCATAGACCCTTGTGACTCCCCCCATAGTGGGCAGTGGGGGCGTGGCCGGCTGGAGAGGGGGGCGTGGCCAGGGTGGAGCAGATGGGGGCGTGGCCAGGCAGGAGCAGATGGGGGGCATGGCCAGGCTGCCTTCACTGTTCTCTGAGCAGGAGCTGCAGTTGTAAAAACAAAACAAAACAAAACAAAACAAAGACAACAAAAAAAAAGGCGTTATTTGCTTCAAAATCCTGGGAAATAGCCCCAACCCCGCCCTGCTTAAATATTAACTTAGTGAGCAAATTGATTGCCAAAAAAAAAAAGATCTTAGAAGCTTCTTGGAGCACAAATTATCCTAAAACCAGCCCAAAAATATCAAAAACCCACCCAAATATGGTCCCTCCCAGCTTTACATAATAGAATAAGATATATATTAATGTATTAGATATATTATATAGTAATTATATATTACTATATCAATATATATATTAATATTAATGAATATTAACATATCATAAATATTGTTATAATACATTATACATCACATTATTATATTATGTTATTATATATTAATTAATAACAGGAATTGATGGTTAGTATATAATATACATTTTTATTATTCGTCATATTATTATATAATTTATATTATATTGTTAATACACTAATATGTTAATTTTATAGATCTGTATTATTTATATTCATATATTACCATATTAAATAATATAGTAATATTGAAATAATACAATTTAAAGAATTAAGTGGGTTTAGGGATGCGGCGACCAATCAGCGCCTTCCTCCCCTGGGAGACAGCCGCGCGGGGCTGAGCCAATGGGAGGCTTTCCCGCCAGACGGCACCGGCCAATCAGCGGGCGTCCCCTCACCCCGCTCAGGGTGAGGGGGGAGACAAAATGGCGGCGGGTTAAAAAAGCCGAGTTTGTTCCCGCTTAAATATTAATTTAGTAAATTATCGATAAATAGATTTTAAAAGCACCAGATCTGGGACCCCGAACTTTAGATATGTTCGGTAAAGTGAATTCAGCCCCCAAATCGCCTCAAAAAGCAACAAAATGCCCCTCCCGACTTTAAATACAATAATTTACACAATTATTTAAACATTTAAATTATTTCAACAATTAAGCGGCTTTAGGAGCCTCACAACCGCCCAAAAAGCTAAAAAAAAACCCCAAAAACCTCAATTAAAAAAAACCAACTCATAAAGCCCCGTTTAAATATAATAATTTAACCTAATATGCAGTTAAAATAAAAAGCCGAATTTGGACTCATAATCCTGGGAAACAGCCCCAAATCTCCCCCTGCGCTTTAATTATTAATCTATTGAATAAATTCGTTATCAGTAAACAGATTCTAAAAGCTTTAAAGCCCCAAATCTGCCCCTCGAGCTTTAAAAGCGTTAAATAAACCTTTAAAAAGCCGATTTAGACCCAAACAGCCCCAAAACGGCTCCTCCCAGTTTTAAAAGCTTTAAAGTCACGAATCAGCCCCCAAAATGGGATCCGCAACTTTAAATACGTTTAAAATGCGAATTCGACCCTAATGGCCCCTCCCGACTTTAAATACAATCATTTCGACATTAACTTTAATAAATCGAACAATTAAATTTTAGGAGCCTAAAACCCGCCCAAAATGTTCCAAATAAAACCTCAAATAAACCTTTTAAACATATTTAAAAAAATAACAATAAAAAAAACCACCCTATTCTGGACTCAAACTCCTGGGAAAAAGCCCCAAACCTCTCCCCGAGCTTTAAACATTAATTCTCCTGATAAGATTACAATACAGAGATTTTAAAGGTGCCTTTTAGCACAAATCGGCACCCAAAACCCCCCTAAAATATGTAAAAAAAACTTCTAGAAGCCGAACTGGACCCAAACCTCCCCGGTCTCCCGAGAAAAGCCCCAAACCAGCTCCTCCCGCTTTGAACACAACGATTCGAACAGTTAAAGCAGCTGCGGGAGCCTCAGCCCCCACCCCAACAGCCACAAACCCGCGGCTTTTAAACCCCCAGTTTCGATCAAAGCCCCAAATACACCCAAGCCCGCCGGGCACTCGTCACCCCGCAGAGCCCCAATTAACTCCCGCACGATAATTAACGCCCTGACCCGCCCGTTAATCGGCTCCAGCTGCCGCTCCCGCTGCTCTCGGTCCCTCGGGTCCCGCGGTGGGGGGGCGGATCAGCCGGTTCGGCAGCGCCGAGCACCACGCGCAGCCGCCGCCGCCACGTCCTGCACCCGGCGCGCTCAGCGCCACGTCCTTTATCACCTCGCTGTCCCGCCCGGTCCCGCCCTCCGCCCGCCCTCCGGCCAATGGACGAGACGCCCGCCTCAGCCGCGCTGGCCAATCAGCGCCTCGTTACTGTGGGAGAACGTCGGCGGGAAGACGGCGACCAATCAGCGCCTTTTTTACCTCAGAGGCACTAGCGAATCAGCGCCTTGCACGGGCTGGGCGAACCTCGGCGGGAAGGCAGTGACCAGTCAGCGCCTTTCTCCCCTCAGCGATACGATCACCAATCAGCACCTTTCTCCCACCCTCTCGGAGAAGCCCGCGCGGGGATGAGCCAATGGGCGGCTTTCGCGCCAGTCGCCGGCAGCCAATCAGCGGGCGCCGCCTCCTACCTCACTATAAAATAGCGACGGCGAAAAGGAGGGGGGAGACAAGATGGCGGAAAAGGCAGGAAGCCGTGGCTCGTCCGGCGGCGGCGATTGAGGCGGGGGGGGGGAGTCGGGGCTGGGCGGAAAAGCGGCAGCTCCTGAGACAGCAGCGGCAGCAGCAGCAGCAACGGCGATCGGGGGATGTGGGGGGGCGAAAAGCGGCGGCTCCTGCGGCCGCAGCGGCCACGGCGATCGGGGGATGTGGGGGGGGGAAAGCGGCGGCTCCTCCGGCCGCAGCAGCAACGGCGATCGGGGGATGTGGGGGGGGGAAAAGCGGCGGCTCCTCCGGCCGCAGCGGCAACGGCGATCGGGGGGATGTGGGGGCGAAAAGCGGCGGCTCCTCCGGCCGCAGGGGCAACGGCGATCGGGGGATGTGGGGGTTGAAAAGCGGCGGCTCCTCCGGCCGCAGCGGCAACGGCGGTCGGGGGATGTGGGGGGGGAAAAGCGGCGGCTCCTCCGGCCGCAGCGGCAACGGCGGTCGGGGGATGTGGGGGGGCGAAAAGCGGCGGCTCCTCCGGCCGCAGCGGCAACGGCGATCGGGGGATGTGGGGGGGCGAGAAGCGGCGGCTCCTCCGGCCGCAGCGGCAACGGCGATCGGGGGGATGTGGGGGCGAAAAGCGGCGGCTCCTCCGGCCGCAGCAGCAACGGCGATCGGGGGGATGTGGGGGGGCGAAAAGCGGCGGCTTCTCCGGCCGCAGCGGCAACGGCGATCGGGGGATGTGGGGGGGGAAAAGCGGCGGCTCCTCCGGCCGCAGCGGCAACGGCGGTCGGGGGATGTGGGGGGGGAAAAGCGGCGGCTCCTCCGGCCGCAGCGGCAACGGCGATCGGGGGGATGTGGGGGGGCGAAAAGCGGCGGCTTCTCCGGCCGCAGCGGCAACGGCGATCGGGGGATGTGGGGGGGGAAAGGCGGCGGCTCCTCCGGCCGCAGCCAGGACGTGGCTTCACCGGCACCGCGCCCTGTGGGGCTGCGGGGCGGGTGTGGGGCCGGGGGCTCCGGCGGTCCCGCAGCGGCGGCCGCGGGGCGGGATGGGGCGGCTGTGGCGGTACCTGTGGGGCACCTATGGGGCTGCTATAGGGGCTCTTCAGAGGCGTGTCTGGAGCACTTATGGGCAGGTACAGGGCTGCTATAGCGGTACCTGTGGGGTTGCTATGGGGTTACTTATGGGGCACAGATTGGGGGGGCACAGGATGGGGAGACAGCTGGGGGTGGCACCGCATGCAGGGGGTGAGGTCAGTGCGGAGGGGCGGGGACTATGAGAGGATGCGCCCACGGGGAGCCCCGCCTGGGGAAGGGGGTGGAGCCTCCGTGTGTCACGCCCTGTGGGAGGAGCCCGGGGGTGGAGCCTGTGCAGGCATCACCCCTTGGACAGCCCACTCGGGGGTGGGGTCAGCAGGGGATGTGCCCCAAGGGGGCGTGGCTTAGCAAGGGAGGGGCTTTGGAGGGGGTGGAGCCTTTACAGGACATGCTCTGAGGGGGCGTGGCTTAGGGGAGGTGGTTGGGAGGAGTTGGGGGCGGGGCCTCAGAGCATCATGCTCCTCGGGTGGTGCGGTGAAAGGGGAGGGGTGTGCATGGGACACGCCCCTTGGGGAGGGCACACATTGGCAGGGGCGGAGCTTTGAGGGGGATGGAGTTGGGGGCATGACCTCTCGAGGACACGCCCCTGCAGGAGAAGCCCAGACTGGATATCACAGTGAAAAATTAAAATTAACTGTTGTTAATCACATGTAGTTTGCTGTCTTTTTATTTTGACTCTACTTAGAGGTAATTCATTCCTGTGATGTTTTCACACACCTCCCAAAAAAGCTGTGGTTAAATATAGACAGTCATGACTCACTGTTTTCTAATTTTATTTTGCATCTAAATCTTTTAATGTTATGTTGGGAATCATTACTACCTGGGAGGTTTTTTAATACCTCCATTTATAAACAGCCGGGGGCCATGTTGGGGTATTTTTAATTAAGGAAACTGCTGTTTCAACCCGCAAGTGAAAACAAACCACACGTACGAGGCTGGACACGGTCAAACAAACCCCGGCTGGTTCAGCAGCCGCTGCCAGCGCGTCCATTCACCGCCTGCCCAGCCCGACAGACCTGCTGGGCACACGTGTCCTGGTGAACTTGTACCAGCGCTGCATTCTGGGGAGAAATACATCCTGTAAGAATCCTGCTCTAAAACACTGGAGATCAACAATAGTTGTAAGTCACAGAGACTCCTCGTTTTCTCTCTGACTCTCACAACAGTAATAAATAAATCCCAAAGGACAGAAAACACCAGGATAGGCTGGAAACAACAACAAACCCCACATGGCAGAAACAGTACCAAGCACCGTAAGTAACACTTAAGCATCTCAAACGAAAATAAATGACAAAACCACTCGGGAGAGGTCTAAAGAAAGACAAACAAGTCCACAGAGAGCGATACTAAAGCCCTCCTCCCGAGAGGACCATGTGGGGGACAGAGGCACTTGGAAGGGACGTGGTTTGACGAGGCCACTTGCCACACACATTGATTCTGGTGCCTGGAAGGACAATGGAGGGGACACAAGGGGACAGGGGGCACACGAACGGTACAGAGGGATGTGGGGAGCTGATCGGGGTGCCTGCGATGGCTCCAGGGCACGCTGCCCAAGGGAGAGGTCCTGCAGCAACTGGAGGCCACGTGAAGGGCTCTGGGTCAGAAGAAAGGCAAACAGAGGCCTCTGGGCTGCAAAATACACAAACAGGTCCCCAGGCAACAAGAACACGGGGGGCGGCTACAAGGAAGGTAAATGGGGGCTCTCAGGTGCCCCAAAAGACAAGCTCAGCTGTCCTGAGAGGAGCAGGTGGAAATCAGAGGAGTTCTAAAGGGAGCAGAGGGGCAAACAGAGCGGGCATGAGAGCGTACAAGAGGGAAAAATGAGGCCTCTGGGATGTGCCAAAAGCAAATGGGGAAATTTTGAGGGGAAGAGAGAAAAAGAGGGGAATTTAATGAAGCAAAAGGTCAAACGGGCACCTTGATGCCACCAAAGAGCCTGCGGGCACGCAAAGGCAGGCAGGGCAATCACAGAGGAACTGGAAGGAAACGGGTTTCTGAGGGAACAAGGTGGCGAGTAAGCCTGTGAGAGGCCCAGAGGCAAATGGATGTGTCCTGAGGAGAGCAAATCAAAAGGTTCTTACCTCTGAGAAGTTCTCCTTGACTTTTGTTCCACCAGCAGCCGTCCTGTGGTCTCGGCACAGCCTGGGGATCCCTGACCTGCACCACCACAACCTTTAACAGGACATCCGGCAGTTCTAGAACCTGAATGACAAACAGCAACTATTTCTCCAGGACAGCTTTGATGTAGGATTGTTTTATTTTGTTTTCCCTGCAGAGCACAGGGAGAAATTTCTCCTCCGCACAGTACCACTAAACACCCCACCCATGATCCTTCAGGCATTTTGGGGCTGTAACCCCCCCATCTCTCACTGGCCTGCTCCTCCAGTAACATCAGCACACCTCCCAGTAACATCATCATCACCCCCCCAAAGCCCCCCTTTTTTTCTCTCCAAAAAAAGGTAGAAAAGGGAAATAGCCCCCACGAGCAGCTCCTTGCTCTCATAATGCCATTTACATATGTACATACTACAACTCCTCAAAACAGGGGGCAGTGCCCCAAACAGTCGCAGTCCCCATCCCACAGGCCGGCAGCTGCCCCATGGCACGGTGGGGAGGGAAGATGTTGCCACGTCTCCCGCTTGGGCTCTGCTCTCCCACATTCTGTTCCCCACCTGGGCTGCGGGATCTCCTGAGCATCAGGTGTTCATAGCTCCCCCTATGAATAACAAAAATTCGAAATTAGAGTTCAGCATCTTAAGAAAATAGCGCAGAAAGAAGCAGAGGAATTAGTCAGAATAAGGGATCGCCCAGCGGCAGCGCTTGCTGGCCGTGCGCTGCAGTACCCGAGTTTCGCCACACGACGGCAGCACCGAGGCGCGCCGCGGCACCTCATTGGGGCGGCCGCCTGCAGTACCGCGCTTTGCCCACAGGACGGCAACACTGAGACCCGGCGCGGCAGCCCCGGGCGAGCAGGCGGGCCGCGTTCCGCGGGAATCCCGCAAAAAAACCCAAACCAAACCAAAAAAACCAGAGAGCCGCGGCAGGAAAGCGCCCCTGTCGCAGGGACGGACGCAAGTCCCGAAAACAAACACCGCCGCCCGCCAGCCCGGTGCCGGAAGGCTAACGCGCCCCGCTTGCTCTGCTGGCCGACGGCACCCGGAGGCAGCGCCTCTGAGTCCCAACCCCAGCTGTCCCCGGCCCGCGGCAGCACGCAAGCACGCGATCGGCCCGCTCTGCACTTGAATTGCCATTCCCTCCGCCCATCGCCTCCCCACCTGAAGCGCAAAGCCACATGCCTATTGGGCGCGAGGTCTTGCGCTGTCTTTTTGTGCGTGCGTTTTCTTTTTCTTTCTCTTGTGCCACGTTGTCCAGAAACGGGAAGCCGAGCGCGTGGGTGCCACGGCTCCACGGGGCTCCTCTCCACGGGGAGGGCGCTCGGGCCGGGAAGGACCCTGAGCCTGGCGTGGGTGGACACACCTCATCGCACGTACAGACACAGAACCCGCCGGGCCTCGCCCTGAGCTTCCGCACTTCCGCCAAAGCGGCACCCCGCTCGCCACGCCGCCGAGCCTGCAACCGCACCTTAGCTCTGTTTGTAAACATCCCCCTGACAAAAGGGGGCTGCGCCGCTCCCGGAGAGACCGCAATACCAGGAACGGGCGCTGCACCGGAGACACGGCTCCAGGCCACAGACCTAGGGCCCACCTGCCCTAAGAGTCACACGCCTCTCACCAGCTTCGCGAGCTCGGCCACGAGGGCAGGAGGGGGAAACCTAACTAAACACCTCCCCACCGCACTGGCCCATCCCGTTCCTCCTCTTCCAACGTCACGGTCACCCTCGTCACGCCCGCACTCACCTGCCGCCTATTTCGCCGCTCCGTTCCCCTCGCTCCCTCCCACCGTCCCGCCGCGCTCAGCGGGCACCGACACCCGGCGGGAGGTTCCCGCCTGTCACCTCATGCCCCTCTGCCGGCTCCGGGGACCTCACCAAGGACTGCCCTGTCCTGGACCGCCTGCCTCCAGATCCCCGGGAGCCGGCCGCAGCGAGAGCTCCGCAGCCTCCCGTCCCTCGCCCCGACGCCCGTCCCATTCATTCCCGGTACCCCCCCGAGACACCACGGACACGCTTGCCAGGGAGCTAGCTATTCCAACCGGATTGAGTCGGCGCGCTCTCATTGGCTGCTTTCCACCCCACCACGCTGCCCTCCTATTGGATGCTCCTTCCCGCGCTCCGCCCCCACAAGCCCGCGCCTGCGCCGGACCTGACTGAGGACCGCGCCCATTTGGGCATGCGCAGTAGCGACCTCACCAGCACCGCCCCTTCGACAACCTCATTGGCTGCCTACGCACGTCAATCGCCATTCTCACCGCCTATCAGCGCTCCGCCCCTCAACCTTGCTCGCGCCGTCTGATTGGCCCGCTCTGCATCCTCACTCGCCTGCTCGCCGCCCTGCGGGGACCCCGAGCGCATTTGGCCGTGCAGCTTCAAAGACGGAAACTAAAAAGCAAAGAACAAACCGCCGTCATTCGCTTACCCTAAAAAGGTGTGCGGATGCCTACCCACGCCACAAAAAACCCTTAGCTTTCATTTTCCTCCGGCACTACAATTGCACAGGTGTGAACTCGTAAAATTAAACCATCCATCTCCCAGACACACGCTTCGAACTTGACTACGGTGGGTTTCTGTTTGTCTTACACCAACGGACTTGCACATTTGTGAGCAAACACATTCATTCTGAAGCACAGCCCCTCCCGGGGGAAAAACACGTCTTAGTCATTGAAAAAAATAAAATCCGACTTGGAGCTCCCAAACATTAGGGAGCGGCGGGGAAACAAATGAAAGCGAAGACCAACAGCAGCATCGTAAAGTAGTATTCAGCTTCAATTCTGATCACGTACTCAAAAGCCTCTCTCAGCCCTACGAACGATTAGTCCTTTTTTGGAAGGACACATTTTTTTACCTGAATGTCCTCAATTGAAGACTCCACTAAACAGAACGGGGATCGAGCCGCAGGACAACACGCCATCGACATATTAACAAGGAAAAAAAACCCACAAGTAAACCCCAGCTTCGATTACTAGTTTCCATCCCGTTTCATTCCTTACATTTCAACTGGCACCCAGGTGCTCCAAAATTAACTATGCCCATGCCGCTTCTCACTAAAAATTCAGTTCTACGTTTAAACATTCAAGGCTATTGCCAGTGTGCCCATAAATTCACTGTGAACAAAGACAAGAGAAACGCTCGACCCTAAGGAGTGCCGGCCGGCAGATTTCTCCCCCCTCTGCCCGGGACCGAGAAGACGCCGCCACCGCTGCCGCCTCCTGCCGCCGCCTCGCCCGTGCCCCCTCGCAGCGAGGCTGCCCCACGACAGCCGGGGGCCTCTTTTTTTTCCCGACGGCCGGCCCGACCGCTGCCCCCCGCTTTCTGACGGCCACGACCCCGCCCGCAGCGGCAGCGCCCCCCTCGGCCCCGCCTCGGCACGGGCACAGGGCGCCGCTTCCCAGCTGCAGTACCGGCCTGTGGCCACCAGACGGCAGCACCCAGCGCGGGCGCGTCACGCCCCCCGCGCCGCCGCAGCGCGCCCGCTTCTTTTCACACCCCCGGCCCTTCTTCTTGGCCCGTGGGCAGCTTCAGCTGCCCTGGAACTCGCTTTCCCAGAGCCGCGCGGACGACAGACGCGCATACCCACGTACACTTCCCCAAGCCTAAGCGTAGCCAGGATTCCCTTCCTCGCCCTCAACGTTTTTGTTCAAGAGTCCAGCAGCTCACCTGTCCTCGTGAGCTGCCTCGCTGCAAACAAGCGAACAGAAAAGAAAAAAGAAAGAAAACAAGAAAAGGAATGACCTCTCCCAGGCAGTTTCTCTAAACAGTCGAGAGATTATAAAATTGCACGTGTCTTTTCCAAGCAGAACGAGCCTGTGATTCCACAAAAAAGGAGGGCAAGGAGCAGGTCAGCTTGTCAGAGAAAGACAGGGACAGGGAGCAAGACAAGGCGACACAGAGAGAGAGGCAAAAGGGACAGGGAGGCAGGGCAAAGGGAAGGAGAGGCCAAGATCAGAGACAAGCAGCAGGACACAGACGGTGGGGAAAACTCCTAGAACGGGCAGCGGGAGAGACAGACCAAGGAGAAACGGGCGCCGGGCCGCGGGACAGGGAGCGGAGCAGAGCGTCACGGAAACAAAACCAAAGAGGGAACGGGACAGAGGAACGAGGGGAAAGACAAGGAGAAGGGCAGAGAAACAGGAACGGGGGCGGGCAGGGAGCAGGACCGAGAGATGGAGCGAGGAAGGGAAAAAAGGACGGGGGCAGAATGCAGGGAGAGAAACGATGACAGGGAGCAGGACAATAGCATGGGCTGCAGGACAGAGACGGAGGAATTGCAAAAACACAGACACGAGGAGCACCACAGAATGACAGCCAGGGGAAAGAGGCACAGAGAGCGGGACGGCGCCGGAGCGGAAAAAAACAAACCAAACCAACGGCGCTGGGCCGCTGGAGAGAGATACGCAGAAAGAAAAGAACACCCAGGAAGAGAGAAAAGAAAGAGGGGATGGCTGGCTGGGGGAGGGAGGGGAAAGCAGTTAGAAAGGGCGGGAGAAGGACCGCCACAGAACAACAGAAAAGCCAGCGAGGCCAGGCAGGGCAGGGGGGCCGTGACACTGCTTGTCTAGCAGTATAATCTGCGATCTGCCAATTTATTTCCAATTTCCTGATTGCCGCTCCCTTTCGATGCCCTTTGCAACGCACGATGGCAACTTTTCTAGCAACGGCACAGCTTCCAACAATTGGAGTATCATATTTAATCTGTCTTCCTTCTGCTGTTAATAAACTTTGTTCTTTTCAAATGGCACGCACCATTCTAAAAACATACTTTGAAACAGTGCAAATATTAACCTTCTTCTCTTTGGATAATTCTAAAGCTCGTGTGAGCGCAGCTTTCTGGGCAGAAGTCCCTGCAGGTAAAGGTTTAGTTTCGATTACCTTGGGGGTAGTTGTCACCGCATGCCCGGCTTGATGTACTCCTTGCTTTACGCAGAGCTGCTTCCGACGGTGAACCAGGAGCCTTCAGCATCCTCCAGTGGCCGGCTGGTCCTTTAGATCCGGTCCGCTGGAGTAAACAGCTTCTGTTGTTTCCCAGCAATCGGACACCACAGGCTCCGAAACAGAACCACTGAGGAGAGAAGCTGGATTGACAATGTTAGTAGTAGCAATATTTACATCATCTTGTTCCACCCACACGGCCTGGTATTTCAGGGGACGCTAATACAGTCATTTGCTGTCCCACAGTGAGCTTACGAGCTTCCCGCACGTCGAGCGCGACAGCTGCCACGGCTCAAAGACAGCCAGGCCGGCCTTTGCTCGCTTCATCTGGTTGCTTAGGGAAGCAGACCGCGGCTCGCTTAGGAGACCTTAACTGCTGTGCCGGAACACCCAAAGCAATACTTTGCCTTTCGTGTGAGTACAACCAAAACGGTTTGGTGACACCTGGGAGGCCCAGGGCCGGAGCCCTTGCCAGTTCCTTTTTCAGTTGCGAAAAAGCCCTCCCGGCTTCTCCCATCCAATTCAACTCGGAGCTGTTTTCTTTCAACAGTTCGTACAAAGGCTTTACTGAGAGTCCAGCATTATAAATCCAAAGCCCGCACCAACCTGTCCTTTCAAGAAACGTCCGCCCGCAGCCCTTTTACCGTCGCCGGTTCCGGCGTCCGGCAAGCAGGTTCTTTCCGCTCTGTCCCCAGCTCTCGCCGTCCTCCGCAGATCTCCAGTCCCAGATAAGTCACTCGGTGCCGCATCAGCCGGGCCTTCTGTTGGGAAACCCGATGCTCACTTAATCGCAGAAAATCAGTCAGCTTACAGTCCATTGCACACAACCCTCTTCGGGTTCTGTGCCTATAAGGAGACAACAAAGTCCCATTGCCCGGAAGAGCTTCCCAGGCGTCACGTTCTCGTGCTAACTGGTTTCCGAAAATCACAGGGCTGCTCCTGAATCCCCGGGGTGACACAACCCAGGTTAATTGGGTCTTTCTCCCACTAAAGGGATTTTCCCACTCAGAAGCAAAAAGCTTCTGACTCTCTTTGGCTAATGCAAGACAGACAAAGGCATCTTTGAAATCCAACACAGCAGACCATTGGTGATTATCTCGCCATTTATCTAACAATGTGTAAGGGTTAGCTACTACCGGGTGTCAATCTGCGGTAATTTTGTTTATTGCTCTCCAGTCTTGCACTAACCTATAGCTTTTACTGTCTGGTTTCTTTACAGGCCGGATTGAAGTGTTCGCTTCTGACTCACCTTCTAGCGGCAGCCCAAATTGCAAAAAGTTACCGGTCATTTCTTTTACCCCTTCTCTATCCTCTAATTTCAGAGGATATTGTCTAGTTCTGACTGGTCCAGCTCCAGCTTTCAAATTAATTTTCGCTGGTTCTGCATTCTTTGATTTACCAGGAACTGCCGAAGCCCATACCCCTGCAAATACTTGATCCAATATTTCCCGAGCTATTTGGCTTTGCTTGTCAGTTTGAATCATTGCCAATTAAAATCTCAGCTCTTTTGTCTTGAATCTCACTTTCCCCCGTTTGAATGTTATGATTGCTTTCAATTGTTTTCATAGGTCTCGCCTTAGTAAGAGTTTTGGAGACCTAGGCATATGTAAGAACTTATACATCCCGATTGGTTTTCCTAACTTATATTTGATTGGCCGTAAAAATAAAGCTTTCTCTTGTTGGCCAGTAGCTCCCACTACAGTTACAAAATCTTTATCTAAGGGTATCGTTTCCTGGTTCAAAATAGAACAAGATACTCCAGTATCAATTAAAAACTCCACTTCTTTCCTGTGTTTCCCTGGCTTTACTAGGACCGGTGCATCTGCTAGGCTGGATTCCTCAGGTTCCCGTCAATCAACTTCTGCCACTGACCATTACATCTCATCGAGGTTTCTCTATCCACGTTATCCCCAGGTGGCCCCCCAGTCTTCCCGGTGAGCTAAAATACACCCTAGCGGGCTCCTTTTCGGCATTTGTTCTGATTGGCTGCTTTCCACGCCACCGCGCCATCCCATTGGCTGCTCCTCCCCGTGTTCCGCCCCCACGAACCCTCCTCGGGGCGCAGCCGCGCGAGGACCGCGCCATTGGGGCCCGTTTTCCCCACAAGCACGGCTCCCAGAGCCGACTCTCCGGGGCGGCGGAGCCGCAGCGGAGCCCGCCGGGCCGGGCACTCACCGGGGCCGCGCAGAAACGGCGACGAACGGCGGCGCGGCAGGACCGCTCCGGGCTCGAGCGGGGCGCGCACACGGCCGCCGAGAGGGCCGCCCGCGCTTGCCAGCGGCCATCTTTGCGCATGCGCGTCGGGAAGCCCGCGGGACACGCCCCCTCCCGCCCGCCCCTTCGCTTCCCTTCCCGCAACCCGATTGGCTGCCTATGCACGTCAATTTCCATTCTCCCCGCCTCTCATCACCCCTCCCCGTTTGCCCCGCGCTGCGCTCCGCTCCGCCCCTCCAGCTTTCTCGCGCGTCCTGATTGGCCCGCTCTGCACCCCCCTTCGCGTTCTCTCCACCCACTCGCCGGAACCTCCAGGCGATTTGCATAGCCGGCGCGGTTTGACATAGTTACAATCAGATCTATTTAGACCGAGGTATCTCTTTACACCAATTAATAAATAGAAGATATGTATACAGGCATGAGAGAATATATGGAGATGATATATAATAGAATAGATGATATCTATTGGGACTATGTAACACATAGTATTTACACATAGCTCTATCTACTCTACCCTTTTTTCTATTTTAAATTGCTTCCTATAAAAATAATTTCTCATTTTCAAGTCCATCATTATTTAAATTTACAAATAGACAAGACGTTTGTATTTTTAAAACCCTCAACAGAAATTTTTTACATTCTAGAATCCTTTAGATAATATAGTAGAAAAAGCTTTCATTTAAAAATCACTTTATATATACATGAATACCATTCTGCAATATATAAATACAAATGACAGATTTCTCTCTGTTTGGACATCTCACACTCATATTTATAGGTTTTAATACGTTTTATCCTCCCCCATGAATTTTCAGGCATTTTTGGACTGTGACCCCCTCTTTTCAGGGGGACTCCCTTTGACCCCAGCTTACCTGCTCCCCCACCTGCATCACCAGCCCCCAGTCACGCCAGGGTGCCATAGGTGACACCATCACACAAAGCAAGGGAAACAGCCCCAACGGGCAGCTCCTTACTCTCATCATGCCATTTGCGTACGTGTACATACCACAACCCCCAAAAAGCGTAGGGGGCTCCCCTAGGAAAACAAAGAGGGGGCAGCGCCCCAAAGAGTCGCAGCCCCCATCCCACAGGCCGGCAGCTGCCCTGCGGCACGGCGGGGACGGAGGACGGCACCACGTCTCCCGCTCGGGTTCCCTCGCCACGTTCTGTTCCCCTCCTGGGCTGCGGGATCCGTGGGGGACTACGGTGGGTCCGTGGAATCCCTGACGGAGGGCATGGGAACAGAAATCAGCCTTGAAGATACTAAGGCCTACACGTGAGAAAGATGGGAGGAAAGGAGTATCCAGAGATATTAAGGTGTACTCGTGAGAGAGAAGGGAGTAGAAGAGTAACATTGAGGATAGCAAAACTAGCCAATGAGATGTTAGTGCTGTAACTTGTAACCAAGAGTGAAGAGACAAATGAAATCATAAAACTGTATAAAAATGCACTTGTGGCAATAAATGGCATCTCCTACTTTCATCCTGGAAGAACTTGGTCTATATCGTTTGTCCGTCTCAACCGCAACACCAATCTGCTGAGCATCAGGCGTTCACAGCTCCCCCTCTGAAAAACAAAAATTCCAAAGTAGAGTTCAGCGTCTGAAAAAAAAAAAGCGCAGAAGAAAGCAGAGGAAGTCAGTCGGAATACGGGAGAGGAGAGCAGCTGAGTTAACGGAGGATTTGGGGGAAATGGGCCACCTTGAAACACAAGGCATCTTTTAAAAGCCAGAGCGATTTGAGCAATTCAAGACAACATTAAGACAAACTGACACCATTTGGGACACACTCAGCGGACAAGGAAACGCTCTCGCTGACGCTAGAAAGCGTCTCACCCCTTCCCTCCGGCACCGCCGCAGGAGACAACCCCAGCGAGGCTGCGGGACGGGCTCGCGCCGCCAGCGGGATCTGCGCTCACGGATCCGCCGCCACAGCTCCGGCCATCGCCACGCTGCTGCGGCTGCTGCTGCGCATCTGGCTCGGTCAGGAAAGCTGAAAGCGTGCAGCTCCAGAGAGTGACACTAAAAAGTAAAGAACCAACCGCGGTCATTCACTTTATACTAAAAAGGCGTGCGGATGGTTACTTACACCAGAAAAAACCCTTCTCTTCCATTTTCCTTTGGCGTTTCCTTTGGCACGGGCGCCTGCGCCATCGCCCAGCGGCAGCGCTTGCTGGCCGTGCGCTGCAGTACCCGAGTTTCGCCACACGACGGCAGCACCGAGGCGCACCGCGGCACCTCATTGGGGCGGCCGCCTGCAGTACCGTGCTTTGCCTACAGGACGGCAACACTGAGACCCGGCGCGGCAGCCCCGGGCGAGCAGGCGGGCCGCGTTCCGCGGGAATCCCGCAAAAAAACCCAAACCAAACCAAAAAAACCAGAGAGCCGCGGCAGGAAAGCGCCCCTGTCGCAGGGACGGACGCAAGTCCCGAAAACAAACACCGCCGCCCGCCAGCCCGGTGCCGGAAGGCTAACGCGCCCCGCTTGCTCTGCTGGCCGACGGCACCCGGAGGCAGCGCCTCTGAGTCCCGACCCCAGCTGTCCCCGGCCCGCGGCAGCACGCAAGCACGCGATCGGCCCGCTCTGCACTTGAATTGCCATTCCCTCCGCCCATCGCCTCCCCGCCCGAAGCGCAAAGCCACGTGCCTATTGGGCGCGAGGTCTTGCACTGTCTTTTTGTGCGTGCATTTTTTTTTTTTTTTTCTTTCTCTTGTGCCACGTTGTCCAGAAAGGGGAAGCCGAGCGCGTGGGTGCCATGGCTCCACGGGGCTCCTCTCCACGGGGAGGGCGCTCGGGCCGGGAAGGACCCTGAGCCTGGCGTGGGTGGACACACCCCATCACACGTACAGACACAGAACCCGCCGGGCCTCGCCCTGAGCTTCCGCACTTCCGCCAAAGCGGCACCCCGCTCGCCACGCCGCCGAGCCTGCAACAGCACCTTAGCTCTGTTTGTAAACATCCCCCTGACAAAAGGGGGCTGCGCCGCTCCCGGAGAGACCGCAATACCGGGAACGGGCGCTGCACCAGAAACACGGCTCCAGGCCACAGACCTTTAGCCCACCTGCCCTAAGAGTCACACGCCTCTCACCAGCTTCGCGAGCTTGGCCACGAGGGCAGGAGGGGGAAACCTAACTAAACACCTCCCCACCGCACTGGCCCATCCCGTTCCTCCTCTTCCAACGTCACGGTCACGCTCGTCACGCCCGCACTCACCTGCCGCCTATTTCGCCGCTCCGTTCCCCTCGCTCCCTCTCACCGTCCCGCCGCGCTCAGCGGGCACCGACACCCGGCGGGAGGTTCCCGCCTGTCACCTCATGCCCCTCTGCCGGCTCCGGGGACCTCACCAAGGACTGCCCTGTCCTGGACCGCCTGCCTCCAGATCCCCGGGAGCCGGCCGCAGCGAGAGCTCCGCAGCCTCCCGTCCCTCGCCCCGACGCCCGTCCCATTCATTCCTGGTACCCCCCCGAGACACCACGGACACGCTTGCCAGGGAGCTAGCTATTCCAACCGGATTGAGTCGGCGCGCTCTCATTGGCTGCTTTCCACCCCACCACGCTGCCCTCCTATTGGATGCTCCTTCCCGCGTTCCGCCCCCACAAGCCCGCGCCGGACCTGACTGAGGACCGCGCCCATTTGGGCATGCGCAGTAGCGACCTCACCAGCACCGCCCCTTCGACAACCTCATTAGCTGCCTACGCACGTCAATCGCCATTCTCACCGCCTATCAGCGCTCCGCCCCTCAACCTTGCTCGCGCCGTCTGATTGGCCCGCTCTGCATCCTCACTCGCCTGCTCGCCGCCCTGCGGGGACCCCGAGCGCATTTGGCCGTGCAGCTTCAAAGACGGAAACTAAAAAGTAAAGAACAAACCGCGGTCATTCGCTTATCCTAAAAAGGTGTGCGGATGCCTACCCACGCCACAAAAAACCCTTAGCTTTCATTTTCCTCCGGCACTACAATTGCACAGGTGTGAACTCGTAAAATTAAACCATCCATCTCCCAGACACACGCTTCGAACTTGACTACGGTGGGTTTCTGTTTGTCTTACACCAACGGACTTGCACATTTGTGAGCAAACACATTCATTCTGAAGCACAGCCCCTCCCGGGGGAAAAACACGTCTTAGTCATTGAAAAATATAAAATCCGACTTGGAGCTCCCAAACATTAGGGAGCGGCGGGGAAACAAACGAAAGCGAAGACCAACAGCAGCATCGTAAAGTAGTATTCAGCTTCAATTCTGATCACGTACTCAAAAGCCTCTCTCAGCCCTACGAACGATTAGTCCTTTTCTGGAAGGACACATTTTTTTACCTGAATGTCCTCAATTGAAAACTCCACTAAACAGAACGGGGATCGAGCCGCAGGACAACATGCCATCGACATATTAACAAGGAAAAAAACCCACAAGTAAACCCCAGCTTCGATTACTAGTTTCCATCCCGTCTCATTCCTTACATTTCAACTGGCACCCAGGCGCTCCAAAATTAACTATACCCATGCCGCTTCTCACTAAAAATTCAGCTCTACGTTTAAACATTCAAGGCTATTGCCAGTGTGCCCATAAATTCACTGTGAACAAAGACAAGAGAAACGCTCGACCCTAAGGAGCGCCGGCCGACAGGTTTCTCCCCCCTCTGCCCGGGACCGAGAAGACGCCGCCACCGCTGCCGCCTCCTGCCGCCCCTCACGCCACCGCAGCGCACCCGCTTCTTTTCACACCCCCGGCCCTTCTTCTTGACCCGTGGGCAGCTTCAGCTGCCCTGGAACGCGCTTTCCCAGAGCCGCGCGGATGACAGACACGCATACCGACGTACACTTCCCCAAGCCTAAGCGTAGCCAGGATTCCCTTCCTCGCCCTCAACGTTTTTGTTCAAGAGTCCAGCAGCTCACCTGTCCTCGTGAGCTGCCTCGCTGCAAACAAGCGAACAGAAAAGAAAAAAGAAAGAAAAGAAAACAAGAAAAGGAATGATCTCTCCCAGGCAGTTTCTCGAAACAGCCGAGAGATTATAAAATTGCACGTGTCTTTTCCAAGCAGAACGAGCCTGTGATTCCACAAAAAAGGAGGGCAAGGAGCAGGTCAGCTTGTCAGAGAAAGACAGGGACAGGGAGCAAGACAAGGCGACACAGAGAGAGAGGCAAAAGGGACAGGGAGGCAGGGCAAAGGGAAGGAGAGGCCAAGATCAGAGACAAGCAGCAGGACACAGACGGTGGGGAAAACTCCTAGAACGGGCAGCGGGAGAGACAGACCAAGGAGAAACGGGCGTCGGGCCGCTGGACAGGGAGCGGGGCAGAGCATCACGGAAACAAAACCAAAGAGGGAACAGGACAGAGAAACAAGGGGAAAGACAAGGAGAAGGGCAGAGAAACAGGAACGGGGGCGGGCAGGGAGCAGGACCGAGAGATGGAGCGAGGAAGGGAAAAAAGTGAACTGTCCACTCTCCCGCCCATGGCCACTCCATCCCAGATGACGGTACAACTTTTGCCTACAGTATTTAATACGTCAAGAGATTGACCATGGACTCCTGGGGCTCAGTCCACCCACCCATGACTCTACGCCTCCGGGCAGAGCAGCTCCAAGCCAAACACGCACATGCGAAGACTGACGCTCCACAGAACGCTACAAACAGCGCAACTGCAACAGCACCAAAAACGCACAACAATGAGAACGACTCCAGCAACAGAGACGGCACCAAAAGACCCTACAGGGAGACAGTGGTGAGGCGAGTAGCCTCTACTGCAACCCCAAAACAAAAAGGAGCTGAATGTCACAGCCCCTTACGAGACGGCGGCACTGGCACGAACCCACCAACCAACCAACCGAGACAGCGGCACTGGCACAACGGTCCCGCAAGACCTAAGAACTTCTTCCCAGCATCCTGAAGTGCCAGTCCCTTAGACTGGATGGGTAGAGAGGAGAGCTGCCCACGCAGCCCAGAACTACACCATAAAACAACTGACCAGAAACGTCCGAGGCGCAAGAACCATCCACGCTTTCGGCTGCTGATACAAGAAAAGCAGCACCCAATTGGCACTAGGCCAATCGGCACCGGCATTCCAGACCCTGGGATGGCACCTGACATGCCTGTCATGCCCCGTGGGCACGACGAGACCCCTGGATCGTCTGAACGGCGCAAGGCAGGCTTCCCGAAGTACACGACAACGCAGACACAGGCTGGAGCTGCCCTGCCCAAGCTGGCATCGCACTGTAAGGTTCCCTGCACCCTTTACCCACCCAAAGGGGACTGGTCCTGGACAGCCCTTTCCCCTCTGAGACCTTTAGCCCCCCGCCCCTGCAGTTCCCAGCCCCTCCCCAGGACCCGTGCCTCCACTTAGCTTTCAGAGGGCCAAGGGACTGGATCCATCCACAGAGGAAAACACCACATGGGCTCACGGGGATCTTCCTCCATTGCCGGGTCCCTCTTCAACATCTGCAACAACACAAGTTAACACACGCTCACTAAGCAGTGCCAGCACTAAATATCATGTGCATCAACACCGACGACATCCACAGCACCCACCTCCCCTGAAGTTCCCAGGCGTTCCATTCAGCCTCTCGTGCCATGGGCGCAGGCAGAAACCCTCATCACTCATGGCACCTAGGACAGCAGGAAACAAAACAGCTCTAGTGCTTGTGACAAGTCCCCAGCCCCACACTCCTCCTCACTGCAAACGGTCCTCTGAGTCCAAAGGGGTCCACAAAGCCCCTGCAAAACAAAAAGGAAACGCTGAACCGAGTCACCAGGCAATACTGTGCTCCTGAACACCAGCCACCTCCTCACCTTCTTAGCTGCTGGTCGGTGTGCGGCTTCGCCCCTCCGAGCTTGCCTGTAGCGCCTGCTAAAACAAAGGCGCATGCTCAGATACTGCCCAGAAGCACAGCCTGCCCGCAGACGGTCCCATGTCCCGCTCCTTTACCTTGGCTGCTCGCCCACCCGGCCTCCGTCACCTTCACCTGCCACGCTGTTGACCACGTTGAGGCCCAGCTACCACCTGTAAAACACAAGCAAAGGATGCTCGTACCTGCACCAGAAACACAAGACCTGAAATGAGACGCTGCTTCAGCCCTGCGCTCCTTGCTCACCTTGCCCGAGGAGCTGCGGTGCCGATACCCGGCTTTCCTCCTCGCTTCACACCTATAAAACAGAGAAACAACCAAACTTACGTAGAGGCACACGGCACACCTTCCCTCTGAGACCTCGCACCGGCCCACCTGCTCACGGCGCTCGGCTTGCCTCTTCCGTCGCTCTTTTGGGCCAAGTTTTCCCTCTGCATCTGAAATCAAGGTATTCAACAGGTCACCCAGATGCTGATCAACAGCTTGACCATTCCACAGGTCTGCTTTCTATTCATAAATAACACCAGAAGCTCTAATCGAGCCCCTAAATTACTGGTGAAGGGACTGCCCACTGCCCCTGCCCACAGCTGCTCCATCCTAGATGACTGTACATCCTTTGCCCACGCTATTAGATACATCAAGAGATTAACCATGGACTCCTAGGGCTCAGTCCACCCACCCATGACTCTACGCCTCCGGGCAGAGCAGCTCCAAGCCAAACGCGCACATGCGAAGACTGACGCTCCACAGAACGCTACAAACAGCACGACTGCAACAGCACCAAAAACGCACAACAATGAGAATGACTCCAAGACCAGAGACTGCATCAATCAAAAGAACCTGTGGGGAGGCAGAAGAGAGGCGAGAAGCCTCTACTGCAACCCCAAAACAAAAAGGGAGCCGAACGTCACGGCCCCTTACGAGACGGCGGCACTGGCACAAACCCACCAACCAACCAACCGAGACGGCGGCACTGGCACAAACCCACCAACCAACCAACCGAGACGGCGGCACTGGCACAAACCCACCAACCAACCAACCGAGACGGCGGCACTGGCAAAACACTCCCGCAAGACCTAAGAACTTCTTCCCGGCATCCTGAAGTGCCAGTCCCTTAGACTGGATGGGTAGAGAGGAGAGCTGCCCACACAGCCCTGAACACCACCATAAAACAACTGACCAGAAACGTCCGAGGCGCAAGAACCATCCACGCTTTCGGCTGCTGATACAAGAAAAGCAGCACCCAATTGGCACTAGGCCAATCGGCACCGGCATTCCAGACCCCGGGACGGCGCCTGAGATGCCTGTCGTGCCCCTCGGGCACAACGAGACCCCAGGATCGTCTGAACGGCGCAAGGCAGGCTTCCCGAAGTACACGACAACGCAGACACAGGCTGGAGCTGCCCTGCCCAAGCTGGCATCGCACTGTAAGGTTCCCTGCGCCCTTTACCCACCCAAAGGGGACTGGTCCTGGACGGCCCTTTCCCCTCTGAGACCTTTAGCCCCTCGCCCCTGCAGTTCCCAGCCCCTTCCCAGCCCCTGTGCCTCCACTTAGCTTTCAGAGGGCCAAGGGACAGGATCCATCCACAGAGGAAAACACCACATGGGCTCACGGGGATCTTCCTGCAGTTGCCAGTTTCCCCTTCATCACCTGCAATAAGAAAAGAAAACAGACGCACACTATTGAGCACCAGGGTAATATTTACCAGTACTAGTCTAATAGCCACTGCTCACCTTGGCTGAGTTCTGGGAAGGACATTTGAATGATGCACCGGGGGCCATTCCCCTCTGCAAGGGTTCTGGGGACAACACCGTGTTCTGTGGGTAATCAGGAAGGCGATGAGCCACCCCATAGCCAGAAAGACACTCTGCCTTATGGCCCCGCTGCTTCCTTCAGAAGTGCTAGAACTCCATCTACAGATACAAGACGCTCACTCTAACCCCTGCTAGATAACCTGAGCGTCAGTCCTAGGAGAAAAGATTATACCAGCAACTTGGTATACAGCAGTAAAAACCAAAAAAACAATGCTCCATTTTCATTGCAGTCAGGGGTTCTGGGAAAACGTGAAGCACCTGAAATTGATTTAGTAAATTAAACATAGTTACAAACATACTTTCTGCTACAGCTGCTGTTGAACCTTTGCTGCTCCTGGAGCTCTTACCTCTAGCAGACACCTCCACTTCTCCAAACACGTCTGTCCATGCTGACTAAACAGCTCAAAAGCTGCCCACTGCTGAAGGAGCAGCAGAGAACCAGCACCAAAGCAGCCCCAGAGCAGAATGAGCTCCTGCCCAGGGGCTGCAGCTCAAATACCCCGGGCCCCACCCACCCCCCCTCCCACAATCCCCTGGGGAAGGGGAGGGGTCAATCGGCCCGGGCCCCGCCCACCACCCTGACCAAACCACCTGGGGAAGGGGCAGGGTCAATAATTAATATGGTAATAAATAGATTCTACGAGAATCTCTTCTAAAAAGTAACCCAGGGCTTTCTTTGCCTCCCCAGGACTCCAAAGGTCTCCCCAGAACCCCCCTCATCTTCCAGGGCTCTCCGGACTCTCCCCAGCTATTGCCTCGTCTCCCTAGGGCTCCCCTGAGATCCACCGTCCTCCCCAGGGTTCGCATCGATTCCCCGAGGCTGCCAAGTTCTCCCCAGGGCTCGCCTTGGTTCCTCAGGGCTCCCCAAAATGTGTCTTGGTTCCTGAGGGCTCCATATTCCTCCCGAGGACTCCCCAAAATGTGTCTTGGTTCCTCAGGGCTCCCCATTCCTCCCCAGGGCTCCCCAAAATGTATCTTGGCTCCTCAGGGCTCCACATTCCTCCCCAGAGCTCCCCAAAACATGTCTCGACTCCCCAGAGCTCCCCATTCCTCCCCAGGGCTCCCCTACAGGCCTCCGTCAGACTCTGTCAGATTCGGTCGGGCGCTGTCAGGCCCTGTCGAACCCTGCCAGGCCCTTTAAGGCTCTGTCGCGCTGTGTGAGGCCTTGGCAGGCTGCGTCACTCCTTGTCGGGCTTTGTCAGGCCCTGTGGTGCTTTCTTGGGCTCTGTCGGGCTCTCTCAGGTTTCTTGGGCTGTGTCAAGACCGGTCGGGCTTTGTCAGGCCCTGTCACGCCTTGTTGGGATCTGTCAGGCCCTGCCGGGCTCTGTTGACCTCTGTCGGTCTTTATCGGGCTTTGACGGGCTCTGTCAGGCTCTGTTGGACTTTCTCGGGCTCTGTCAGATTTTGTCGGGATTTGACAGACTCTGTCAAGCTCTATCGGACTTTGTTGGGCTCTGTCGGGCTTTATCGGGCGCTGTCAGGGTCTGTTGACTTTGGTCAGGTTCTGTGGGGCTCTATCGTGCTCTTTCAAGTTTTGTCGGGCCCTGTGAGGCTCCGTCGGCCCTTATCGGGCTCTGTCGTGCTCTGCCGGTTTCTGTCGGGCCCGGGGGCGTGGCCTCCAAGCCGGGGCTCGGTCCGGGTTCCCCCGTGGGTCCTAGCACCCCCCCAGCTCCAGGGACCAGGACAACCCTCAGGGGACGGGAAGGGGGAACCCACTTACTCCCATTTGGGGGTGCACAAAAAGGGGGGGCAGGTGATGGTCTGACACCAGCCCGGGGGCGTTGGGGCTCCTTGCGGGGGGCAAGGCAGCTCCTGGGTACTGGGGAAGGGGCCACGGGGGTGCCCACGGCATTTGGGGGGCTCTGGAGGTGACACCCCCACTGGGATCCAGGCGCCTTCGTGATTCCCAGGGGGGTCCCCTCGGTGTCGCGGGGGAAGATCCCTGGGGGACACCTCAGTGTCCCCATGGCCCCAAGGGGTCCCTGCTGTGTCCTTGGCTCCCATGGAGGGGGGTCCCCACGACATCCTCAGGGTGTCCCGCTGCCCCTATAGACTCTTCCCATAGCCCCCCCGATCCCCTGCGTTCAGCACTGGGGGTGGAGCTGTGTCCCCAAATGGCACCCCACCCCCCCCCAGAGAGCAACGACAGCAGTAAAATCCATCACTTTAATGGAATGGGGGACCCAAGGTTGACCCCTCCCCAAGATAAAACCGTGGGCCCCACGGTCCCCCCAGTCCCGCACACCCCGGGGGCCAACAGGAAATAAATAACAGAGGAGGGGCCCAAGGGCAAAGGGGCGTGGGGCGTTGGGGGTCACCAAGCACAGGGTGCCAGGGGGGTCAGGGGTCCCCAGGGTGCCACAGGGGTGGTTCGGAGGAGCTCATGGAGGCTCTTGATTGCCTGGAACTTGAGGCGCTGGGGGGTCCAGAAGCAGTGGGGGCAGGGCAGGGATGGCCCCTGCCCCCCCCCATGGCGCAGCATGTGCCACGTCAGGGACGCGCATTGGTGGCAGAACCCGCAGAGCTGACACCCGGGGGGGGACGGGGGTCCCACATGCCCCCCCCCTCCTCACTGCAGGGGGTTCTCCAGTGTCCCCACTCCCTCCACAGGGGTCTCAGTGTCCCCATGTCCACACTCACCCCATGGGCATCTCTGTGTCCCCACGTTCCCTAATCCTCATGACCCTACCCCCTAACCCAGCAACAGCCCCATTGACTCCACAGACCCCGGGACCCCCCCACAACCGCCCCATAGACCCTTGTGACCGCCCCATAGTGGGCAGTGGAGGCGTGGTCAGGAGGGAAGAGTGGTGATGTGGACAGAGGTGTGGGGTGCTGTGGGGCAGAAACCTGAATCTATGGGGCAGAATGCAGAAGCTATGGGGTGGTACGCATCTCTAGGGTAGAGTGCAGCAGCTAAAGGGTGTTGTAGGGCAGCACTGTGGCTATAAGGGGCAGAGTAGAGGAGCCATGTGGTGCTGTGGGGCAGCACTGTGGGACTATGGGGCAGAGCGCAGCAGCCATGGGGTGCAGTAGGCCACTGCTGTAGATGTACGGGCAGTGGAGGATGTATGGGGTGCTGTGGGGCAGCGCTGTGCATCTATTGGGCAGAGTAGAAGAGCTCTGGGGTGCTGTGGGGCAGCACTGTGGGACTACGGGGCAGAGTGGAGGAGCTCTGGGGTGCTGTGGGGCAGCACTGTGGGACTATGGGGCAGAGTGGAGGAGCTCTGGGATGCTGTGGGGCAGCACTGTGGGTCTTGAGGGCAGAGTGGAGGAGCTCTAGGGTGTTATGGGGCAGCACTGTGTATCTATGGCGCAGAGTGGAAGATGTATGAGGTACTGGGGGCACTGGTGTGAATGTATGGGGCAGAGCGGAGGAGCTATGAGGGTATGGGGCAGTGCTATGTATTTATGGGGCAGAGTGGAGGAAGCACGGGTGCTGCGGGGCACTGCAGTGGATCTGTGGGGCAGAGTGGATGAGCTATGGGGTTCTGTGCAGCAGTGCTGTGGGTCTGTGAGGCAGAGGGAACAAGATATGGGGTGCTGTGGGGCAACAGTGTGGGTCTATGGGTCAGAGTGCAGGAGCAAGGGGGTGCTGTGGGGCAGTGCTGTGCCATCTATGGGGCAGAGTGAAGATTCTGTGGGGTGCTGCACAGCAGTGCTGTCCATCTATGAGGCAGAGTGAGAGCAACTACAGAGTGCTGCTGACCTATGGGGCAGAGTAGAGGGGCTATGGGGTGCTTTGGATCTAGGGGGCAGAGTGGAGAAGCTATGGGGTGCTGCAGTTTTATGAGGCAAGAGTGAACAAGATACGGGGTGCTGTGGAGCAGCACTGTGGGTCTATGGGTCAGAGTGCAGGAGCCATGGTGCTGTGGGGCAGTGCTGGGGATCTATGGGGCAGAGGGGGGGAAATACAGGGCGCTGTTCGTCTATGGGGCAGAGTGGAGAAGCTCTAGGGTGCTGTGGGTCAGCACTGTGGGTCTATGGGGCAGAGCGGAAGAGCTATGGGGTGCTGTGGGGCAGTCCTGTGGATCTATGGGGCAGAGGGGGGGAACTACAGGGTGCTGTGGGTCTATGGGGCAGAGTGGATGAGCTCTAGGGTGCTGTGGGTCAACACTGTGGGGCTATGGGCCAGAGTGGAAGAGGTATGAGGTACTGTGGGGCACTGGTGTGGATCTATGGGGCAGAGAGGAAGAGCTATGGGGTGCTGTGGGGCTAGGGGTGCTGTGGGACTATGGGGCAGAGTAAAGGAGCTATGGGCTGCTGTGGGGCAGCGTGCAGGAGCCATGGGGTGCTGTAGAGCAGTGCTGTGGATCTATGGGGCAGATTGGAGGAGGTATGGGGTGTTGTGGGGCCACACTGTGGGTCTCGAGGCCAGAGTGCAGCTGCTCTAGGGTGTTATGGGGCAGCACTGTGCATCTATGGGGCAGAGTGGAAGATGTATGAGCTACTGAGGGCACTGGTGTGAATGTTTGAGGCAGAGCGGAGGAGCCATGACATTGTGGGGCAGTGCTATGTATGTATGGGGCAGAGTGGATGAGCTATGGGGTGCTGTGCAGCACTGCTGTGGGTCTATGGGTCAGAGTGCAGGAGCCATGGGGTGCTGTGGGGCAGTGCTTTGCCATCTATGGGGCAGAGTGAAGATTCTATGGGGTGCTGTGTGGCAGTGCTGTCCATCTATGGGGCAGAGGGAACAAGATATGGGGTGCTGTGAGGCAGTGCTGTCCATCTATGGGGCAGAGTGAGAGCAGCTACAGGGTGCTGTTGAACTATGGGGCAGAGTAGAGGGGCTATGGGGTGCTATGGGTCACTGTGTGTCAGTGGGTGGGTCACTCACCTGCTGGGGGTTCAGCTTCTTCTGGGGTGTTTCACCCCACAACAGCCCCATTGACCCCACAGCCCCCATGACTCCCCACACCCACCTCATATACCCTTGTGCCCCCCCCCCCGATAGTGGGCAGGGGAGGGGTGGCCAGGAGGGAAGGGTGGTGATGTGGACAGAGGTGTGGGGTGCTGTGGGGCAGAAACGTGGATCTGTGGGGGAAAATGTAGAAGCCATGAGGTGCTATGTATGTATAGGGCAGGGTGCAGCAGCTAAAGGGTGCTGCAGGGCAGCACTGTGGGCCTAAGGGGCAGAGTGCAGGAGCTATAGGGTGCTGTGGGGCAGCACTGTGGATCTATGGGGCAGACTGGAGGAGCAATGACATGCTCTGGGTCTATGGGGCAGAGTGAACAAGATATGGGATGCTGTGGAGCTGCACTGTGGGTCTATGGGTCAGAGTGCAGGAGCCATGGGGTGCTGTGGGGCAGTGCTGTGGATCTATGGGGCAGAGGGGGGGAACTACAGGGCGCTGTGGGTCTATGGGTTAGAGTGCAGGAGCTCTAGGGTGCTCTGGGGCAGCACTGTGGGTCTATGGGGCAGAGTGGGAGAGGTGTGAGTTACTGTGGGGCACTGGTGTGCATCTATGGGGGAGAGTGGAAGAGCTATGGGGTGCTGTGGGTCTATGGGGCAGAGTAGAGGAGCTATTAGGTGCTGTGAATCTATGCGGCAGAGTGGAAGAACTACAGGGTGTGGGACAGTGTGTAGGTCACTCACCTGCAGGGGGTTCAGCCTCTTGTGGGGTGTTTCACCCCACAACAGCCCCATTGACCCCACACCCCTGTGACCCCCCACAACCGCCCCATAGACCCTTGTGACTCCCCCCATAGTGGGCAGTGGGGGCGTGGCCAGCTGGAGAGGGGGGCGTGGCCAGGGTGGAGCAGATGGGGGGCGTGGCCCGGCAAGAGCAGATGGGGAGGCGTGGCCAGGCTGCCTTCACTGTTCTCTGAGCAGGAGCTGCAGTTCTAAAAAAACAAACAAACAAACAAGCAACAAAAAAAAGGCGTTATTTGCTTCAAAATCCTGGGAAATAGCCCCAACCCCCCCTGCTTAAATATTAACTTAGTGAGCAAATTGATTGCCAAAAAAAAATAGATCTTAAAAGCTTCTTTGAGCACAAATTATCCTAAAAACAGCCCAAAAATATCAAAACCCCACCCAAATATGGTCCCTCCCAGCTTTATATAATAGAATAAGATATATATTAATGTATTAGATATATTATATAGTAATTATATATTTCTACATCAATACATATATTAATATTAATGAATATTAACATATCATAAATGTTGTTATAATACATTATACATCACATTATTATATTATGTTATTATATATTAATTAATTAATAATAGAAATTGATTGTTAGTATATAATATACATTTTTATTATTCATCATATTATTATATAATTTATATTATATTGTTAATACACTAATATGTTAATTTTATAGATCTGTATTATTTATATTCATATATTACCATATTAAATAATATAGTAATATTGAAATAATACAATTTAAAGAATTAAGTGGGTTTAGGGATGCGGCGACCAATCAGCGCCTTCCTCCCCTGGGAGACAGCCGCGCGGGGCTGAGCCAATGGGAGGCTTTCCCGCCAGACGGCACCGGCCAATCAGCGGGCGTCCCCTCACCCCGCTCAGGGTGAGGGGGGAGACAAAATGGCGGCGGGTTAAAAAAGCCGAGTTTGTTCCCGCTTAAATATTAATTTAGTAAATTATCGATAAATAGATTTTAAAAGCACCAGATCTGGGACCCCGAACTTTAGATATGTTCGGTAAAGTGAATTCAGCCCCCAAATCGCCTCAAAAAGCAACAAAATGCCCCTCCCGACTTTAAATACAATAATTTACACAATTATTTAAACATTTAAATTATTTCAACAATTAAGCGGCTTTAGGAGCCTCACAACCGCCCAAAAAGCTAAAAAAAAACCCCAAAAACCTCAATTAAAAAAAACCAACTCATAAAGCCCCGTTTAAATATAATAATTTAACCTAATATGCAGTTAAAATAAAAAGCCGAATTTGGACTCATAATCCTGGGAAACAGCCCCAAATCTCCCCCTGCGCTTTAATTATTAATCTATTGAATAAATTCGTTATCAGTAAACAGATTCTAAAAGCTTTAAAGCCCCAAATCTGCCCCTCGAGCTTTAAAAGCGTTAAATAAACCTTTAAAAAGCCGATTTAGACCCAAACAGCCCCAAAACGGCTCCTCCCAGTTTTAAAAGCTTTAAAGTCACGAATCAGCCCCCAAAATGGGATCCGCAACTTTAAATACGTTTAAAATGCGAATTCGACCCTAATGGCCCCTCCCGACTTTAAATACAATCATTTCGACATTAACTTTAATAAATCGAACAATTAAATTTTAGGAGCCTAAAACCCGCCCAAAATGTTCCAAATAAAACCTCAAATAAACCTTTTAAACATATTTAAAAAAATAACAATAAAAAAAACCACCCTATTCTGGACTCAAACTCCTGGGAAAAAGCCCCAAACCTCTCCCCGAGCTTTAAACATTAATTCTCCTGATAAGATTACAATACAGAGATTTTAAAGGTGCCTTTTAGCACAAATCGGCACCCAAAACCCCCCTAAAATATGTAAAAAAAACTTCTAGAAGCCGAACTGGACCCAAACCTCCCCGGTCTCCCGAGAAAAGCCCCAAACCAGCTCCTCCCGCTTTGAACACAACGATTCGAACAGTTAAAGCAGCTGCGGGAGCCTCAGCCCCCACCCCAACAGCCACAAACCCGCGGCTTTTAAACCCCCAGTTTCGATCAAAGCCCCAAATACACCCAAGCCCGCCGGGCACTCGTCACCCCGCAGAGCCCCAATTAACTCCCGCACGATAATTAACGCCCTGACCCGCCCGTTAATCGGCTCCAGCTGCCGCTCCCGCTGCTCTCGGTCCCTCGGGTCCCGCGGTGGGGGGGCGGATCAGCCGGTTCGGCAGCGCCGAGCACCACGCGCAGCCGCCGCCGCCACGTCCTGCACCCGGCGCGCTCAGCGCCACGTCCTTTATCACCTCGCTGTCCCGCCCGGTCCCGCCCTCCGCCCGCCCTCCGGCCAATGGACGAGACGCCCGCCTCAGCCGCGCTGGCCAATCAGCGCCTCGTTACTGTGGGAGAACGTCGGCGGGAAGACGGCGACCAATCAGCGCCTTTTTTACCTCAGAGGCACTAGCGAATCAGCGCCTTGCACGGGCTGGGCGAACCTCGGCGGGAAGGCAGTGACCAGTCAGCGCCTTTCTCCCCTCAGCGATACGATCACCAATCAGCACCTTTCTCCCACCCTCTCGGAGAAGCCCGCGCGGGGATGAGCCAATGGGCGGCTTTCGCGCCAGTCGCCGGCAGCCAATCAGCGGGCGCCGCCTCCTACCTCACTATAAAATAGCGACGGCGAAAAGGAGGGGGGAGACAAGATGGCGGAAAAGGCAGGAAGCCGTGGCTCGTCCGGCGGCGGCGATTGAGGCGGGGGGGGGGAGTCGGGGCTGGGCGGAAAAGCGGCAGCTCCTGAGACAGCAGCGGCAGCAGCAGCAGCAACGGCGATCGGGGGATGTGGGGGGGCGAAAAGCGGCGGCTCCTGCGGCCGCAGCGGCCACGGCGATCGGGGGATGTGGGGGGGGGAAAGCGGCGGCTCCTCCGGCCGCAGCAGCAACGGCGATCGGGGGATGTGGGGGGGGGAAAAGCGGCGGCTCCTCCGGCCGCAGCGGCAACGGCGATCGGGGGGATGTGGGGGCGAAAAGCGGCGGCTCCTCCGGCCGCAGGGGCAACGGCGATCGGGGGATGTGGGGGTTGAAAAGCGGCGGCTCCTCCGGCCGCAGCGGCAACGGCGGTCGGGGGATGTGGGGGGGGAAAAGCGGCGGCTCCTCCGGCCGCAGCGGCAACGGCGGTCGGGGGATGTGGGGGGGCGAAAAGCGGCGGCTCCTCCGGCCGCAGCGGCAACGGCGATCGGGGGATGTGGGGGGGCGAGAAGCGGCGGCTCCTCCGGCCGCAGCGGCAACGGCGATCGGGGGGATGTGGGGGCGAAAAGCGGCGGCTCCTCCGGCCGCAGCAGCAACGGCGATCGGGGGGATGTGGGGGGGCGAAAAGCGGCGGCTTCTCCGGCCGCAGCGGCAACGGCGATCGGGGGATGTGGGGGGGGAAAAGCGGCGGCTCCTCCGGCCGCAGCGGCAACGGCGGTCGGGGGATGTGGGGGGGGAAAAGCGGCGGCTCCTCCGGCCGCAGCGGCAACGGCGATCGGGGGGATGTGGGGGGGCGAAAAGCGGCGGCTTCTCCGGCCGCAGCGGCAACGGCGATCGGGGGATGTGGGGGGGGAAAGGCGGCGGCTCCTCCGGCCGCAGCCAGGACGTGGCTTCACCGGCACCGCGCCCTGTGGGGCTGCGGGGCGGGTGTGGGGCCGGGGGCTCCGGCGGTCCCGCAGCGGCGGCCGCGGGGCGGGATGGGGCGGCTGTGGCGGTACCTGTGGGGCACCTATGGGGCTGCTATAGGGGCTCTTCAGAGGCGTGTCTGGAGCACTTATGGGCAGGTACAGGGCTGCTATAGCGGTACCTGTGGGGTTGCTATGGGGTTACTTATGGGGCACAGATTGGGGGGGCACAGGATGGGGAGACAGCTGGGGGTGGCACCGCATGCAGGGGGTGAGGTCAGTGCGGAGGGGCGGGGACTATGAGAGGATGCGCCCACGGGGAGCCCCGCCTGGGGAAGGGGGTGGAGCCTCCGTGTGTCACGCCCTGTGGGAGGAGCCCGGGGGTGGAGCCTGTGCAGGCATCACCCCTTGGACAGCCCACTCGGGGGTGGGGTCAGCAGGGGATGTGCCCCAAGGGGGCGTGGCTTAGCAAGGGAGGGGCTTTGGAGGGGGTGGAGCCTTTACAGGACATGCTCTGAGGGGGCGTGGCTTAGGGGAGGTGGTTGGGAGGAGTTGGGGGCGGGGCCTCAGAGCATCATGCTCCTCGGGTGGTGCGGTGAAAGGGGAGGGGTGTGCATGGGACACGCCCCTTGGGGAGGGCACACATTGGCAGGGGCGGAGCTTTGAGGGGGATGGAGTTGGGGGCATGACCTCTCGAGGACACGCCCCTGCAGGAGAAGCCCAGACTGGATATCACAGTGAAAAATTAAAATTAACTGTTGTTAATCACATGTAGTTTGCTGTCTTTTTATTTTGACTCTACTTAGAGGTAATTCATTCCTGTGATGTTTTCACACACCTCCCAAAAAAGCTGTGGTTAAATATAGACAGTCATGACTCACTGTTTTCTAATTTTATTTTGCATCTAAATCTTTTAATGTTATGTTGGGAATCATTACTACCTGGGAGGTTTTTTAATACCTCCATTTATAAACAGCCGGGGGCCATGTTGGGGTATTTTTAATTAAGGAAACTGCTGTTTCAACCCGCAAGTGAAAACAAACCACACGTACGAGGCTGGACACGGTCAAACAAACCCCGGCTGGTTCAGCAGCCGCTGCCAGCGCGTCCATTCACCGCCTGCCCAGCCCGACAGACCTGCTGGGCACACGTGTCCTGGTGAACTTGTACCAGCGCTGCATTCTGGGGAGAAATACATCCTGTAAGAATCCTGCTCTAAAACACTGGAGATCAACAATAGTTGTAAGTCACAGAGACTCCTCGTTTTCTCTCTGACTCTCACAACAGTAATAAATAAATCCCAAAGGACAGAAAACACCAGGATAGGCTGGAAACAACAACAAACCCCACATGGCAGAAACAGTACCAAGCACCGTAAGTAACACTTAAGCATCTCAAACGAAAATAAATGACAAAACCACTCGGGAGAGGTCTAAAGAAAGACAAACAAGTCCACAGAGAGCGATACTAAAGCCCTCCTCCCGAGAGGACCATGTGGGGGACAGAGGCACTTGGAAGGGACGTGGTTTGACGAGGCCACTTGCCACACACATTGATTCTGGTGCCTGGAAGGACAATGGAGGGGACACAAGGGGACAGGGGGCACACGAACGGTACAGAGGGATGTGGGGAGCTGATCGGGGTGCCTGCGATGGCTCCAGGGCACGCTGCCCAAGGGAGAGGTCCTGCAGCAACTGGAGGCCACGTGAAGGGCTCTGGGTCAGAAGAAAGGCAAACAGAGGCCTCTGGGCTGCAAAATACACAAACAGGTCCCCAGGCAACAAGAACACGGGGGGCGGCTACAAGGAAGGTAAATGGGGGCTCTCAGGTGCCCCAAAAGACAAGCTCAGCTGTCCTGAGAGGAGCAGGTGGAAATCAGAGGAGTTCTAAAGGGAGCAGAGGGGCAAACAGAGCGGGCATGAGAGCGTACAAGAGGGAAAAATGAGGCCTCTGGGATGTGCCAAAAGCAAATGGGGAAATTTTGAGGGGAAGAGAGAAAAAGAGGGGAATTTAATGAAGCAAAAGGTCAAACGGGCACCTTGATGCCACCAAAGAGCCTGCGGGCACGCAAAGGCAGGCAGGGCAATCACAGAGGAACTGGAAGGAAACGGGTTTCTGAGGGAACAAGGTGGCGAGTAAGCCTGTGAGAGGCCCAGAGGCAAATGGATGTGTCCTGAGGAGAGCAAATCAAAAGGTTCTTACCTCTGAGAAGTTCTCCTTGACTTTTGTTCCACCAGCAGCCGTCCTGTGGTCTCGGCACAGCCTGGGGATCCCTGACCTGCACCACCACAACCTTTAACAGGACATCCGGCAGTTCTAGAACCTGAATGACAAACAGCAACTATTTCTCCAGGACAGCTTTGATGTAGGATTGTTTTATTTTGTTTTCCCTGCAGAGCACAGGGAGAAATTTCTCCTCCGCACAGTACCACTAAACACCCCACCCATGATCCTTCAGGCATTTTGGGGCTGTAACCCCCCCATCTCTCACTGGCCTGCTCCTCCAGTAACATCAGCACACCTCCCAGTAACATCATCATCACCCCCCCAAAGCCCCCCTTTTTTTCTCTCCAAAAAAAGGTAGAAAAGGGAAATAGCCCCCATGAGCAGCTCCTTGCTCTCATAATGCCATTTACATATGTACATACTACAACTCCTCAAAACAGGGGGCAGTGCCCCAAACAGTCGCAGTCCCCATCCCACAGGCCGGCAGCTGCCCCATGGCACGGTGGGGAGGGAAGATGTTGCCACGTCTCCCGCTTGGGCTCTGCTCTCCCACATTCTGTTCCCCACCTGGGCTGCGGGATCTCCTGAGCATCAGGTGTTCATAGCTCCCCCTATGAATAACAAAAATTCGAAATTAGAGTTCAGCATCTTAAGAAAATAGCGCAGAAAGAAGCAGAGGAATTAGTCAGAATAAGGGATCGCCCAGCGGCAGCGCTTGCTGGCCGTGCGCTGCAGTACCCGAGTTTCGCCACACGACGGCAGCACCGAGGCACGCCGCGGCACCGCATTGGGGCGGCCGCCTGCAGTACCGCGCTTTGCCCACAGGACGGCAGCACTGAGACCCGGCGCGGCAGCCCCGGGCGAGCAGGCGGGCCGCGTTCCGCGGGAATCCCGCAAAAAAACCCAAACCAAACCAAAAAAACCAGAGAGCCGCGGCAGGAAAGCGCCCCTGTCGCAGGGACGGACGCAAGTCCCGAAAACGAACACCGCCGCCCGCCAGCCCGGTGCCGGAAGGCTAACGCGCCCGGCTTGCTCTGCTGGCCGACGGCACCCGGAGGCAGCGCCTCTGAGTCCCGACCCCAGCTGTCCCCGGCCCGCGGCAGCATGCAAGCTCCGTTCCCCTCACTCCCTCCCACCGTTCCGCCGCGCTCAGCGGGCACCGACACCCGGCAGGAGGTTCCTGCCTGTCACCTCATGCCTTCTGCCGGCTCTGGGGACCTCACCAAGGACTGCCCTGCCCTGAACCGCCTGCCTCCAGATCCCCGGGAGCCGGCCGCAGCGAGAGCTCTGCAGCCTCACGTCCCTCGCCCCGACGCCCGTCCCGTTCATTCCCGGTACCCCCCCGAGACACCACGGACACGCTTGCCAGGGAGCTAGCTATTCCAACTGGATTGAGTCGGCGCGCTCTCGTTGGCTGCTTTCCACCCCACCGCGCTGCCCTCCTATTGGATGCTCCTTCCCGCGCTCCGCCCCCACAAGCCCGCGCCTGCGCCAGACCTGACTGAGGACTGCGCCCATTTGGGCATGCGCAGTAGGACCATCACAAGCACCGCCCCTTCGACAACCTCATTGGCTGACTACGCACGTCAATCGCCATTCTCACCGCCTATCAGCGCTCCGCCCCTCAACCTTGCTCGCGCCGTCTGATTGGCCCGCTCTGCATCCTCACTCGCCTTCTCGCCACCCTGCGGGGACTCCCGAGCCCATTTGGCCGTGCAGCTTCAAAGATGGAAACTAAAAAGTAAAGAACAAACCGCGCTCATTCACTTATACTAAAAAGCTGGACGGATTACTACGTACACCAGAAAAAGCCCTTATCTTCCATTTTCCTCCGGCACTAAAATTGCATAGGTGTGAACTCATAAAATTAAACCATCCATCTCCCAGACACACGCTTAGAACTTGACTAGGGTGGGTTTCTGTTTCTCTTACACCAACAGAGCTGCACATTTGTGAGGAAACAAATTCATTTTGAAGCATAGCTTCTCCTGGGGGAAAAACACGTCTTAGTGATTGGAAAAAAAAAAAAAAAAAACCTGACTTGGAGCTCCTGAACATTAGGGAGCAGTGGGGAAACGAATGAAAGCAAAGACCAACAGCAGCGTGCCCATAAATTCACTGTGAACAAAGACAAGAGAAATGCTCAACCCTAAGGAGCGCCGGCCGGCAGGTTTCTCCCCGCTCTGCCCGGGACCGAGAAGACGCCGCCGCCGCTGCCGCCTCCTGCCGCCTCCTCGCCCGTGCCCCCTCGCAGCGGGGCTGCCCCACGACAGCCGGGGGCCTCTTTTTTTTTTCCCGACGGCCGGTCCGACCGCTGCCCCCCGCTTTCTGACGGCCACGGCCACGACCCCGCCCGCAGCGGCAGCGCCCCCCTCGGCCCCGCCCCGGCACGGGCACAGGGCGCCGCTTCCCAGCTGCAGTACCGGCCTGTGGCCACCAGACAGCAGCACCGAGCGCGGGTGCGCCGCGCCCCCCGCGCCGCTGCAGCGCGCCCGCTTCTTTTCACACCCCCGGCCCTTCTTCTTGACCCGTGGGCAGCTTCAGCTGCCCTGGAACGCGTTTTCCCAGAGCCGCGCGGATGACAGACACACAGATAAAAAATAAAAGCCTGACATACCTAAAAATATTTTTTTCCTACGGATTTCTTCTAGCCTAATAAAATATATCGCCTTTCTCTGTGCCCTGTGTCTTGTTTGCAGCAATAATTTGGCTGAGCAGCAGCCAGGCAGGGGTTGCTGCTCTGGATGCTTCACATCCTTCAGAAAAGGTTCTCAAACGATCCTGCACAACGATCTTCTGGAACAGGACAGCCCGTGGCGGTGGGACAGGAGCACACGGGCCAGGGGCTCGTCCTGGGCTCGGGGCTGTTTCCGCAGTCGCTCTGTGAGTTGCTCCGTGAGCTGGAACCAACCTCCTGCTGACCCAGCCCGGCCCTTTGTCCCCGGCTTTCCCAGGTCAGCTCAGCGAGCTGGGTCACACAGACTGTTCTCTGGTGGCACCACCGGCTGGGTCACCTGTGTCTGAGATTGTGGGGACACCCCACGAGCTCCCCAGAAAGCAGACATCACAGCACTGAGAAGGGGGCATGCAGGCTTTGGGTTTGGTTTGTTTGGGGTTTTTTTGCCTTTTTTGTTGTTTTTGTTCATTAGCTTCTTGTTGTTTGTTTGTTTTTAAGCTGTTACTCTATATAGCTCATCAATGGTGCTTATAGAGTACGGATAAATCTACCCTGCTTCCTCACAGGAGATGACAATCTTGCTCTACAAGTGATTGAATCTGCTATAGAAAAGTTCGACCACCTCCTGTATAGCAAAGGATAAAAGAAAGTATGGATTTTTGTTGCATCTAATCCATAATGCAAGTTTGAAAACTCAGTGGGAGATTCCTTACAATCCTGTTTAATCTCAAAAAGTTTTGGCGTGTTTATAGCTTCAGGCAGAGTGTGTCTGATCGCCTATAAAATGCACTGTCGATACCAGTTCAGCCTGTCCCACGATATAAGTAGGTCATGTGATATATTTCTCCCAGGGACTCCTGACATCTTTCATTCATTTTTAATAAATCTGCTGAAGTGAAGCTATATGTGTTTTTCATTTTAGCGATCTACAGGGAATTCAAAGCAATAATAAGAACTTGCCGTATTATCAGAAACAGTTTATAAAAAGCAAACTGGTAACAATATGGGGCGGGGGGGGAGTGGAAAAAACACCACCTGGTTTCATTTTTCCCATATCAATTTTTATGAAAAAAACACACACTAGAATGCAGTTATCAGCAAGGTATACAACTTCACATCTACACACAACGTAATTGCACATTTCTGACCATATTAACTACAAATAGGGCAGCTATAAAATATATCAGTTATACCTTCATTTACTTCTAGATATCTTCACTGAAATTATTTTGTTGCCTAAATTACCGTATAATGTGCACTTTATTAATATATTATACATTAAGTATACAAATATATTATGAAACAACAAATCTAGTACCGATACCTTCGTGAATCTGAAAGGAAGTTGGCCATTGGGTAATGCTGAACAATCAACACTCATCTGGATAAAAAATCCAGGAGCAGAGCTGAAACTTGTTTTCATCGGTAGGTTGTACTTTTCTGCAAGTTGTGTTATCATACCTACATACAACACATAAAGATTTGACCCAAATAACATACATCTATGTCCACACACACATACATGTTTGTGTTGTACAAAGATGCACACTGTTACTGAGATTTATAGGCATTGAATGTGTCAGGTAAGTAACATGACAAAAGGCTTTAGAGGTGGGTCTTCAGGGAATTATGTAAGAAAGATACTAATGCAACAAATCCGGTGGCATAAAGCTATTGGGAAAAAAAATCCAGTGGAGAATCAGATAAATTCATGTGTTCTTGAAAGACAGTTCATGCATTCAACCAACTCCCAGGTGGGCCTAACTATGGATAGGAAAGTTTGCTCAAGCACTTAGCGTCAGTGTCTAATTAGCAGACAGAGTACCGACTGTAGACTTAGGACTCTCAGATTTCAACCAGTTCATGACTTTGAGCGATCTTCTTTCCCCACACTGTGGGTAACGCTTTACTTTGCAATCCCCTCCTTAAATCCATCTTGTTCCTGGCTGAGAAGATACCGTATGTGGGAAACTGTTGGATGGTAGAATAATTTGTCCTGTTAAATCACAGGGATTTTGAATACTGCAAAGATGATCATAGTGTGGGCATGGACTTTCTTCACCGCCTCATTCGAGATGGTAATAAATGAGGCTGGAGATCCTGGCTGGGAGCGGCTGCTGTTGTTACTGCTCCTGTCTGCTCCGCCAGGCGTTCGGGTACCGATGCCGCGGGTACCGCTGCTACGCTGAGCCAGCGGAGGTGCTCGGCGCCCAGCTGGAATATCTTGACACTGTTAAAAATAAAAGGTTATCAGATGGCTGCTCTTGTCTAGTTTGCAATTTCTTTAAATCCAGTAATGCTGAGGGGGTTTTGGGTTTCATAAAACTGTTTAAAGAAGAAAATTTTATTCATTACACAACTGCCTGCTCTCCTCACCTTGCATTTGGTTCAGGTAGCTGATGCAGAGCCATGCCCTGTAGCGGGACGAGTCCAGGCAGTCAGTGGTCAGAGAGACCAGCAGTCCCACCAGGGAGCCCAGCTGCCGGCAAGGGCGTCCTCTCTGCAGGAGAGCAGCAGGACAAGGGTCACAGGCGCCCCAGCACCCACTCGTCTCGGCCACCTGTCCCGCTCCCTGAGCAGCAGCCGGGCAGAGGGGCCGGCAGGAGCTGCCCAGGAGCCCCCAGACCCAGCACCCAGCCGGGCAGGGCTCCCTCGCGGGGCCAGGAACGGCAGGGAGGGGACACCAGGGTGTGCGGGGGTCCCTACTCACCGTGAGCTCAGCTCGCTCCTTGCAGGCCCCCAGCACACGGGCACAAACCCGCAGGGCTCTCTCCCGCTCCCACGCTCTGTCGGAGCCCAGCCAGTGCTGCAGGACCTGGGGCAGGGTGCAGCTCTCTCACAACAGGGATCTTCCTCTCCTGGAGATCCCTCTCTCTCGTTCTCTGGCCCCTTCCGGGCACGGCCCCCAACCCCACCGAGCCCTGGCCCTGCAGCCTCCGCTGCCTCACTCTCTCCAGCCGACCCTGCCCCGGGCCAGGTGCTGCTTCCCTGCCAGCGTGTCCCTGCTCCAGCCTTCCCCAGGCTGCTGTCACCCAGCCCATGGCCGGCTCTCAGCTTTCCCTCCGGCAGCAACCACTCCTCTGCCCAGCCTGAGGCCGCAGTGGCTGGCACTGCTGTCCCCCAGCTCAGCCCCTGACTGGGCACACAGCCTCAGGGCGAGGGGCCACAGCCCTACGTTCCCGTAGGAAAGGGGTGTCCACCTGCTGTCACCCGCTAAATCCTTGATTCCCTGCCCCTGCGACACTTTCCCCATGGCTACTCACAAGGACCACATCATCAAAGCCAGCTGAGGTCTCCTCTGCCGCCAGGAGAGTCTCGATGAGGTGGCCCAGATCTTCAACACTTCTCCTGTGCAGAAGCTGGAAGCAGGAGAGGAGAGCTGAGGTTCTGCATCACGGGGGCTGCCAGGGCACATCGAGGGGATCCTGAACCAGGGTGGCAGGCACTGCCCCGTGGTACCTGCATGTTCAGAGCTGCCCGCACCGTCCTGCCCCTCTTCATCCCCTCCTCGGAAGGAAAGGACAGGACAGCCTGGCAGCACATGGCCAGCAGGTCGCGGTTCTCCTCCCTGCTCAGCGCTGGCCTCAGCTTGCTGGCCAGAGGAAAAAGGAAGAGAAAAGAGAAAGGGGAATTACCAGCCCTCTCCAGACTGGCTCAAACCACGACCAGGTTCTTCCTAATCGAGGGCTCCAAACCTAACACCCCCAACCCCTGCCAGCAAGCGCTGCCCTCAGCTCCAGCAGTACCTGCCTCCCCCCGGGCAGCAGCAAACCCCCACCCCAGCTGAAGGAACCCCTGGGGCTCAGGAGACACCCAACATGGGGAGCAGCCTCCCACTCCATGGCCCCAGCAGCTCAACACCACTGGGGCTGCCCTGGCCAGCTGGGACGGGGCACACGGGGAATCCTAGGAGCTGGGAAACAGCCCTCACCTCAACTCCTCCAGGGCCTGAAACACTCCGTACACCAGGGAGTCCCCAGGCTCCTCCTTGATCCAGTCCTGCAAGTCCCAGAGACAAAGGTGCAGAGTTGCCAGTGGGCATGGACACGGGACAGCCCTCCCGCCTCCCCCGGGACAGGCTCTGCTGCCAGGCCTGGGCAGACACTGCCCCGTCACCCCACGGGTCCCCAAAGGCACCGCAGGAGGGACCCTGCTCCACAGCCACCCTGCACCGCAGGGCCCTGCAGCTCAGGACACAGCTTCAGGAGCTCGCGTGAAGCCCAGAGACCATCACCTCTCTGGGGAAAGCGCAGCCCAAAGCTCTCCTGTGCGTCTGTCCCTGCTGCAGGCACTCACCAGCAGGGTCTGTGTCACCTCCTGCTTCAAGGACAGCTCAAAGCTGCCAGCATCACCCACAGCCTGGATGGCAGAGCTGACCTCAGTGACACTCTGCACCAGGGTGAGCTTGAGCTGCATCTCCTGAGGGCAAAGAGAGCAAAGCAGCCCTTGAACTCTCTGCGGGGCTGAGAGGTGGAAGAGGAGTATGGGCAGGGGGACACACAGGGATTTGCATCTGGATGTTGAGGACAAATCCTTCCTTGGGGGATCTTTAGAAAGAGTTTGTCCATCTTGGTACACCCCAGCCCCAAGGGGCTGGAACGAGGGCACCCAGGCGTCCCTGTCCCTGCACGGGTCATGCTCCTACCCTCTGTGTGACTCTGGAGAGCCGCAGGATGGTGCCCATGATCTCTCTATCCATGCAGGCGAGTAGCTGCTCCCTGGAGGTGCGCAGAGCGGTGCCGCTGTACGTGCACATCAGAGCAGCACAAGTGGCCCAAGGTCTCTCTGTGCCCTGCGGCGGTTGTGCCTGTGACAACAGAGATGCCCCCAGACGTCAGCCCCAGTACTGCCCCGCACCCTCACCAGCTCCTTCCTCCCCTGGGCACCTCCCCACACTGCTCCTCGAGCTGCGAGCTCCGGGGCTGGGAGCTGTTCCCGTCCTGCAGCCGGGGCTCTCGCACGGGATGGGGAGCAGGGAGCAGCCAGCATTGCACACACGGCTGGTGGATTTTCCGCTGTCCTTCCCAACACATCTCAGGGGCCCCAACGCTGGGACATCCCCTCTGAAACACAGGTCTTGGGCAGCTCTTACAAGAGGGCTGATATAAACACAGCTGCCACAGTTTGGCTACAGAAGGTGTAGAAGTGAAAATAAGGTCCAAAAAAGGAAAGCCAAAGAGCAAAACCCTGCATCCTTTACCTTCCAGCCCGTGGAAGTCTCATCAAACCCGTCTCTGGTGAAAGCAGTCACCGTGTCCAAGACCAGGTTGAAGTGGGTCTCAGCAACATGGGACACCACAGAAATCATCCCCTGCAACCACAGGGAAATGGGGAGCGGGCTCCAGCCCAGGCACTCAGCCATGATCAGTGACGATGGCCAAGCAGGATGTTGCAATAAGGGGGAAACAGCAGCGATGGGGACATCAAGGTCTGGAGCGGGGCCAGGACCAGCTCTCCCTCTGCCCCAGGAACAGGGGCAGGACATGAGCATCACCTCACCTGGGTCTCAGAGAGATCCACAGAGTCTGTGTCCTGGAGGAATCTCAGCACCTGCCCTTGGACATGGCTGAGGTCCCGACAACCTGCCAGCGCCCTCCCGAGAGCCTTGTAGAGGAAAAGCTGAAAGAGAAGAGGCTGAGCCTGAGATGCGGTCACAGCCTGACCTGTCAGGAGAGGGCTGGCCCCAGACGGACCCGACTCCCCCAGGAGCAGGCGAGAGCGGCCACGGTACCAGGCTGGGGCAGCACGGGGGGAAGCGCAGTTTGGGGGTGAAGCAGTGAAAACTGCCTGCATGGGCAGAGCCCTGGTGTGGGGCAGGAGACAAACCTCCTCCCAGGAGCCAGGGGCAGAGCTGCCCAGCTGCCAGCTCAGCTGCTGGCTCAGGCCCACGGTCCAGGTCTCATCCTCAACGGGCTCCAGGGATGCTCGCAGGAACTGGGGGGAAGAGGAGAGGAAGTGAGTGTCCCCCTGCCCTTGGCCAGGGCCCTTCCCGCACCCATGTGTCTTGGGATGCTGCTGGGGGAGAGCTGCTGGAATGGCAGTGTCTCCTCCTGCCAAACCCAGCCCTCTTTTCAACAGCTTCCCACAACTCTGTCTGCTCCCTCTTCTACCCGTCTGTTTGTGACACCCCCCGAGGATGCTGTACCTTAAGCACATGCTGCTCCAACTCTGCAGAGTCCAGGGAGCTCTCGGCTCTTCCTAGAAAGCAAGAGGAAGCAAAAGCTCTTGCTGCCGTTCAAGATCACACCAAAGAAGGGCCCAGTGGTCTCCTCCGCCATCAGACCTCCCAAAAGTCCCAGGCCATCAGGCTGGAAAGGGCCCACAAGCACCTATGCCAAAGCCCTTGCAAGGCCACAGACACAGGAGGGAACCCAGGGGCGTTTGTCAGAGCCACTGAATTCATGCTGGGGAAGGATGCACTGACCACGGCTGATCCCCACTGTGTGACTGCTGGGAAGCTGCATTTTCCTGCTCCTCCCTCCCCTCCAGCCTCTCCCCCCACCCACACTTTACCTGCCAGGTGCTGCGGCAGGAGGGGGAACTCGGTGGCCCACGCTGTCCCCAAGGCCCCACGGGTCCAGCCCTGCGGGGCCTGCAGCGGCTGCAAGGCAGTGACTGCGCGGCCGCTGCTGGTGTGAGGAGCCGCCGACAGCACCTGGGCGAGGGCAGGAGAGACAGGTCACTCCTGTCACCAGAGCCACCAGAGCCACCCCTGCCAGCCCCGAGACAGGACTGGGATCCCGGAGGGGCTCAGGCGGGCTCGGGAGTGCTGCCAGAAAAGCTCTTTCTTTCCCCAGGGCCCCACTACTCACCAGCAGTTGAGCCAGCAGCGCCTGGGGAGCCGGCAGCCGGGCTGCGGGGAGCAGGAAAGGCTGGGTGAGACGAAGAAGCCCCCGCCGTGCCCTGACCCTCGTACCTCCCGTGGCACACACAGGGCTGAGAGCAGCTGCATGGCCACAGTGCCGGCCCGCGGGCTCCCCGGGCTGCCCCGCATGGGATGAAGGCAGATCCAGCACGGCCAGGAAGGAGCCCCAGCTCCCCGGGAGCCAGAGCCTGACTCTGCCCTTTGCTTTTCCTGGGCTCCTGCTCAGGGTTTGTGGGGCACAGAGAGACACAGACTGGTCTGAGCCCCTTCTAAACCCAGCAGCACCCCCTGGGGCTCCTACCTTGCTCCTGCAAGTCCACAGCATCGGGCTCCTCCTCTTCCTCACATCCCGCTCTCTCCCGTCTCTCCAGCAGGGCTCGCAGGGAGCAGGACAGCGAGATCAGCACACCACTGTACTGGGCTGGAACGATGTGCTGCAGCAGCCTGGGCCACAGGAGCTGCAGAGAAGAACCGAGCAATGAAGCACATACGCATTTCCACTCAGCTCCGAGATGTAAAGGATGGTCTACATTTCCCTGAGCCTCGTGTGCTTCGTGAGCACACGTGAGGGGAGAGGTTCAGGGCATGAGGAAGAGCAATGAGAAACACTCTGAAGGAAAGAAGTGGCCATAGCAGCAGGCCAGAGAGCAACTTACTTGGGACATCCCTCTCTGAGAGACATTCAGCGAGCCCAGGATGTCCACGCACGGGGCTCGAAGAGCTCTGTGCTCCTGAGGCTGCCAGGCAAAAAGGCCTCCTGCTGCCTGTAAAACAGAGTTGGCAAAACCCCCGTTACTCTCAGCTCCCAACCGACCAGGCTCAGGCACGGCCCCAGCACTGCTGCTGCGCCAGCATCCTGGGAGCAGCGACCTCCCGAAGGAGAATCCAGAAGCCCTTTCCTTCGCCCTGCTCCCAAAACAGCCTCCTGGAGCCCTGGAGAAGAGTGGCACACACACATCTCCCAGACAGCCAGATGCTCCAGCCAGAGAGGGAAGATCCTTGGCAAGCCAGCAGCAGGCTGGGCCATCCCTGGCCTTCATCTCCTGGGTGCCCAGCTGGAAACACTCACTGAAGGGGCTGCCACACAGCCTGTCCCCTTGCCAGAAGGGATGTGGGCCCCCGGGCTGCTATGGGATGGGCAGGGCGTGCTTTGGAGAGCCAGAGCACGAGAACGCCACAGAAAGCTCCTCTAGCCAGGCCCACCTGTGTGCACGGGCTGCGTTGGGCTGATGGCCCATCAGCATTTCGGGATGGATGATGCCCTGTCCCCACAAGTCTGTCCCTCCCTTCCCAAGGCAGCTTTGCTGGAGGTGCGTGTGGGCACGGCTCAGCCCATGGGGCGTGCAGGTAGTCCTGGGTGGCGTGTCCAGGTGCAAACCCACATCACCCAGACATCTCCACCACCATGGCACAGCCCTGTGGAGGCCGCTGCGATGGCCGTGCTGGCACCGATGGCCCTGCAGCGTGGAGCTCTCCATGGGCAAGGGTGCCTGCAGGAGCTCTCAGCACGGTCCAGGCAATGGCTGAAGCCCCGGTGTCCTGCTCTGCCCTTACCAGTCTGCCCGAGCTCCGGCTGTACTCGCTGGAGATGTGCCCCACCACATCCTGTGGCCAGCAGCTCTGGGAGCCGTAGCTGAGCAGTTCCCGGGTGAACTCCAGAACTGCCCTCTGCACCTGCCGGGGAGAGCATGGTTATCACCCTCCTGTTCCAAACCACAGGGAAGCCGCCTTCACCTGGGGACAGCCTTTGCGGCTCACGGGGAGATGACGAGAGCACGGCAGAAGCTTTTGCTGCTGCCATGGCCTGGCCAGGCTCTGCCCCAAGGGAAAGGGTTTCTCTGCCTTCCCTGGCAGCACTGTCCCTTCCCAAACCAGCTCACCTGGGCGCTGGGGTCGTTGCGCACCAGCTGCACGGCCACCACCACCTGGGGCAGCTTCTTCCTTGCTGCAGGAGCTGGAAGAGACACAGAGAGGTGTGCGTTGAGGCAGAGCCCTGACAGCACAAGGTTCCCTTGAAGCTTCCAAGCTTTACATACACTGGTGGGACAGAAAAGCAAGGCCTGACTCTGATTTCACAGGAGCCAGCGGTGTGCCCAGAGTGACTCTGTTTCTAGAGGCGCGGCTATTTTATGGGCACCAAAAGCTCTGGTAACACAGAGAATGAGAGAAACGGCACTGGTACGAGCATCTCCCACCCACCCGCACCCTGCAGCTCCTTTCGGGTGCAGCTGCACCACTTCCAGCCTGTTCCTGCGCTCAGCCCAGCAGCCCCAGCCCCTGCCGTGTGTCCCCGGCCCCAGCACCGACCGTCAGAGCGAGCCAGCTCTCCCAGCACGCTCAGGGTTGCCACACGCTGGGCCTCGCTCCTGTGCCTCAGCTGGGACCGCAGAACCGCCGCAGGGCAGGTTTGGGCTGCAGGGAAGAAATCGCGTCCTGCATTAGCAGGCGGCTGCCCCTGGCTGCCGAGGACAGGGACAGAGCTGCCACGGCACGGTGACATCGCCCCGTCCCCTCTCCTTACCCTGCAGCATCATGTGGCGGGATGGCTTTGCCTTACGGGCTGGGCCAGGCTCCTCAGTCACATCAGGGACCTGTGGGAACAAGGGTCATTTGAGAGAAATGTGCATCAGCCTTGAGAGGGATTGAAAAGAATTGGTGCTCTCTGCCTTCCCCCCCTCCCTTGTTCCTCCTGCAGCTTGGCTGAGAGGGAAATCACTGTGGGAACCAGGCTGCCCCTCCAGCCCCTTCCAAGCACAGAATCACAGAATGTCCCAAGTTGGAAGGAACCCACAAGGATCTCGAGTCCACCTCCTGTCCCTGCACAGGGCACCCCACAGGTCACACCGTGTGTCTGAGGACATTGTCCAGTCTCTTCTTGAACACTGTCAGGTTGGGGCCGGGACACCTCCCTGGGGAGCCTGTTCCAGTGTCCAGCACCCTCTGGGTGAAGAACCTTTTCCTCATGTCCAACTGATCCTCCCCAGCACATCTTCCTGCCATTCCCTGGGATCCCAGCATTGCTCTTCCTGCAGCCTTAAGGCACCTCCATGGCACCTGGCTCACCACCTGGCGTGCTGCTCTGCAGGTGGTCCTGGCAGAGGGACACCCTGCCCCGCGCCGCAGGCTCCCCTTACCTGGCGGTGCCCAGCGGGGCGGGTGGTGAGAGCGGAGCCCCGTGGGCTTGGGGTCTGACCTCCCTGCAGCATCTGCAGGACGTGGCCGAGGTTCTACAAGAGAACGGGGAGGTGTGAGGAAGAGGAGACTAAAGCCACCGCAATGCCCCAGGAAAAGGAGAAGCCCAGCACAGCTGGGATGAGGGGAGCCCCTGATGTCAGCTCCCAGGGACATTCCCAAACCCTCCTGCCCGGGGTCCTTGTTTGCCCCCACTCTGAGCAGCACCAGAGGGTCTCTGGCCTCTGCACAGGACCATTGCTGACAACTCAGATTCACAGAATCAGAGAATCATTTTGGTTGGAAAAGCCCCTCAAGCTCATCAAGTCCAACGTTACCCCACCCCTGGCACTACCCCATGTCCCTGAGAACCTCATCTCCACGTCTGTTCAACCCCTCCAGGGATGGTGACTCCACCACTGTCCTGGGCAGCCTGTTCCAGTGCCCGACGGCCCTTTCCAGGAAGAAATGTCTCCTCCCAACACTTCCCACTCAGACCTTGTCCCTCACTGGACGGCACTGGACGTTACGGCAAAGCTCTGCCCACGCACAGCGCCCCAGGGAGGTGCCAGTGCCTCCCTTCCCAAGAAGATGAGCCCCAGGGACTCTTGGTTCCCCCTGTCCCCAACCCCCCCATCACGCTTTTCTTGCCCAAAGAGCCCAGGAAGCCTCAGGCCTCCTCTGCTCTCCCTGCTCCTTCTCTAAGGGCTTCCCAGGTCCCCTGGCACCCCACAGCTCCCCAGCACCGTGTGGCACTGGCAGAGACCCGCCGATCAGCCACGCCGGGCCCTGCGTGAGTCCTCACCTTGGTGACCCGGGACGTGTCCTGGACCCACTGGTGCCGGCGCAGGAGCCGGAGGAGCTGCTCCCGGGCACGCTGGCAGTGCCGCTCCTCACACACAAGGACGCCAACCATGGCAGCCACCGCACGGAGGACAGCCCGATTATCCTGGGGAGGGAAGGGAGAGGCTCTGCTTGGGCGGCTGAAGCTCTGCCTGGTGCTCAGCACCCCCTGGACACCAGTCTTCCCTTCCCACTGGGAGGGGGTTCCCCTTCCCTTCTGCCCCGCGGGAAAGGGACTCACTCCAGAGCAGAGCCAGCGTTTCCCCAGGCTGGTAGCCCAGCCCTTCCTGCAGAAGGGCTGCAGGACTCGGCTGCTTCTCTCCAGGGAGCCCCCAGCCTCAGGCACAGTGCCAGCAGGCTCCCGGCTCGGGGGCTTTCCCCGCAGACCCCTTCCCTTCCCCACCTCCCTCTGCTCGACCCCACGGGGCATAGATGGACCCACTGACGCGGACACCCCTGCTGCGGCCCTTCTCACCTCTTCCTCCTTGCAGCCCAGCCAATTTACCACCGCGTGATGGAAGAGCGGGTAAATGTCTCCACAGAGCTGTGCTGCCCTTCTGCGAGGAAAGGGGCATTGCTTGCGGCTGCACAAGTACATGGTGATGCCCTTGGACCATCGCTCCAGAACTGCACCAGGAGAAAGGACAAGGGAGCACGTGAGAGTCTGCAGCAAGGAAGGGTCCTTGCACCCTCGCCCAAGCCTGCTTTAAGTACAGCCCCAGGCTCAGCAGGGCCCAGTCCAGGACCAGATCTGGGTCCGAGGACAAGCTGTGCTCTGGAGGTGTCTGGATTCTAACACCCCGCTGTTTCCCTCCTCCCCACTGCACCTGTTCCTCCTCAGTGGCCCCTTGTCTTACCATTGGTTGCCACCGAGAAGAGCCTGGCTCCATCCTCGTGACACTCACCCTTTCTATATTTATAAACATTCATGAGGTCACCCCTCCGTCTCCTCCAAACTAAAGAGCCCCAGCTCCTCAGCCTTTCCTCATAAGGGAGATGCTCCACTCCCTTCAGCATCTTCCTTGCCCTGCGCTGGACTCTCTCCAGCAGTTCCCTGTCCTTCTGGAACTGAGGGGAGAAGAGAAGGAGTCTCCAGAGAAGGAGGCTCCACACGTGCTCTGGGCAGCCTGCTCCAGGCTCTGGCACCTCCCAGCAAAGAAGTTTCTCCTCATGTTCAGATGGACCCTCCTGTGTCTCAGTCTGTGCCCGTTGCCCCTCACCCTGGCGTTGGGCACCACTGAACAGTCTGGTCCATCCTCTGACACCCACCCTTCAGACATTTACCAGAATAAATAAGGTCCCCTCTCAGCCTTCTCCAGGCTGAACAGCCCCAGCTCTCTCAGCCTTTCCTCAGAAGAAAGATGCTCCAGACCCCTCAGCATCTTTGTAGCTCCTCGTTGTAAGGAACAGAAGCCACGGGAAGGGACCCGGGAGCTCCTGATGTGTCCTGCCCACAGAAACCTCCCAGGCTTCCCCCGCTCCTCTGCATACTCAGCAGTTTGGGATCCCAGGGTGGGCTGACACCCAGCACCTCTCCTCTAGGATCACATGGAGCCACCAAAGGCCACCCCAGCCCCTGCGCGGGCCCTGGCCGAGCTGACACTCACCCCCGCAGACAGCGCGCAGGGTCCGGCCGCTCCCCGCCTGGCTCAGCGTCCTGCGCAGCGCCAGCAGCGTCGCTCCCGCGAAGGGGACACAGCGCGGGGCTGCCGAGAAGGGACAGAGGGAGCCAGAGGGTCAGTGACACACAGGGGACACCAGGGTCCATCTCTGGCAAGGCTGGAGCTGCTGGGCCGCGGGGGACATGCCAAAGGGTGCCAGGAGGGTGGCCTTCCCAAGGGGGACATGGGGAAGACCTGTGGGGAAATAGGGGGGACAGCGGGGGACAGAGACCCTGTGGGTTTGTCTCCAGTGGGTTCCTACTGTCCAAGCACCAGGACTGGGCTGCTGAGGCAGAGCTGCTGGCCGGTCCTGGCACCAAGCAAGGAGGCGCAGCAACTCCAGAGTCCCCCCAGTTCAAGACAGGGCATTTAAGGAGCGGGGGGATCCCTTTTCCCTGTTATCACGGACCCCTGCCAAAAGCAGCAGGCCGAGGGTGCCGTACCGTAGCTGCTGGCCATCTTGCCCAAGGTGACGAGCACAACCTCATCAGGGACCTTCCCTGCCACCTTCAGGTGGCTCTGGAGCTCAGCCATGACGAAGTAGAAGTGGGAGCGGGCCAGAGCCACCAAGAAGTCACTGGCGGCCATCCTCACATCATCCATCACACCCTGAAAAAAGCGCCGCATAGAATTACACAATCATTTTGGTTGGAAAAGCCCCTCAAGGTCATTGAGTCCAACTGTTAACCCGCCCCTGGCACTGCCCCATGTCCCTGAGAACCTCATCTCCATCTGTCCAGCCCCTCCAGGGATGGTGACTCCACCGCTGCCCTGGGCAGCCTGTTCCAATGCCCCACAGCCCTTTGGGGAAGAAATTGGTCCCCAGATCCAACCTCAACCTCCCCTGGCGCAACTTGAGGCCGTTTCCTCTGGTCCTGGCGCTTGTTCCTGGGGAGCAGAGCCCGACTCCCCCTGGCTCCAAGCTCCTTTCAGGCAGGTCAGAGATCAGAAGGTCTCCCCTCAGCTCCTGTTCTCCAGCTGAACCCCCAGCTCCCTCAGCCGCTCCCATCACACTTGTGCTCCAGCCCCTCACCAGCTCCGTTCCCTTCTCTCAACTCTCTCCAGCACCTCAAGGGCTGTCCTGCAGTGATGGGCCCAAAAGTGACCCCAGGATTTGAGGTAGAACACAGTATTCAAGAAGTAACCTTGAGCCTGACCCCAGCTCTTGCTCAGTTAGAAACAACCCCAAGTCCACTTCTCTGCACAGCTCTCTGTGTCCCCTCTTCAAATTCTCTGTCATGAGGAGTCCCCAGAGCTTCTCTCTGAGGACCTCCGCTGGGTCTGAATAACCGAGGAACATCTCTGTATTTCCCCAAAAACCAGGGGTGGAGGCAGGCTGCTTTGGTGACTCTGTGGGAGAACAGGCTCACCTGGGCTGCTCGCAAGTCACCCGAGGCCTCTGCTATGAGGCGGTTCACGACACCGCTGGGCAAGCAGCCATCCTGTCCCTGCAAGACACGCTCCAGATCCCGGTACGTGTCCACCCGGCCGCCCTGGGGACAGACCACAAAGGGCAGTGATGGGACTCGCTTTGCTCTCGTTCCCAGGGAGCCACCAGAGAGACCCGCTGTCCTTCAAACCATCCGTGGGACACGGGCACGAGGTACGAGCTGCAGGTATCGCGTCGGGAAGGCCACGGGGAATGGAAAGATCTTCTGCGGCAGCTCTGAGACAAGCAGGGAGCCAGAGAGGGACACAGACCCCACCAGGGGAAGAGGCCGTGGGGGTCACTCCTGAGGACGGGGAAGGTGGAGGTCAGAGGGAAGGTGCCAGGTGGCCAAGGGGAAGGCGTGGGCACCAGCCCCTGACCTGAGAGGGAGAAGCCACGAGCACCCTGCACCCAGTGCCGCCCCTCGCACAGGCAGGAGCCCCGGGCTGCTGGGACAGCTCCAAACCAAAGCTCGGCAGGGGCCTTGGGGACCTGGGGAAAGGCACTGGGGAGAAGCTGGGGCTGATGGCAGAGGCTCTGCCCTGCCCAGGAGAGAGCTGAGAGCTCCTGGGGACAGGAGGGAGGGAGCAGCGACATTCGTCCCGCCTGAGCGGTAGGATCAGCGCTTGGGGACGCAGCTTGCGGGGCAGAGATGCCATCAGACAAGATCCCTCTCTGCCGCGGCCCCGGGGAAGCCCGGGGCACGGAGGGGAGCCCTCGCCCCCTGCCTCACCTCACGGTCTTGCAGCTGTTTCAGCCGAGAAGTCCCGATGGCCACAAAGGTGTCAACAGCCTCAGGGACAGTCCCTGCCGCCCGGCCTCTGTCCTCAGGACTGGAGGCTCTGGACGGGGGACACACACATGGACAGAGAGCTGGAAGGAAAGAAGGAACTGGTATTGCTGGCTGCAGAGCTTCCAGCAGGGAGGGTGAAGGTCTCCCCAGCCTCCCCCAGCACCACCAGCCTGGGCTGGGCTGGACCACAGAGGGCAGGGACAGGACGGAGCCGGAGCCCTTGGGGAGGTGCCTGGCAGCAGGACGGGAGGGGAGGTGACAGGGACAGCACCTGGAGGGACAGACGCCCCAACCTCCCGCCAGCCCCTCACCTCGGAGCGCCCTCATACGCCTCATGGCTGCAGATCTCCCAGATCAACGCTCTCCTCTCACCAGGTTCTCCTCCCTCAAACACCACGAGAAACCAAGGCAACGCCAGCCCCAAGAGGAGGAGATAGAACCCAGGCATTGTGACCCCACCGCAGGGCACGGTGCCTGACCCAGGGCTGCGGTGGCACAGGGACACGTGCTGGCGACACACCGTGGGGCAGGGACCAGACACGACCAGACCGGGAGGAGTCTCTGGTAGGTCCCAGATGCAGCAGTTTTCTCCAAAAGAGAAAAATCATGTCAGGTGGCTTCACTGGAGGAGTCTGGGGCTTCCACCTGGCGTCTCAGCTTCCTATAGGAAGTGAGGTGACTCTGCGAGACCCTGGGAGGAGTCTTGGGTGGATCCTGCAGGACAGAGTTTCCACTCAGAAAGAAAAATCACCTCGGGTAGATTCATTGGAAGAGTCTGAGGCTGCCACCGAGGATCTTCTGTCCCTAAAGCAGAGGTCAAAATACTCCAGGAGATGCCTGGGAGGAGTTTTGGGCTCTCCCCAGAGAAGTGAGCTTCTAGCATGAGAGACCTGGGGGGGTCCTGAGGGACCTGGGGGGTTCAGCCTGGAGAACAGGAGGCTGAGGTGGGACCTTCTCGCTCTCTGCAACTGCCCGAAAGGAGGTTGTAGCATGGACGGTGTTGGTCTCATCTCCCAAGTAGCAAGTGACAGGACAAGAGGAAATGGCCTCAAGTTGCACCAGAGGAGGTTGAGATTGGATATTAGGAAAAAATTCTTCCTCGAAAGAGCTGTCGGGTATTGGAACAGGCTGCCCAGGGCAGTGGTGAAGTCACCTTCTTTCTACTAGGCCAGTCTTTCAGTGTACTCTGGTAGGGGATATTTTACTCTGAAAAGGAATTCTGTTCAAGAAATAGGATACATTTCCATATTAGCTGATTCTCCAAGTGTCCAGAAAATTCATCCACAGTTATAATTTTTTTTTTTAACAAATTAAAATACTGTAACAAGTTACTCCTGGGGAGATACTCACTGGATAGAAGAAGGAAGTTTTTCACTATGAGAAGGACCAGTCCTTGGAATAATCTCCCCAAGGCAGTGGTGGGTTCCCCAATATCGGACACTTCTAAGATTCAGCTGGACAGGGTGCTGAGCCAGCTTGTCTAGACCGGGCTTTGCCAAGAAAGGCTGGACTAGATGATCCTTGTGCTCCCTTCCAACCCGCTATTCTATGATTCTAAACTTCAAATAGAAATCATGTCAAACAAAACTTGAGCTTTATGTAGTTACACTTGTGTATTCCATGTGCATGTGGAATGCAAGTACCAGATGTGAGAAAGATTTTTGCATGAGACTGCAGGGTCTAAGAACCACCACAGTTAGGTAAAAACTTCTGTAGAAGCCTGTTTCACCCTATGGCAGAACAATCCTATAGCTATGCAGCAAGGACATCCAAAAATAAATACAAATGCAAGTAAAATTACAATAGAGTATGTTCTTGGAGCAAGTGAAGATTCTCTAATCTGTTGGCAACATAATTTACACACACTAAACCAGAGACAGGTAACGTAAGTTACTGTCACCCTTCACACATCGCTATGGAGAGGCCACAGAGGCCTCTCAAAATCCACCTGCAGAGATCAGAGACAGGAAATACAAAAGGCAGCTGTATTTTTTTTAGTTACTACTTATACTAGATGGCATTGTTGAGATAATACAGGCATAAAAGAATTACAACCAAATTACACTCCTTGTGTGGTGAAATCAAATTTTTTCTATAGATTAAGATTCTTGCATCCAGGTGACATAAGGGTAGAAAAACTCCACTGAAAAAAATAATAAAACATAAAACTCCCAGAATATTCCCAAATGGCAAAAGCTGTCTTTTTCAGAATAACCAAAGCATCACATAGTCAAGGTCAAACTCACTACTCTGTCACTAAAAGTTTCAAAATTTCATGGATGCATCTGAAGAGAGCACGGTCTTCAGAGTATAGTTACTGCTGTCCTTGTAAAGCTGTGACGTAGATGAGCTGATACACCTGCATTACAGCTTCCCATGACCTCTCTCTGCATCTGATTATATTTGAGTTCCTCCCCAACTATCTGTCAGGTAACAGACAGTCCTCTAAAGTTATGCTGCTTTTAAAAACAAAAAAACCCACGTCTCCCAAGATTTTTATTTTAACACGAAATTCCAGCTATAAAATACATACGCATATACCAGCATATAGTCACACAAGACAACAGAGATCAAGGTGTTAGCACGATTTTAGCAACTGGACCAATAATTCTGATCTGAGACAAAAATCAATAAACCAATAAGTAACTCTGAATGTCGAATGTTACTTATTCTGTAGTAAAGATCACCTTACAAGCTTTCCTCAAAGACTTTCGCCTTTTCACAGCCCTCTGGTGGTTCATGCTTGAACTTGTAGCTGTCATTGGGTTTCGGTGAGCTAGCATATTTTGGCAAGGGAGAATTATTCCCATTCTCTGCAAGAAGAGAGCACCTCATTACTTCAGTGTGTCACACTATTAAAAAAAAACAATAGCTATCTTTGTATGTCCCCCAAATTGAAACACACATCGTTACCAATGTTATAAAATTAAGGAACGTTTTCAGTCACCTTGAAGTTTTCATTTGCAAATAGGCTTTCTTATCTCAATCACTTTCCTCCTTTCCATTTCTCCTCATATCATTTTTCACGCTTCTCTGCAATCTCTGTTAATTCCTGGCCGCTTTCTGTTTGTAATTGCAAACCTGAATCTATGGTCTGTGCCATCACCACCTAGCCAAAAGAAACAGATAGAAATCATATTCCTTAAAAACCAGAACAAGCTTATGTGGAATTATGAAATTCTCCCAGTGTATCTCAGAAGATTTCTAGTAAAAAAGAAAAATTAGAAAAAGACAGTTAAACTTTTATGGGTGCACGCATGAAATGCTGGAAGGTTGCCCATTTTGTCTGAAATCAAAAAAATACCTGACACAAGCAACAGGACTAACCTATTTTTGCTGTTCCACCTGTTGCTGTACACTCTTGATTCTTCACCTTGTTCAGAGTACTTGAAGAATCTATTATTTAAAACTAAAAACTTGTCTGGGAAGCATATTGCTCAGTCATATCCAGCTCCAATTACAGAGCACTACATATGTGTGCACACATAGTATTTGGAACAATTCAGAAAAAAAAGATCACTTACAAAATAAAAAACATTCTACCATTTCTCCATGGATGTGGGAAACAAAGTCCCTCTTTTACTACATGGTCATTCACATAGCAACGGGTTAAAGTTAAGCACTGTTAAACTTTTAGAGTTACACAGTACCTTTATCTCTGGAATCAGCAAGAAGATCATCTGTAGAACATGGACTTTCTTCACTGCCTTCGTTTGAGATGGTAAGAAATGAGGCTGGAGATCCTGGCTGGGAGCAGCTGCTGTTGTTACTGCTCCTGTTTGCTCTGCCAGGCGCTCAGGTACCAACGCCGCGGGTACCGCTGCTACGCTGAGCCAGCGGAGGTGCTCGGCACCCAGCTGGAATATCTTGAGGCTGTTAAAAATAAAAGGGATCAGATGGCTGCTCTTGTCTTGTTAGCAATTTCTTTAAATCCAGTAATGCTGAGGGGTTTTTGGGGTTTCACAAAGCTGGTTGAAGTGGAAATTTTTATCCATTACACAAGATTCCAACATAAAATAAAAAAATAAGTCAGGTTTGGAAACTAAGGACAACAGTTTTCAGGATTTCACAGAATCACAGGATTGCTCGGGTTGGAAAGGACCCTCCTGAGCTCGGCTGGTCCAAGCCCCGGGCGCAGGCAGAGTCACCGCCGCAGCCTGTCCAGGGCTGTGTCAGGTTTTCAACATCTCCACAGAGAGCGATTCCACAGCCTCTCTGGGCAACTTGCTCCAGCTTTGAGCAGCCTCACATAACTAAAAAAAAACCGATTAAAAAAGTTTTTTTTCTTGTGTTTGGATTGTTTTTAAATTTATGCCCATTTGTTCTTGCCCTGTCATGGGGCAATAAGAGTCCAGCTCCCTCCTGCTCACTCTGCACGTCAGATATTTACACGCACCGATAAGATCCCCCCGAGCCTTCTCTTCTCAAGGCTGAACAGTCCCAGCTCCCTCAGCTTCTCTTCACATGAAAGGTGTTCCAGGCCCTTAATCATCTTTGTGGCCTATATTTCTGATACTTCATTACTAAATTTACCTCTAAAAATACCTAACAATAGAATTACAGTTAAAAATTGGCAAGTTGTGCTTCGGCTGAGATGGGGCAGTTCAGCATGGGCAAAGGGAAGAAAAAGTTCCTACAAAAAGTCTCAAAACAGACCTTTTGTCTTCTCCCCTGTTTTACTGAGATTTCTTATTTTATCAGAAGATAAAATACATCACAGTAATCACAGAGGAAAAGGTTCAGATTCAAGCTTTACCTCTTTCCTGCATTTTGCTTTCCAAGGGACATTTCAACTGCCTTTATTAAAGAATTACTTCGACTTCAGCAAAGCCTTTGACACTGTATGCCCCGGCATTTTCTTGGAGCAGCTGCAGCTCATGGCCTGTATGGGTGTCGGAGGTTCACCAAGGCCAAGTGCCGGGTCCTGCACTTGGGCCACAACAACCCCACGAATGCTGCGGGCTGGGGAAGAGCGGCTGGAAAGTGCCTCGCAGAAAAGGACCTGGGGGTGTTGGTGACAGTGGCTGAACATGAGTCAGCGTGTGCCCAGGTGGCTCATATTCACATAATTATTACATATGCACTACAATTTTTGAAAAGTTTGACATACAATACATTTATACTAAGAAAGATTTGATGATGTTAGTTATAGTTGTTTAGTTTCTTATTGACAATACATCTATTAATTACTAGTTAAACAGAAACTAAGCCCTCTGCTTCTAAACAATGTGTTACTTAATCTTCTGTCTCCCTCTTGTCACGCAGAAGAATCTAAAACTTGAAAAACATCCCCTCGTTGTGCGGGTGGTCAGAAAGCATTTATCTCATGTCATCTGGTTAATGATGGGTACGTCTTTCATAACTTAATGGCAGTATACAATAACTTGGCAGCTTGTCTTCAAAAGCAGGAGAGAAAAAAGGGACATCTGGAAAAACAAGACTGAGCAAAAAGCAGCAGGGACAGACGAAAAGAGACCGAAAGAGCACCAAGGAATAGGGCAGAGAAAGAAAAAAATCAGGGCCGCAGCAGCGGGGCGCAGATGGAGGAAAAAACCTGGCACGGTCTACAGGACACAGAGGAACGGCAGCCGGCCGCAGCGAGGGCTCCGCAGCGTCCGCTCCCAGCCCGGCCCGCCCCCGGTGCCCCGAGACACCACGGACACGCCGGATGCACCGATTGACACCGGAAGGAGCCGGCGCGCTCTGATTGGCTGCTTTCCACGCCACCGCGCCGTCCCATTGGCTGCTCCTCCCCGTGTTCCGCCCCCACGAACCCTCCTCGGGGCGCAGCCGCGCGAGGACCGCGCCATTGGGGCCGTTTTCCCCACAAGCACGGCTCCCAGAGCCGACTCTCCGGGGCGGCGGAGCCGGAGCGGAGCCGGCTGGGCCGGGCACTCACCCGGGCCGCGCAGAAACTTTGTCACACGCATATCTTTGCGTGTTCCCTTTGTCACGCATATCTTCGCTCCCGGGGGTCCGCGGGCAAAGGGGCTACGGGGGGGCAGTGTGGAACGGGGGGGCCGGAGAGGAGAGAGGAGGGAGCGGGGACACGTCTCACGGGGGAAAAAATGCCCGCGGGGCACGTTTGGAGAGAAATCTTTTGGGGAGGGGCAGAGACACGCGGGAGGCAGTGCGAGTAGAAAGGTGCGCGGGGCGGGGGGGGGGGTGGGCACGGGACGTGTGTGGGGGTGACCTGCACCTGGGGGGTCCACCCGGGACCACCCACAGCAGACGACTCACCTGGGACAACCCGCAAAGGAGAATTCGCTCTGAAGAACCGACCCACGACAGAGACTCCACACCGGATCATCCCCAGCAATGCCCCTGCAACTGCTGGCGTTTCACTCCGTACTTGCCCCAAAAGGGGGGCGGTGTGCCTGTCCATAAGACAGTTGTTTTGTTTTTTTTTTTTTTAACTTTTCAAAAATGCCTAATTTTGAGAGGTTTTGGCACTTTTTCACAACATGCTTTTGGTTTAATGCACGAAAATCTGGTTCATTTTGCTTTCCAGCTGCGCGCATCCAGGGAGACTTCGCTTTCCCCAGGGCCTAAAATTGTTCTTTTTCTTATTCTTTTCCCCATTGCACATGCAGACTCAGGGTGTTCGGCGTGTTTCTCAGCTGCTGTGGTGGTTCACGCTCTCTGTGCGCAGCCCCAGAAGGGGGCATCAGGCGTTCACAGCTCCCCCTCTGAAAAACAAAAATTCCAAATTAGAGTTCAGCGTCTGAAAAAAAAAAGCGCAGAAGAAAGCAGAGGAATTCAGTCAGAGTAAGGGACAGGAGAGCAGCTGAGCTAACGGAGGATTTGAGGGAAATGGGCCACCTTGAAACACAAGGCATCTTGCTCGCGCCGTCTGATTGGCCCGCTCTGCATCCTCACTCGCCTTCTCGCCGCCCTGTGGGGACGCCGAGCCCATTTGGCCGTGCAGCTTCAAAGACGGAAACTAAAAAGCAAAGAACAAACCGCGGTCATTCGCTTATACTAAAAAGGTGTGCGGATGCCTACCCACACCACAAAAAGCCCTTAGCTTTCATTTTCCTCTGGCACTAAAATTGCATAGGTGTGAACTCCTAAAATTAAACCATCCATCTCCCAGACACACGCTTCGAACTTGACTACGGTGGGTTTCTGTTTGTCTTACACCAACGGACTTGCACATTTGTGAGGAAACAAAGTCATTTCGAAGCATAGCCTCTCCTGGGGGAAAAACACGTCTTAGTGATCGAAAAAAATAAAAGCCGACTTGGAGCTCCCAACCATTAGGGAGCGGTGGGGAAACAAATGAAAGCGAAGACCAACAGCAGCATCGTAAAGTAGTATTCAGCTTCAATTCTGATCACGTACTTAAAAGCCTCTCTCAGTCCTACGAATGATTAGTCCTTTTTTGGAAGGACACATTTTTTTACCTGAATGTCCTCAATTGAAGACTCCACTAAACAGAACGGGGATCGAGCCGCAGGACAACATGCCATCGACATACTAACAAGGAAAAAAACCCACAAGTAAACCCCAGCTTCGATTACTAGTTTCCATCCCATTTCATTCCTTACATTTCAACTGGCACCCAGGTGCTCCAAAATTAACTATACCCATGCCACTTCTCACTAAAAATTCAGCTCTACGTTTAAACATTCAAGGCTATTTCCAGTGTGCCCATAAATTCACTGTGAACAAAGACAAGAGAAACGCTCGACGCTAAGGAGCGCCGGCCGGCAGGTTTCTCCCCCCTCTGCCCGGGACCGAGAAGACGCCGCCGCCGCTGCCGCCTCCTGCCGCCTCCTCGCCCGTGCCCCCTCGCAACGGGGCTGCCCCACGACAGCCGGGGGCCTCTTTTTTTTTCCCCGACGGCCGGTCCGACCGCTGCCCCCCGCTTTCTGACGGCCACGGCCACGACCCCGCCCGCAGCGGCAGCGCCCCCCTCGGCCCCGCCCCGGCACGGGCACAGGGCGCCGCTTCCCAGCTGCAGTACCGGCCTGTGGCCACCAGACGGCAGCACCGAGCGCGGGCGCGCCGCGCCCCCCGCGCCGCCGCAGCGCGCCCGCTTCTTTTCACACCCCCGGCCCTTCTTCTTGGCCCGTGGGCAGCTTCAGCTGCCCTGGAACGCGCTTTCCCAGAGCCGCGCGGATGACAGACACGCGTACCCACGTACACTTCCCGAGCCTAAGCGTAGCCAGGATTCCCTTCCTCGCCCTCAACGTTTTTGTTCAAGAGTCCAGCAGCTCACCTGTCCTCGTGAGCTGCCTCGCTGCAAACAAGCGAACAGAAAAGAAAAAAAAAAGAAAAGAAAACAAGAAAAGGAATGATCTCTTCCAGGCAGTTTCTCTAAACAGTCGAGAGATTATAAAATTGCACGTGTCTTTTCCAAGCAGAATGAGCCTGTGATTCCACGAAAAAGGAGGGCAAGGAGCAGGTCAGCTTGTCAGAGAAAGACAGGGACAGGGAGCAAGACAAGGCGACACAGAGAGAGAGGCAAAAGGGACAGGGAGGCAGGGCAAAGGGAAGGAGAGGCCAAGATCAGAGACAAGCAGCAGGACAGAGACGGTGGGGAAAAATCCTAGAACGGGCAGCGGGAGAGACAGACCAAGGAGAAACGGGCGCCGGGCCGCGGGACAGGGAGCGGGGCAGACCGTCACGGAAACAAAAACAAAGAGGGAACGGGACAGAGAAACGAGGGGAAAGACAAGGAGAAGGGCAGAGAAACAGGAACGGGGGCGGGCAGGGAGCAGGACCGAGAGATGGAGCGAGGAAGGGAAAAAAGGACGGGGGCAGAATGCAGGGAGAGAAACGACAACGGAGCAGGACAATAGCATGGGCTGCAGGACAGAGACGGAGGAATTGCAAAAACACAGACACGAGGAGCACCACAGAATGACAGCCAGGGGAAAGAGGCACAGAGAGCGGGACAGCGCCGGAGCGGAAAAAAACAAACCAAACCAACGGCGCTGGGCCGCTGGAGGGAGATATGCAGAAAGAAAAAAACACCCAGGAAGAGAGAAAAGAAAGAGGGGATGGCTGGCTGGGGGAGGGAGGGGAAAGCAGTTAGAAAGGGTGGGAGAAGGACCGCCACAGAACAACAGAAAAGCCAGCGAGGCCAGGCAGGGCAGGGGGGCCGTGACACTGCTTGTCTAGCAGTATAATCTGCGATCTGCCGATTTATTTCCAATTTCCTGATCACTGTTGCCTTTCGATGCCCTTTGCAACGCACGATGGCAACTTTTCTAGCAACAGCACAGCTCCCAACACTTGGAGTATCATATTTAATCTGTCTTCCTTGTGCCGTTAATAAACTTTGCTCTTTTCAAATGGCTCCATGGGCACGCACCATTCTAAAAACATACTTTGAAACAGTGCAAATATTAACCTTCTTCTCTTTGGATAATTCTAAAGCTCGTGTGAGCACAGCTTTCTGGGCAGAGGTCCCTGGAGGTAAAGGTTTAGTTTTGATTACCTTGTGGGTAGCTGTCACCGCATACCCGGCTTGACATAAGCCTTGCTTTACACAGAGCTGCTTCCGACGGTGAACCAGGAGTCTTCAGCATCCTCCAGTGGCTGGCTGGTCCTTTAGATCCGGTCCGCTGGAGTAAACAGCTTCTGTTGTTTCCGAGCAATCGGACACCACAGGCTCCGAAACAGATCCACTGAGGAGAGAAGCTGGAATGACAATGTTAGTAGTAGCAATATTTACATCATCTTGTTCCACCAACACTGCCTGGTATTTCAGGGGACGCTAATACAGTCATTTTCTGTCCCACAGTGAGCTTACGAGCTTCCCGCACATCGAGCGCGACAGCTGCCACGGCTCAAAGACAGCCAGGCCGGCCTTTGCTCGCTTCGTCTGGTTGCTTAGGGAAGCAGACCGCGGCTCGCTTAGGAGATCTTAACCGCTGTGCCGGAACACCCAAAGCAATACTTTGCCTTTCGTGTGAGTACAACCAAAATGGTTTGGTGACACCTGGGAGGACCAGGGCCGGAGCCCTCGCCAGTTGCTTTTTCAGTTGCGAAAAAGCCCTCCCGGCTTCTCCCGTCCAATTCAACTCGGAGCTGTTTTCTTTCAACAGTTCGTACAAAGGCTTTACTGAGAGTCCATCATTATAAATCCAAAGCCCGCACCAACCTGTCCTTTCAAGAAATGTCCGCAGCCCTTTTACCGTCGCCGGTTCCGGCGTCCGGCAAACAGGTTCTTTCCGCTCTGTCCCCAGCTCTCGCCGTCCTCCGGAGATCTCCAATCCCAGATAAGTCACTCGGTGCCACATCAGCTGGGCCTTCTGTTGGGAAACCCGATGCTCACTTAATCGCAGAAAATCAGTCAGCTTACAGTCCATTGCACACAACCCTCTTCGGGTTTTGTGCCTATAAGGAGACAACAAAGTCCCATTGCCCGGAAGAGCTTCCCAGGCGTCACGTTCTCATGCTAACTGGTTTCCGAAAATCACAGAGCTGCTCCTGAATCCCCGGGGTGACACGACCCAGGTTAACTGGGTCTTTCTCCCACTAAAGGGATTTTCCCACTCAAAAGCAAAAAGCTTCTGACTCTCTTTGGCTAATGCAAGAAAGAAAAAGGCATCTTTGAAATCCAACACAGCAGACCATTGGTGATTATCTCGCCATTTATCTAACAATGTGTAAGGGTTAGCTACTACCGGGTGTCAATCTGCGGTAATTTTGTTTATTGCTCTCCAGTCTGGCACTAACCTATAGCCTTTACTGTCTGGTTTCTTTACAGGCCGGATTGAAGTGTTCACTTCTGACTCACATTCTAGCGGCAGCCCAAATTGCAAAAAGTTACCGGTCATTTCTTTTACCCCTTCTCTATCCTCTAATTTCAGAGGATGTTGTTTAGTTCTGACTGGTCCAGCTCCAGCTTTCAAATTAATTTTCGCTGGTTCTGCATTCTTTGATTTACCAGGAACTGCCGAAGCCCATACCCCTGCAAATACTTGATCCAATATTGCCTGAGCTATTTGGCTTTGCTTGTCAGTTTGAATCATTGCCAATTAAAATCTCAGCTCTTTTATCTTGAATCTCACTTTCCCCCGTTTGAATGTTATGATTGCTTTCAATTGTTTTCATAGGTCTCGCCTTAGTAACAGTTTTGGAGACCTAGGCATATATAAGAACTTATACATCCCGATTGGTTTTCCTAACTTATATTTGATTGGCCGTAAAAATAAAGCTTTCTCTTGTTGGCCAGTAGCTCCCACTACGGTTACAAAATCTTTATCTAAGGGTATCGTTTCCTGGTTCAAAATAGAACAAGATACTCCAGTATCAATTAAAAACTCCGTTCCTTTCCTGTGTTTCCCTGGCTTTACTAGGACCGGTGCATCTGCTAGGCTGGATTCCTCAGGTTCCCGTCAATCAACTTCTGCCACTGACCATTACATGTCATCGAGGTTTCTCTATTCACGTTATCCCCAGGTGGCCCCCCAATCTTCCCGGTGAGCTAAAATACACCCTAGCGGGCTCCTTTTCGGCATTTGTTCTGATTGGCTGCTTTCCACGCCACCGCGCCGTCCCATTGGCTGCTCCTCCCCGTGTTCCGCCCCCACGAACCCTCCTCGGGGCGCAGCCGCGCGAGGACCGCGCCATTGGGGCCCGTTTTCCCCACAAGCACGGCTCCCAGAGCCGACTCTCCGGGGCGGCGGAGCCGCAGCGGAGCCGGCCGGGCCGGGCACTCACCGGGGCCGCGCAGAAACGGCGACGAACGGCGGCGCGGCGGGACCGCTCCGGGCTCGAGCGGGGCGCGCACACGGCCGCCGAGAGTGCCGCCCGCGCTTGCCAGCGGCCATCTTTGTGCATGCGCGTCGGGAAGCCCGCGGGACACGCCCCCTCCCGCCCGCCCCTTCGCTTCTCTTTCCGCAACCCGATTGGCTGCCTGTGCACGTCAATTTCCATTCTCCCCGCCTCTCATCACCCCTGCCCGTTTGCCCCGCGCGGCGCTCCGCTCCGCCCCTCCAGCTTTCTCGCGCGTCCTGATTGGCCCGCTCTGCACCCCCCTTCGCGTTCTCTCCACCCACTCGCTGGAACCTCCAGGCGATTTGCATATCCGGCGCGGTTTGACATAGTTACAAGCAGATCTATTTAGACTGAGGTATCTCTTTATACCAATTAATAAATAGAAGATATGTATACAGGCATGAGAGAATATATAGAGATGATATATAATATCTATTGGGACTATGTAACACATAGTATTTACACATAGCTCTATCTACACTACACTTTTTTCTATTTTAAATTGCTTCCTATAAAAAATAATTTCTCATTTTCAAGTCCATCATTATTTAAATTTACAAATAGAAAAGACGCTTGTATTTTTAAAACCATCAACAGAAATTTTTTACATTCTAGAATCCTTTAGATAATATAGTAGAAAAAGCTTTCATTTAAAAATCACTTTATATATACATGAATACCATTCTGCAATATATAAATACAAATGACAGATTTCTCTCTGTTTGGACATCTCACACTCATATTTACAGGTTTTAATACGTTTTATCCTCCCCCATGAATTTTCAGGCATTTTTGGACTGTGACCCCCTCTTTTCAGGGGGACTCCCTTTGACCCCAACTTACCTGCTCCCCCACCTGCATCACCAGCCCCCAGTCACGCCAGGGTGCCATAAGTGACACCATCACACAAAGCAAGGGAAACAGCCCCAACGGGCAGCTCCTTACTCTCATCATGCCATTTGCGTACGTGTACGTACCACAACCCCCAAAAAGCGTAGGGGGCTCCCCTAGGAAAACAAAGAGGGGGCAGCGCCCCAAAGAGTCGCAGCCCCCATCCCACAGGCCGGCAGCTGCCCCGCGGCACGGCGGGGACGGAGGACGGCACCACGTCTCCCGCTCGGGTTCCCCCGCCACGTTCCGTTCCCCTCCTGGGCTGCGGGATCCGTGGGGGACTACGGTGGGTCCGTGGAATCCCTGACGGAGGGCATGGGAACAGAAATCAGCCTTGAAGATATTAAGGCCTACACGTGAGAAAGATGGGAGGAAAGGAGTATCCACAGATATTAAGGTGTACTCGTGAGAGAGAAGGGACTAGAAGAGTAACATTGAGGATAGCAAAACTAGCCAATGAGATGTTAGTGCTGTAACTTGTAACCAAGAGTGAAGAGACAAATGAAATCATAAAACTGTATAAAAATGCACTTGTGGCAATAAATGGCATCTCCTACTTTCATCCTGGAAGAACTTGGTCTATATCGTTTGTCCGTCTCAACCGCAACACCAATCTGCTGAGCATCAGGCGTTCACAGCTCCCCCTCTGAAAAACAAAAATTCCAAATTAGAGTTCAGCGTCTGAAAAAAAAAGCACAGAAGAAAGCAGAGGAATTCAGTCAGAGTAAGGGATAGGAGAGCAGCTGAGCTAACAGAGGATTTGAGGGAAATGGGCCACCTTGAAACACAAGGCATCTTTTAAAAGCCAGAGCGATTTGAGCAATTCAAGACAACATTAAGACAAACTGACACCATTTGGGACACACTCAGCGGACAAGGAAACGCTCTCGCTGACGCTAGAAAGCATCTCGCCCCTTCCCTCCGGCACCGCCGCAGGAGACAACCCCAGCGAGGCCGCGGGACGGGCTCGCGCCGCCAGCGGGATCTGCGCTCACGGATCCGCCGCCACAGCTCCGGCCCTCGCCACGCTGCTGCTGCTGCTGCTGCTGCTGCTGCTACACATCTGGCTCCATCCGGATGACAGACACACAGATAAAAAATAAAAGCCTGACATACCTAAAAATATTTTTTTCCTAAAGATTTCTTCTGGCTTAATAAAATATATCGCCTTTCTCTGTGCCCTGTGTCTTGTTTGCAGCAACAATTTGGCTGAGCAGCAGCCGGGCAGGGATTGCTGCTCTGGACGCTTCACATCCTTCAGAAAAGGTTCTCAAACGATCCTGCACAACGATCTCCAGGAACAGGACAGCCCGTGGCGGTGGGACAGGAGCACACGGGCCAGGGGCTCGTCCCGGGCTCGGGGCTGTTTCCGCAGTCGCTCTGCGAGTTGCTCCGTGAGCTGGAACCAACCTCCTGCTGACCCAGCCCGGCCCTTTGTCCCTGGCGTTCCCAGGTCAGCTCAGCGAGCTGGGTCACACAGACTGTTCTCTGGTGGCACCACCGGCTGGGTCACCTGTGTCTGAGATTGTGGGGACACCCCACGGGCTCCCCGGAAAACGGACATCACAGCACTGAGAGGGCGGCGTGCAGGAGCCTATGCGCTTTTGGTTTAGTTTGTTCAGGGTTTTTTTTCCTTTTTGTTGTTTTGTTCATCAGCTTCTTGTTGTTGGCTTGGTTTCAAGCTGTTACTCTATATAGCTCATCAATGGAGCTTATAGAGTATGGATAAATCTACCCTGCTTCCTCACAGGAGATGACAATCTTGCTTTACAAGAAGTGACTGATTCTGTTATAGAAAAGTTCATCCACCTCCTGTATAGCAAAGGAGAAAAGAAAGTATGGATTTTTGTTGCATCTAATCCATAATGGAAGTACCAATTAAAAATACATTAGCGGTAGGTTCCTTCAGATATTCACTGTGAAGTTAGTTCCTGGCACAATTATATCACCATTTTAACTATTTTACAGGAGAAATATAGAGCACAGCTTATTTAGCCAATGTGCAGCGCAATGATCACACGAGTGTGGTGAACCCGGGTAAAAGGCCCATGTAAAGGAAAATCAGGCTCCGTGTGCAGAGCCAAAACAGAAATCCTTTGCAAACTATTTAATTTTAAAAAGCTACAAAGAGTATAAAGCAGAAGAAAAGAGCAGTGAATGTGTATAATGACACAATTAGATGGTTTTTCAGTTTCATTATGTGGTCTTTTACTAAAAAAGGAAAAAAAGCGTCTGCTGGAGCAGATATCCTGGACACAAACAGGCAGGTTCCTGGTGTTGCGTCAACGTTGATTTATCCACTGTGGCCGTGGATGTCAGCCCTTAATACAATATACACAAAACCTTGGGAGGGAGTTAATCACAGTAAAACATGGATAATTAGGTAGCAGATTTCATTTAATCTGTATTTAAAAATACACATGGCTGTTGCCTTTTTCCAGTTGAGCTAGGACAGGCTTCAATATCTCTCTTAATTCTAATTACGTTACAAAAATTAAGGGGGGAAAGCTTTATTTTTACAATGGTAAATACAGTCTAAAACGTAATTTGGGAAACAGATAAAGAGGTGCAGCGAACGAGGCACAGACTCTCTTCAAGATGCAAAGAGAGACGTTTATTACAAACCCAGGTTTGCATTTGAAAACCAGGCCCCTCTGCCCTTGATGTATCAACCCTGTATCACTCCCTCTGTCCCCGATGCATCACGGAGCACACAGTCCTTGCTTCTTGTGTTATTGCACCTACGCTTGTTCTCACGCTGTCGACTCTCGCCGCTTCTCACAGGCCTGATGTCACAATACCGCCACATCTCCCCTTCTTTGTTTCATAACTGCATAGCCATAGCAGCACGTAACTGCACGGCCATTGCACCATTAAAGCTTTTTTCAATCATTCGTTGTACACAAGATAAGACACATGGTGTACAAACCAAGAAGTACAAGACTCCACATATAAACGTTCTAAGCACCAGGTTAAAGAAAGGCCGTGTTTCGCAATTTTTGTAGCAGCGATAACTGTTACAGAATCGTTACTTAATTTTCTCTGCATAGTGTTTAACACAGAATAATAAGCTCCTAGTGAACTAAGAATTTTATTTCCCCGTTCTCCATGTCAGGATCTATACTAATACATTTTTGAGCTGTCTCTTTAAGATGGTTTAAAAACTCAGTGGGAGATTCCTTAGGATCCTGTTTAATCTCACAAAGTTTTGGCATATTTACAGCTATAGGCACAGCACGTCTAATCCTGTATAAAATGCACTGTCAATACCAATTCAGCCTGTCCCTTGATATAAGGACATTAGGATCCCACCCTGGATCGACTGAGGGACAATTTTGATCTAATGTTCCCTGCGTATTCTCCACCAATATCTGTTCAACATTTTACTGGTTTCAATTTCTTTCCGTGATTATCCTTTTTCAAAACAAATGGATCTGAAGGGGATAAATATAATGCATATGTAACATTATGTATTGTGTAAGATGCATTATGTAATAGGCAATATATGATTTAAAATATACATCTTATTATATATTATATGTAATGCATTACTACACTACACATCTCAAAGTATACCCACCTAGATCTGTGCAGCGTATTAATATTATTTACAGTGGCCACCATTAATTACAATATTCAATCAGATTCTCCCTGGTTGCTGTTCCCCAGGGAGTCAAACAACCCTGTTCCAATGTCACAAAATACAACCGGGGGGGTTTCTTCTGAATCCCTCCTGTCGATTGTCCACTACCTATTTCACATTCACAGTAACAGACAATTGGTTAACCGTGAGTACTGGACTATAAAATCACCCCAGACACAAGTAACGACAACAAATCACTAAAGACACAAACAATTATACAATTACTAAGGCACAAACAACAAAATCACTAAAGGTACCTTTATCAAATTACCGTTTGCTCATTTTTCTTTTATTTATTGTTTTCTCATTTTTCTCTTTCTTCTTTAGTTTTTTATTTCTTCTTCTTTTTTCCTTTTTTTTTAAGTTACCCAATTTACCAAAATGCAGAGACACAAATGCAAAGACCCAATGCGCTGGTGTCACCCCACGTCTCGCGTAGGCAGTATGCAAACCAAACCAAAGAATAAAAGTGCTTCATCTCTATTGATGGGGTGTTACCCACGTCCCGAGTTGGTCCGAGGATCTGTGGTCCCTTCCAGGAATTCCCTGGTGCCAGCATAAGGTTCCAGAGATCCTGGGAGCCACGGGAGGTCAGGCAGATTATCCCATCCTCATCGCCAGAAAATGATACCGAAAAATCAGCAAAAAGACTCTTTAACACTGTTTTGAAAGTGTTAAAAAGCAGGCGCTTTCATTACAGCGCGCTGGATGCTCGGGGGATCGCTCTTCTAATCAAGCGCGCATTCCGCTTTCCTCTGGTTTTGTATATCGTGGAACTCCTAAAACAGCAAAACACGTCAAACAATGTTTACAGACATCACTTGTTCTTTCACCAGTGTGTGCAGTAGCAACGAGAAATCTGCAAGGAGTGTCTACAGAAACATGTACGTATTTGAGTTTACCAAATTCAGAACAATACAGTTTGCCGTATTTCATTGGCACTAATCCTGCGTGGATTAACACCTGCTTTGGATGGCATGGGTGCCAACTGTTGACAGTCGGGGCAGGACATAAGAATGCTCCTGGCCTGATCCATTGTAATTTGAAATTGTCGTTTTAACGACCTTGCATTCTGGTGAAAGACTCTATGTGATAATTTAGCTTGCTCCAAGGCTTTAGGCACAGTAAATGGCACAGCTCGTGCATCAGCCCTCCTATCGCCCTCCACAAGAGGTCCTGGAAGGGCAGCGTGAGAGCGGATGTGCACTGCATAAAAATCGTGATGTCTATGATTTATTAGGAACCATAACATTCTCAATTCAGCCATCAAAAGAGAATTATCCTGTTCCTTAAGAAAAGAAGCTTCCGGGCGGTTAAGTATGCCAGCTGCATAATATGAATCAGTTACAACATTCAAAGACTCATTACAGAACACCTCAAAAGCGAAACAGCTGTTAGCTCAAGAACTTGTATGACCCTTGATCTCCTTTTTCTACCTTGTGTTCACAACACTGAGTATCTGAGCTTAGCCACATAATTACAACTTAACATGAGCGACCAGAGGCATCAGTAAATACAGTCTTGTCACTTACCGGTCATTGCTGACAGCAGCATTTGCTGTACAACGGTAAATTACCAATTTCAGCCCACAGTTTATGCTGAGGGTAATAAACTGATATGTTCCCTGTATATGTTGCCAATGCAACCTGGAAATTCACATTTTCAGTTAATAACCACTGCAAATTCTCTTTTGCTGTAGGAATAAATATACATTCAGGGTCTGTCCCGCCCATAGCATATAGATGTTCTCTGCCTTTAATTATTAGTTTTGCATACATTTCATTAATTGTCCAAACTGTTTTCCTTGGCATGTGAGCTAGAAAAGCCCATTCTGACACTCTTACAGAATCACTTAATGATTTGTCCCACTGAAACAGTACTGCAAACGGTTGGAAGGTACTGGCTGTGAGTACCAGCCAAACAGGCAGCTGCAAATTGCGCCGCCACCCTATTTTTGTTCAACAGCATCAGCTACTTTCTGCATGGCATGCTGAGCTTTGTCATCCAATGCCCGAGTAGACAATAAATTCGGGTGTAAAAAGTGGATGTAGTTCCTCTGTGGTGATACCCAAAATAGGTCAGAGCCAATTTATGGCTTCTAGCAATTTTTTAAAGTCATTTAAGGTCACGACATTATGGAATTTAAGAGTCACTGGCTGAGGAATGATTTCTTGTTTTGTTATTTGCCATCCCAAATATTTCCACGGAGCAGTTATCTGAATTTTTTCTGGTGCAATTTGTAATCCAGCCTTTTGTATAGCATTACATAGGGCTTGCATTACTTCTCGTAGTTTCTGTTCTTGTGACGTGGCAAGCAAAATATCCATATAATGACAGATACAAGCTGGTACAGCTTCCTCACGGGTTGTAAAGCTGCCACAACTACTGTCTGCCAAATGGTTGGACTATTTCTCATCCCTTGTGGTGATACTACCCAATGGTATCTTTTCATAGGCTCCGCTTGATTAAGTGAATGAACAGAAAATGCAAATCTGGGGGCATCCTCAGGATGTAGCAAGGTGGCACAGGTGTCCATGCCATAATTTTGATTTCACCTTAATAAACAGAGTCAATTACTCCAGGTAAGACAAACAAACCCAATTTGGTAGTAGATGATCGACCTATTAAGAAAGCATGCACGCTAGGTCCTAAAGGCCCCCACACTCTGGGAATAAGCACTACCACAGCAGTAATTAATTATCATCACTGACGGGCTGGCAGCCAAGTCCAGCCCTGCACTTCCAGCTGTTGCGGGGAGGAGATCGCGGGCCATGTGTTTAGACTCCAATTTATTTGACTGGGCGGCGGGGGGGGGGGTCCTGTCCCCCACCTCCTGGGAAGGGTTAATTGGCTCTCCCCTTACATTAACCCTTGAATGACATCCACTCACCCAGTGCCTGCCTTTTCCCCATTTTGGACAATCTCTAGGAGGCACAGCCTTCGAAGTCTGGCGTGCATACTTTGTGCAATCTTTCTTCACATAACCCAGTGCCCCACTATGAAAACATTTCGATTTCAGTTTTGTTCCCGATATTTGTAACCATGCCGCTAAAGCAGCGGATAGAGAGCTGGTGTAATGTTCAGTTGACTTATGTTTTGACACACTCTCACCACACCTGCTATAGTACACCTTTCCCTATTCCTAATACCCGGTAACACACGCTGACAATCAGCATTAGCATTCTCAAAAGCCAATTGTTTTAGTAACAACTTACGCACTGCATCGTTACCAATTTGTCTCTCCAAAGCAGTTTGCAAATGGTCTAAAAACTGTGCATAAGGTTCCTGTGATCCTTGCAAGATTTTTGAAAAGGACGTATTGGCATCTCTTGATTCTCTGGCAAAGTATGGGCACATTCCCCAGCTAAATGACTGCAATCAATCCCTCTTTGCCGATATGCATTATCAATAGTCTCTATAATACAGTTCTCCTGAAAATCAGATAACGATATAGTATATTGAGTAGTGGTTAAGATCATTTTCAACAAAGAACGCCAGTCATGCGGAGTAAATACGTAAGAGGAGCTTAACGCTTCAAAAAACGTACAACAAATGATAAAGTAACCCCATTTTCTTTAGCTAATGTCAGTAATTCCTTTACAACATCACACGGTAGCTGTTGAAAGCCTGGAGGCTGCCGTTCACGATAGACCACAGGGCATGCTGAAACCACTTTCCAGTCTCCTGCTTTCAAAGCCTCTTCTCTGCATTTATCCCACATGGTTAAATTAGTGTGCAGTTTTGGTTGCAAAGTAACATCCAGGGGAAATAAATCAGGCTCTCGCTCCAGGTCTGTTAGGCCGGGATCAAGGGGGCTGTCGGGCGACTCCCACGAACCATCATTTGCCAAAAGCGTTCACTGTAGTGTACATGCAGGGGCTTCGTTATCAGCCAACCCTTTCTCTGCTACTGCAGCTGTGGTTAGTGCATTTTTGCCTGATATATCTACAGGATCCCCCTCCTTCCCTGGCAAGGGAGGAGCAGAAGGTTCATAGTCAGTTACGACCTGTGCAACTACTTCCTTCTGCGCCGCTTTTAAAGTAGTCATAATTTTTCCCCAAGTAGATAAATGTTCGCAAGCAGCTTGATCTCCAGTCACTGCCTGTTCATATAATTCTCGTTCAACTTTGTGCCATGCCTCCAACTGAAATGTACCGTTTGTAGGAAAGTCCGGCACATGATTAGCAATCCATTCTTATAAAGTCGCTAATTGGACTACTGGCACATCGTGATTTTGCTTTCTTAATAAACGCTGAAGGACATCTAGGGTTTGTCTTTGTTCAAGGGATAACTTCCCTCCTACAGTTCCAATCACTCACCTTTTCTCGGTGATGGGCCACGCTGTGGTTTCTGTTTCCTGGCTCCGTTTCCCAGTCCTGCTTCGATTGGGCTTCGCTACCAGAACGGCTGCTGCCTTTACAGCCGCACTGAAAGTCCCCGTTCAGGCGCCATTTGTAGCGAATGAGGCACGGACTCTTAAGGTGCAATGAGAGACGTTTGTTACAAACTCAGGTTTGCGTTTATACTCGCTATGATGCTTGCTCAAGCATTTGCTGATTTGCTAAGTTAGCCATTACATAAGCAATATATTGTTACTGCCATAAAAGCATCTTTGTCTATATCACAAGCTACCCCCCCTCACCGCCCCCATCCTCGATGTATCAATCCCTCCCTCCTTGATGTATCACCTAGCATACATGCCTTGTTTCTTGTATTATTCCACCAATGCTTGTTCTCATGCTGTCGACTCTTGCAGTTTCTCACAGGTCCAATGTCAGAATACTGCCACAATCACCTTTCTTCTTTCTTGAACTTTCCGTACCTGCAGTTCCACCACCGTTGTCTTCTTTCTTGATCCCTCTTGACTCGCACGTGCGCTTCGATCCTCTTTCTTGATCACTCCTCCTCATAGGTTCGCCGCCTTCCTCTCCTTCCTTGCTTTTCCATTGCATGCTGCTCCACCTGAAGAGAAACACGTGGAGGACCGAGCTGCACCAGCCCCAGGGCACTACAGTCAGACGGGGGCTGAGTCCGGGGGCTGACACCTCCCCACGCCGAGCCCACCTCGCCCTGGCCCCGGCCCCGGCCCGGCCCGTCCCCCTCCGCTGCAGCACAGCTTCCCCACATGCCCTGCTCAGGCTGGCCCCCAATTTCACAGGTTAGAGATGTCATAGCTCAGTACAAATCCCCACGGTCCTCACCTGTTGTTTGGTATTTGCGGAGGGTCAAGCTCGCTGTGCTCCAGTGCACTGGCCGTGCACGGCCCTGCCAGGCAGCGCGAGTGTCTGGAGCTGCCGGCTGGATCTTGAGCTTTGGGGTCACCCGCAGGAGCCCGCTCCCATCAGCTCTGCACACCCATCCAGTTGCACCGCCCAGGCAAAGTCAGCTTCACCCTCCACCCTCCACCTCACCTGCAAACAACCAACTCTTCAGCTGACAACCGTCCAAAATCCACCGACAAACTCCCCAAATCTCAGCCTTTTGCTTTTAACTGCTCCTGCTAATGCACCTCACAGACAAGCCTTCAAAATCCCCTCATCCCACAATAATACTCCAGCACTCATCACCTGCGTGAAAAACTACCACAATAACATGCGAACACCAACCAGTTCTGGCACGGAAAATATCACTTTCTCCTGAAGATTCCACTCTACACCAACTGCTGACAAACACACACTGTCCTTACCAAAGCCAAACACTGCAACAATCAGTGACAACTGAAATTTGCATGCGTGGCACAAAATCGCAGGTGTGGGCTAACGCAGAGCTGGGCTTGAAAGCTGCAGAGTGTGCACCCTGTGGTTTAACGTGGCGGGTTATTGCCGTTCTGCCTTCTCCCTGGGAGAAGCCCATGAGCAGAGGCTGCTTCAAGGCAAGACGGGAATGGTTTGGTTCTCCAGGCCTCTGAGGCCGAGAGTAATAAATGTGATCCGTGTTGTGGCGCAGGAACTTCCCGTCCACTTTCTTCTCCATTCAGTCAGGTGCTGCAAGAGGGGGAGAGAGAGATTCAGGGCAAGACTGACAACCTCGGCATCCCTGTCCCAACCACAGGTCACCCAAGCCTGCAGACATCCCTGGAGGCCCCATGAGATTTACGCTCCTCTATCCCCCACCCTCAAAGCCTGGACATCACCGGAACCATAGAGCAAATATTTCTTGAGGAGGCACCCAAAGGGTCCATGTTCCCTTTCAGGCAGATGCTAGCGCAATATTGCAAATAATCTCACAGCTACCAGGAAGGTAAAAAATGATGTCTTGAAATGGAAAAGGAACAGGTAATGTTTCTCTTCATCACCTCCCTCATTGCCATGTTACCAAGATCTCCTGCAATGTTGAACAGGAAACTTGAAGCTTGGATGCAGAACTTCTGGTATTCTGAACCTGGGCAAGAAAGGAAGAAAAGCATGAGACTGAGCATAAAGAGGGTTGCTGCTCGTAACGTGAAAAGAGCAAAAAAAAGGTGAAAAGATATCACTTTTACTTAGAGAGCTCTCAAAGGCTGCCTGTTAAGGAAAAGAAAAACAAACTTAGAGAGGAACCAAGGAGAATATTCACAGAAAATATGGTAGTTGATAAAAACATAGTGTATGTCATGCAGAAAGTGACGGAAAGTTACTTAAAATGCAAGGCCCAGGGAGCGATCTAATGTACATTGAAATGCGGGCCACGAGACAGTGGAAGTGCCACGAGCTAAGACTGAAGGGACAGAGGATGAATTTCCAAAGAAGTTTAAGTTTCGATGTCAGAACAGAAAATACTACATAATGAAAAGATAACACGAAAGTCAGTGCAAAACTGAGTAAGGCAGCAACTTCAGTCATGCAGAAGATCAAAAACCCGGATCATTCCTCACCCACCCACCTCCCAAACCCCAGCCTAGAGCCTCCGCTCCCAGCTTACCTGAGCCCAGATTAAAGAGAGGCTGCAGAGGCCACAGCAAGTTCTGCTCCTCCTCGTTCAGGCTCCCAATCTTCCCCCTCACTCTTGAATTGCAGGTCAACCGCCTTTCTGTTCTTCATTGATTGACCTTGACCTGCCGCGTTACCTGCTGCCATCTAAGCGGATTTCGGGGAGCCTCTCGAACCGCTGGAGCGCTCCACCCCCGACCCCCTGCCATCCTCTTGCCTTTTTTTCGGGGCTCCTCTTCACCGGTTGAGGCGCCCCCCCTGCCATCCTCTTACCTTTTTCCGGGTGCCTCTTGCACCGCCGGCGAGCTCCCCCACACCGTCTTCCTGCCTTTTCTCAGGGCGATCTTGACCCGCCAGAGCGCTCACCCCTGCTGTGCTCTTGCCTTTCTTCAGCGCAATCTTGACTTGCCGCAGCGCTCCTCCCCCTCACCATCCACCTGCCGAATTTATTGACACCTCTTGACCTGCCGGAGTGTTCCCCCTCACCGTCCTCTTGCTGGATTTTTGGGGACCCCTTGGCCCATTAGGGCGCTCCCCCTCACCGTGCTCTTGCCGCATGTATTGAGCCTTCCTGACCCGCCGGAGCACCGCCGCCCACCGTCCTCTTGCCTTTTTGGGGAGTCTTGTGACCAACTGGAGCGCTCCCCCCACCGTCCTCTTCGCTTTTCTCATGGCACCTCTTGACCCATTGGCGCGCTCCCCCCACCGTCGTCTTCATGCATTCATGTAGGCTTTGGAATGAGTTCATTCAAAGTTTGGCCACAGAGACTCTGCCGTTATCTTAGAATGTACTGAATCTGGTTTAACACGGGGAAAAACATAACTTAAAGACCAGCTGAACCAAACCATCTGCAGGTATTTTTTAAAACCAACATTTAATGTATAAATTATGCCCTACTCAAATTAGCAATCTAAGGGGGGGGGTTTGCTTTGTTTTGTTTGGTTTTTTTGTAGGATTCATGACTGATCACACACATTACCTGAGAACATGTTACCTGTTCCCAGCTTATGCCTAATGGAGATGTAGGTACCTCAGAATGCATTTCAACAAGTGTTAGAAGAATTTCTAATTTTTTATAGTTGCTCCACTGAAAAAAAATACAATTTGAACAATTTTTTCCTGCCTGACGGGACGCAGGCTGTGCGAGCCGGCCCGGGTTGGCTGAGCGGGCTGCAGCCCCCGCTCGGGGCACAGGAGCCGCTGCGGGGTCTCGAACTCGGGGAGCAGCTGCACGCACAGGGCGGCACCAGCAGCTGCGGGGCCGCGACATCTCAACACGTCCCGGGTAACGGCCCTTAAAGCTACCGCAAAGGGCAAGAAAACCAAACGCCACCAACACCAACCAGCCAACAAACACAAAACCAAAATCCATAACCAGCCGAACGCGGTTCACATCTCTACCAAAGCAAATACCGTGCTGCAACTGAAACCAGTTTATTGACCCCAGCAGGGAACTCGGATACTGCGATCTAAAAGCTTTAGTAGGGAAAATAATAAAGGTTGAGGAAACGAGTGCGAGCAACGACTCCCACTGTCACACGGCTGAAGAAAAGCGCCTCTGGCCGCAGAGCCGCTGCGGCCCCGCCCGTGCCGGCGCTTGGAACCGCCCGGCAGAGAGGGCAGGTGAGTAAAAGAGGGGCAGAGCCCCGCGGGGAGGCGGCAGCGCCGCCGCCCCCCCTCCTCTGCCGGGAACCGGCGGCTGCGCCGCGGCAGCCCCGCCGGCACGAGGCCTCCCCCGCAGGAGCCGCCCGGCCCGGCCCCGCCGCTGGAGCGGCCCGAACCGTGCCGGACCCCGAACCGTGCCCGGCCCCGAACCGTGCCCGGCCCCGAACCGCGCCGGGCCCCGAGCCGTCCCCGGCCCCGAACCGCGCCGGGCCCCGAACCGTGCCCGGCCCCGAACCGTGCCCGCCCCCGAACCGCCATGGCCGCCCCGCCCGGCGCGGGCCCCGCGCGCGGCCCCGCCCAACGGCCGCCCCGGCCCCGCCCACGCCACGCGGCGGCCCCGCGCACGTGCAGTGCCGCACCCGCGCCGCGACAGCTCCGCCCCCGGTCCCGCGCGCCGGCCGCCGCGTGACCTGAGCGCGGGAACGGCGGCTGCTCCGCGCGCGGCCGAGGCCCCGCCCCCCGCGAGGGGTCTGGAGAGAAAACCCGGACACGGGGCGGGAGCGGAACGGCGGGACGCGGGGCGGGAGCGGAACGGCGGGACGCGCGGCGGGAGCGGAACGGCGGGAGCGGAACGGCGGGACGCGGGGCGGAGGCGGAACGGCGGGACACGCGGCGGGAGCGGCCGTGACCGAACAGCGGGATACGAGGCGGGCAGCAGCGAGGGCTGCGCAAATACGCGATTGCAGACAGTAAAATGCAGAGAAACGCTCTGCTGTGGTCTCTGAAACACGAGTGAAGCATCTGAACATGACCTGTCCCACATTCATTCCTCAGCACTCTGCGGCTGTTTTAGCAGGCGTTTCACACGTTTTGCCCCTGCTCAAGAATTTAGATACCAAAAGATCCCAATAAAAATAATAATGCTCGTTTACATCTAGAATTGTCTTAAATATACGTCCTTCTGTGCATGTTTTAGAACACTGTAACCCTGCTTTGTATATTAACATGTAACATACGCCACCAAAACTGTTTCAATCAACTGACTAGACAAAGTTTTCCTCTGGAATTTAACACGTGCATCAAAAGCCCCTCCAGACCGAAGCCCAGCCCTACCAGGCAGCCCCACAAGCGCGGAGCTGGAGCCCCGGCTCTGAGGCCGCAGCCCCGGCGCCGGGCTGCAGTACCGCGCTGCGGCCACCGGGCGGCAGCACCAGCGACACCCGGCGGGCGGCGCACGGGGGCGCACCGGGGCGCCACCGCGCATGCGCGGAGCCGGAGCGGCACGGGGGGCGTGTGCGGGGGTGACCTGCACCGGGGCGACTACCCGGGACCGCCCGCAGCAGACGAGTCGCCCGAGACAACCCGCAACAGGGAATCCACTCTGGAGAACGGGCCAACGCCAGAGAACCCCCCTCAGCGGAACCTCCCGGCGGCCCGTTCGAGCCGTCTGGTGCGCTATTTGCGCAGCCGCACCTCTGATTTGCATTTTCCCCGCCCCATCCTCGCCCCGCCCCTCGTTCCCGTGCGCCGCGCCCCTCCTCTTGTCTCTCGCGATCTGATTGGCCCGCTCTGCATCTCAATTTGCATTCTCTCCGCCCACTCGCCTCCCTGCCCAAACCCCGAGGCGATTTCCATATTCGGCACGACGCTTTGTTCTCTTCTATTTCTATTCGACCCCATCTATTTCTATTTCTATGACTCTATTTCTATACGTCTGTTTCTTTTCCTGCTTTCTGTTTCTTTTTCCCGGCGGCCCGTTCGAGGACTTCCCTTCTGATTTGCATGTCCCCGCCTTCAGTGGCAGCACCGAGCAAGTTCACACAGCGCCACTGCGCATGCGCCCTTTCCCAGCTGCAGTACCGAACCGTAGTCACCAGAGGGCAGCACAGAGCACGACAGAGGCGGATCACTGCGCATGCGCTGATTCTGAGCTGCAGTACCGGATTTTTGCCACCCGATGGCAGCACCGGTCAGGCTACACAGAGCGGCACTGCGCATGCGCGGAGCTCCGGGCGCAGTACCGCAGTCTCGCCAGCAGGCGGCAGCAGTGAGCACGGGCAGGAGGCACGTCGGTGGGTTTTCCCCAAAATTGTTCTTTTTATTTATTTATTTATTCTCCGACCCCCGTTGCAGACTCAGATTCAAGGGTGTTTGGGGTGTTTTTGTGCCGTGGCAGCGGCTCCCACTCTGTGTGTGGGGCTCCCCAGCAGAAAGTTCCCATTCTGGGGAATCGGCCCCAAATCCGTGTGGGAAAAGGAGAAGGGGGAAGAAGTAGCTTTTGAAAGCGCTTATATATCTCTCTTTTCTTTTGAGAGCTGATGCTGCCGATAAGTGATTTAGGGCTTTGCCTCCTGCAGAGCAATGTTTAATCACTCACAGAAAAGTGACTGAACAACATTCAGGGGCGGGTTCACCCCGTTATTTACTGCAGGAGGAAAAACGCCGAGCGAACCCTGCTCACCTCCCCTGCAGGGCTGGGGTCAGGTCGTTACACAGTCTGCAGCCCAGGACTTGTGAAGCAAATCTCAGAGTTCATAGAAATCAGTAATTTAACGCAGTAGCACAGCAGCAGGGCTGGGTCGAGATGGTGCCTGCCCAGAGGTCCCAGACAAGCACAGAAATCCCTGGATTTTTACATCTTTACAGACCATTCATATTGTGATTCGGTCCAACAGCAACAGCTGAGTCTGGACTTCTCACTGGATCTTCTTCACCCATCTCAGACAGGCCTTTGTTCTGTTTAACTGTAGATACTGTTTACAGTCCATAGCCCTGAAGGTGCTGTTTTCACTGAACGGATCCTTTTCTTTCCAGCAAAGTGCAGAACAGCCCCTGTCTCGCAGATGTCCACAATGTCTTCGTGTTGCCCGTGAAGTCATCACATTCTCCCCAGTCAATTCTGTTCTTCTCAGCAAAGTGCGAACCAGACCTTATCTCACAGATGTTCAGTGTCAGCTGTAGCTGTTTTGGTAAATACAAGCAGAACTTTACAGCTTAAGATTTCAGCAAACTCAGGTTACTAAGTAACATGAGCAGAGAATATAATAAAAAATCACACAACCTTATAATTCTAGGTGATCAATTCTATTCAGTATGCTTTTCCTTAAACTACATGACTGATATGAAACTTAAATTTGGCTAATGAGTTGACCTGTGAGTAGCAAAACCATCGCCCCATAGGCAGTTATTCCGCTGAGAGCTCACAGCAGCTCCCCAGGCTCATATTTATGGAATAAAGCTGCACCCACAGCTGGTCGGGGTTCGGGTGCCGTTCTGCTTCCCTGGGGGTTTCCTAACAGGAAAGTTCTTGGCCCAGTGGCAGCTCAGGCCATTCCCTCCTGGCTGCTGCTTTTGACCCCAAACCAGCTCCTTTAGTGCCCATTTCTGAGCCCCAAACCCAGCTGCTGAGCCTGTTCTCCAGTCCCAGAAATGCAGGATTTGACCTCTATTTCTGAGCCTGTAGCCACACAACTCAATCTGTTTCTGAGCCCCCAAAATCAGCCACATAAGCCTGTTTTCAAGCCCCCAGAACAGAAAGCTTCATCTCCATTTCTGGTCCCCGAAAACCTGACCCTGTTTGCTTTCTGGCTGCTCTGCAGTCCCCGTGTGCCGTGCTGAGGGGCGGGGGGAGCTCGGCCCCCACGGCCCCCCGGCCCCACGCGGTTTGGGAGCGCTCGGCACCGCGCGGGGCCCGGCCGCGTCCTGCGGCAGCACCAGCACAGGTGGGGCAGCGCTTCGTCCCCGCCGTTCGGGCTTCAATTCCCCCGCATCCCAAGCCCCGGGCCGCAGGACCCCGCGGGGACCCGCCCGCAGCCCCCGCCCCCTCCCGCCAGACCGCCGGCGGCAGCAGCCGGGGCTGCCCCGCCCGGGCCCGCCGCCGCAGGAGCTCCGGGGCGGGACACGGGCTCGGGCCCAAAACCCCCCAGCGACCCCGGGACGGCGCTCGTCCCAGGGCCGCCTCCGTGCCCACCGGCCCCTGCAGCGCAGAGCGCGGACCCTCCGCGGAGGCTCCGGCCGGCGGATCCCGCGTCGCGGCCGCACCGCACGGACCCGCGCCTGCCCCGGTGCGGCTCCCGCACGGCCGGAGCGAAACGAGGCTCCGCAGCCGGACCGGCCGCCGCTTCGCTGGTCGCGCCCCCCGGCCCCGCTGATGTTCATAAAGTGATGGGGAACAGGAGAGAGGACTGGAAAGAGAAAAATGAGACAAGGGAGAAGGCTGAGGAGGAAAGGGGAAAGGAAAGGGAGGAAAGGGGAAAGGAGGGAAAGGGGAAAGGAAAGGAAAGGAAAGGGGAAAGGAAGGGAAAGGGGAAAGGAAGGGAAAGGAAGAGAGAGGAAGGGAGAGGAAGGGAGAGGAAGGGGAAGGAAAGGAGAAAAAGGAGGGGAAGGGAGGAAGGTGAGAGAGGTAGAGAAATCAAGAACAATTGGGATGAGGAGCCCTGCAGAGAGATGGAGCAAGAAAATGTAGGGTCAGGGAGCAGGACAGAGGGAGAGTGGGACGGGAAGAGATGAACAAGAAAGGAGGGGTGAAGACAGTGACAGGGTGCAGGACACACAGAGACAGAAAAGACAGGGAATAGGACAAACAGATGGAGAAACAAATAAAGGGTCAGATCTGTACAAAGAGACCAAGAAGGAAAATTTAAAAAAAGCAATGGGCTGGAAGACAGAGATGGAGGAAAAGGAAAAGGGGCCAGGGAGCTGGACAGAGGAGAAGAGAAAGGGAAAATCACAGAATGTTAGGGATTGGAAGGGACCTCGAAAGCTCAGCCAGTCCAATCCCCCCACCAGAGCAGGAACACCCAGGTGAGGTTACACAGGAAGGCGTCCAGGCGGGTTTTGAATGTCTCCAGAGAAGGAGAATCCACAGCCTCCCTGGGCAGCCTGTTCCAGTGTTCCGTCACCCTCACTGAGAAGAAGTTTCTTCTCAAATTTAAGTGGAATCTCTTGTGTTCCAGCTTGAACCCATTACCCCTTGTCTTACTGTTGGTTATCACTGAGAAGAGCCTGGCTCCATCCTCGTGACACCCACCCTTTATATATTTATAAACATTGATGAGGTCACCCCTCAGTCTCCTCTTCTCCAGCTCAGAGCCCCAGCTCCTCAGCCTTTCCTCACACGGGAGATGCTCCACTCCCTGCAGCATCTTCGTGGCTGCGCTGGACTCTCTCCAGCAGTTCCCTGTCCTGCTGGAACTGAGGGGCCCAGAACTGGACACAATATTCCAGATGAGGTCTCACCAGGGCAGAGCAGAGGGGCAGGAGAACCTCTCTGACCTACTGACCACCCCCTTCTAATCCCCCCCAGGTCCCATTGCCCTTCCTGGCCACAAGGGCCCAGTGCTGGCTCATGGTCACCCTGCTGTCCCCAGGACCCCCAGGTCCCTTTCCCCTACACTGCTCTCCAACAGGTCCTTCCCCAACCTATAGTGGAACCTGGGGTTGTTCCTGCCCAGATGCAAGACTCTGCACTTTCCCTTGTTATATTTCATTAAATTTTTCCCTGCCCAACTCTCCCGCCTGTCCAGGTCTCTGGATGGCAGCACGGCCTCTGGCGTGTCAGCCACTCCTCCCAGCTTGGTGTCATCAGCAAACTTGCTGACAGTCACTCTATTCCCTCATCCAAGTCACTGATGAATATATTGAACAGTATTGGTCCCAGTACCGACCCCTGAGGCACTCCACTAGATACCGGCCTCCAACCAGACTCTGCTCCATGGGAGAGGCAGCTGTACAGGGAGGTGTAGAAATGGACAACCCAACAGGCAGCAGGAGAGAGAAATAAAGACAGAAATAATGGGGACAGGGAGCAGGACAGAGGGACAGCGAGGGGAAGCAAGGAGCAGGGAAGAGGAAAGGTGGAGAAAGAAGCATTGAGGCAGAGGGAGAGAAAGAGGAAAAAAGGCAGGAGGAAGGATGTGGGATAAAGAGGGGAAAAGGAAGGACAAGGAGCAGGATCCAGATTGTCAGAGACAGGGACAGGGAGCAAGACAAGGTGATACAGAGAGAGAGAAAAGGGACAGGGTGGCAGGGCAAAGAGAAAGGCAAAAATAAAAGGAGCAGGACAGATGTGCAGGGGAAAAATCCTAGGATGGGCAGCAAGAGACACAGACGAAGGAAAAAGGAGCACCAGGGATGGAGGGAGCAGACAGTGACAGGGAGCGGGACAGACCGACAGAGAAACAAAACCAAAGAGGGAACGGGACAGAGAAACGAGGGGAAAGACAAGGAGAAGGGCAGAGAAACAGGAACGGGGGCGGGCAGGGAGCAGGACCGAGAGATGGAGCGAGGAAGGGAAAAAAGGACGGGGGCAGAATGCAGGGAGAGAAACGACGACAGGGAGCAGGACAATAGCATGGGCTGCAGGACAGAGACGGAGGAATTGCAAAAACACAGACACGAGGAGCACCACAGAATGACAGCCAGGGGAAAGAGGCACAGAGAGCGGGACGGCGCCGGAGCGGAAAAAAACAAACCAAACCAAAGCAAACCAACGGTGCTGGGCCGCTGGAGAGAGATACGCAGAAAGAAAAAAACACCCAGGAAGAGAGAAAAGAAAGAGGGGATGGCTGGCTGGCTGGGTGAAACAGAAGTGATGGGAGAGGGAATGGGACAGAGAGAGAAAGAGAAAATATAGTGAGAGGAAGCAGGACAGAGGGATAGCAAGAGAGAGGAAAAAAAAGAGGGGGGACAGGAATCTGCACAGAGTTGGAGAAAACGCAGCAGGGACAGAGGAAAAGAGACTGAAAGAGTGGCAGGGAGCAGAAGAGAGAAAGAAAAATCAGGGTAGTGGTAGGAAAGAGATGGAGAAAAAAAATCTGGGATGGTCAACAGGACAGAGAGGACTATGAATATGGGTAGGGAGCGAAACACAGGGATACGGCAAGAAACAACGGGATGGGAAGCAAGAGAGAGCAACGGGCGAGAACAATGACAGAAACGGACAGTGAGAAGCATGCAGTTGGGGGAAGAAAGAGGAATGAGGAGACCTGCAGAGAGAGGACAAAAAAAAGGGCCAGGGAGCAGCACAAAGGGGCAGAGAGAGTAAGAGATAAGGAACATGAAGGAGGATGGGGACAGGAATGAGAAAAAACAGAGACAGTGAGTAAGACAAAATGATAGAAAGAGAAGGAAGGAGAAAGACAGGAAGGCGGGGACATGGATTGGCAGGTACAGGTGCAGAGAGGAGAACACCACCAAGAAACAGGCCAGAGGCTGTGGAAAAGCAGAGATGGATGCAGATCGGGCCAAAGGCCTTTGGTTTCTTCGTCGTCACCTCTCTCTGGCAGCCCCGTCCACGGCCGCACCCCGTCCCTGTGCTCCCGCGCCGGGGAGGGGGCCAGATGAGCCTGCGGGGGTGCTGTCAACTGCCCCTGGAGGCGGCGACTGTGGAACTCCTGCAACACCTCTCACCATCCAAGCCCCAGCCCCAAATGCAACTTTTTTTGTGGACTATAATAGCAGTGGCAATGACAAATGTGCTCCAAATGACCAAGCAATTGACCTGGAAAGGATCCAGACCTCTCTGGCGGCTGGGATTTCTCACTTCATTTCAGTATGGAAATGGCTGAAAATGGAATCCAGGGAAGAAACAATTCACCTAAGAAAGATCCAAAGAGCGACAGTTCTCACATTTGTCGAGTCCCATCAGAGCTCTACACGTTTGCCCCTGTGTGTGTGCGCGCGTAGGCACACAAGGGAACAGAGAGCCAAAAACTCAGTAACATTATTAGGAGCAGAGAGAAACCAACTGTACCTGTCTTTGTTTAGACACATAAGGTTAGTGCAAGAGATACAAAGAAACAAAGTATTTATTGTTAAAAGCTTTTCTACGAATCACTCAGCATCATACAATGAGATATGGCGGCTGCAGAGCAGAGGGAGGGATTCTCTGTCCCTCTCCCCCCGCCCCGTATTTGCTCACTCACACAAACCCATAGTTGTGTTATTTTAATGGAGTTCCTTTCTTCAATGAGATTGGAAAAGGTGTTTATCATACAGGATCTGGAAGAACAGATACATCCTATTAAATAACAGAGCAGTTACAGAAAGGAGACCTCTTTTCTTCAGGAAAAAGACCTTTCTTTTCCCCCTCGTCTGCTTGCATTGCCATAAGAGGGCTGTCCACACAAAAACAGGCCAAAAAACCCCAATACCTGACTAGTGTTTTGGCAAAATTAGGAGCCCTAGGATATGCACCAATACTGATATATGCACTAATATTTTCACTCAGCTGCCACAGGATAAATTCTAAGAAACATGGTGTAAAAAACCCGCGAGCTGAAGCACCATCTGCACTGCAACAACTACCAACCTGCTCGGTGCAACAACCAGACCCTGCTCACAACCACCGAAATGTTTGCACGTGTCCCAAAGTTATCTGCAGAACATTTGGTTCTGTTCTGCACACCCGTGTACCAGGCTACAGATAGGGTGAGACGGACCGTTCCACACGCTCTGTACACGTACACACACAAACAATACACTGATTCACACGACTGTGCTATTTCCAACTGTGCAATTTCCCTGCACATCATCCCGTGCTCTTATTGGCACTTCAGGGGTGCTCTGTTCCACCTTCTTATTTCATTTTCCACTGCTGTATTCTTCTCTCTATTCCATAGTCAAACATTTGTTTTCCCCTTAACTTCTAAGAAACATTTAATCTGAATCCTGACTCATGGCCAACAGCACAAAGCATTAAAGTGTTTCGAACCTGCCATGTCAACACTGCAGCTCCAAGGTTTATTTCCCTTCTGTTGGTGCTCCAGAATTCTGTTTTAACCCTTTCCTAGTTTGATGCTATATTTTCTAACAATCTATATCATCACACATTAACTACTTCTATGCACAGAATGGGGTTTTTTGCAGGATGCACAGATTTGTATTGTACTACGGCAGCAACTGAAGACCCCAAACCATCTTCTTGTTTATACACACAAAAAGACAACCATCCTGAACTTAAAATTAATTTATCACTCACAATCTGCCACAATTACATGCCTGTTCAGTACCACTGCCTTTCATTTTCATACACTCACGCAGCATGTGGTCCAGTTCCTCCCAGTATTGTTCCATTGTTTCTCTTCAAATGTAATTTACCTTTTTTGCAAACAAGCGAACTCCTGACTGCACTCCTGGAATGGAGAACAGAATTCCTCTCTGTCTCTTCAGTAAAGGGCCTGAACTACTTCTGAACACAGGAAAAAGCATCAAAATCTCAAACCCCAGTTTGACCAAAGGAAAGGCACCTGACAGCTGTTCCCAAGACTCACTGTTGGCGACCGGTCTTTGTATATGCAGTAGGAATATGGACAGTGGGATGCAGGAATTTCCATTTTGGATTGTCACCTTCAATGCTGACTTCTGCATGTACACACAGACACTTCAGTACAGGATTAGCGCTTAACAGGGATTCACCTTCCAACGATGCTGTTGAGAGCACTGGGCAGCAACAGCACATTAGTTTCATTAATTTGCTCTGAAAGAGACTTTGAAACAGATTGACCCAATTATTTCCACAGAGACACTCTACGCGCAGGCTGAAGTCCACGATGAGGCACGTGACCGACGTTTCTCTGTACAAATCTCGGCCACTTCAACGGGCAGGTTCTCACCAGCCGAGCTCCTGGCAGACGCACTGCAGGTGTCCGTCCCAGCCCCACGCCCTTCCCACATCCTCGCGTTTCTTTCTCTGCATTTCTTATTCCTGGAGACTGAACTCATCCCCTGAATGTAGCTGCTCTGTTTAGCACATACAGAAAAGAGCTTTACACACCGGACAGCATGCACACAACTGACACAGCAGCATAATAAATATGGAAGCACAGTAGCAATGACCCTCTGCTGGTTCCCCTCAAAATGCTTGCATGTAGCCCAGTTAGTGGAGTCCTAAACTAAATAAGATTTCAAGTCATTCACTGTCTGGCAGCCTTGCAGCCCCTCGCTATACTCAGTCTAAGACTGCACGATTTCACATTTTACTGTAAAAAGAGTTCCAAATGAGGCCATTCCCGGTGAAAGGTCTCGGGCAGAGAGGCACAGCTTTGTCCTCACACCAGTGGTTTTGCATGATGGCACTGCCGCCGTATGACTGCAATCAAAAGAGACATGTTCCAAGACATCTCTGAACATACCGGACAGAGTCAGTCTGTGGCACCATTAATGTGAGAGCAGAGGTATTAAATAAAGGGGTGGAAGAGAAGACTATCTCTTCTGAGACTGGACAGGAGAAACTTTTAAGTTCAGCTAAGAAACTGGCAAAGATAGCAGAAGATAAAAGGACAATACCACAGCAAAATGCACTGTTCAGAAGAACTGCCTCCCTTCCGTACCACATATGAATTTGATTCTCTTTCCAAGAAAGTGAAAGAAAGCAGATGAAAAGGAGTAACCGACGAGTGGATTTTAAGTACCTCATCATCTGGACAAAGAGTTACAGTTTGGTAGCTGCTTTTTGGACTACAAATCATGATGGTCCATTAATTACAAACTAGTCTATGCACTACAAAAATGAGGGGGAGGGTAGATTTAATGAAGATGTCCCTGTTTTCAAGTAAATATGGTATAAATTCCCATAGTCTGAATTTGTTGGACATTTACAAAGAAGATGATTTCCAAGGGATACGTTCTCTGTGCTATTTAAGGCTGATAGTGCTTTGTAACTCAACAGCATCCTATATAACCAGTATGTACCGTGTATGGGGGAACTAAACAATTCATAGTAAGAGGCAATTCACCTCTGATCAAAATGTGAGACCAATCCAGGGACTCTGTTAACATCTTGAAGAAAAGAGGAAACTGCCACACTATAACAAAATTAGGCTTCTTGGATTCTTATCCAAAAAGGTTAACAATTAGGGAAGTTCTTTTCAGTGCTGAACCCTACTGGCACACAGAGAAACATTTAAGAAATCTCATATTTTACATATATGCTTATTGTTAGTGCCACGTTCAAGGCAGGTATCAGCAAAGCACCCTTAAGTTCTTTTCATTTTCTCAGAATGCCCCATTTGTCTCTTTGCCCTCAGCTTTGCTAACACCACTGATATTAAGGATGCCCAAAAGCTCTTACCCGGGGACAATTCTCTTCCTCTCAGTACAGCACATCGATCATACCCATCTAGCGATACATGACTCAGTCTGCCTTTCAGTTCAGGGGCAATGGAAAGAGGGAACATTAACGTTTGCAGAAGAGATGTCCTGACTTTACTTCTTTCTTCCAGAGGGGCTCTTCGTTCCAGGAATGGAAATCCTCTAGGTTGTTATTTCACATAGTGAGATGGCTTCTTGCACTGTTCCAGCTGGAATAAAAACTCTATTCAGGAATATAAAGCATTCCACAGTTGTAAGAAAAACTATCTTGCCTATTTGCAGAGAAGTTACTATTTGAGACTCTTAGGTAACATCGGATGTGAACTGCATTTATTTCTCTAAATCTGTTGTCTCCTACAACACTCATTTCAACTGCCCCCATCAATGCCACCCATGATTCTGTGCATAGCCCATTAGGATTTGCTGTGTGGTGTCTGAACTTTGCACTAAAACTTAATGATGTGCATTGATGAATGAACCTTCAATCTTCTTTAACACTGACACTTGTGTGGTGTTTTCCCTGGCCTGAAATGGTTTGAGACACCCATCATGGGCAAGATTTTCAAGGGTCACTCTAAAGCTGGTGGTCTGACTGGTGTGTTGATGGTACATTCTCATCCAGTCAGGAAGCAGGTCCATGTGTAACAGTGAGCTAAGGAACACTGAAAAGTCCACTGGTTTGGTGGTTGTGATGCCAATGGGATCTTGTGAGCAGTACTTATGTGTTGCGCACTCCCAGAGATTGTTCCAGTTCCTGCCGGCGCTGCTGGATCTGAAAGAAAAAGACAAATGGTGCAGTTCAGCAGATTCAATTGTTCAGTGGCAGGAAGATTCATTTATAAGCCAGCAGTGTGGATAATTCCTTCATACCTTGCAGTAAAAATATCTGCTCACGGCCTCTTGAGACCATGGCTCATGATAAAATTCAGCTCTGCGTTCTTCCTCTGGGTTTCCAACTACATCAGTCATCACCTGTGACAAAAATAAAAACATTTTTCACTGTAGCTCCTCTACCACACAGAAAAACATTCAGATTTACCTAGAGTCAAAATTTATCTACATTAAAAATGTTCAGGACTGTTCTCTAAGCCCAAGGCAAAGGGCAATGAATGGTATGTGTGCTCACTACTGACACAAGGTGGTTGCTTACGAACTGTGAACAGCTCCTAACCCCGCTCCTCAGCTGTGCCAAGGAATAATCCCAGACACCAGGAGCTGCCCAGGCTGAGTGCCATGATCTCTGACAATTTAACAGCATGGGCAGTTTAGTTCCAGTGCCCAGGAAAAGTTCCCCAGCACTGTATATCTTATTAGCCTATGTATCCAAAGAATCTCAGTTGTTATTCATACACAAGGTAACAGCTTGAAATTGTTAAGGTATTCACACCAAATTGAAGGACAACTCTATACCAGCGTTGCCCTTATCTCAAAGCATATCTTACCTTGATTTCAAGGGAAGTTCTGATGGGGAAAGCGTTAAGTAAAAATAACTCTATTGAAATGCAAGGAGCAGAAAACTCTAGTAAATCCCAAATGGACAAAGTCCTGAGCTGATTTTTCAGTCTCTACGCAACTGCCAAGAAAGCAAGATTTGAAAAACCAATGAGTTGTTTAAGGAATCAGTGGATGGGACCACCTGGAAAACTGCCCTTAAAGATGAAAAGAGCTGAACAGAGCTGGCAGCTCTTTAAGGACATTTTTCTTGTAGTGAAAGAGCTCTGAATTCCCATGTGTAAGAAGCTGGGGAAGGAAGGCAAGAGACCGGCATGGCTCAGTAAGGGCCTCCTGGTCAAACTGAAGTGTAAGAAGGAAATGCACAGGCAGCGGAACCAGGGACACATGTCTTGGGAAGAACATAGGGACACTACTCAGATGTGTCGGGATGGGCTCAGGAAAGCTAAGGCACAGCTGGAGCCGAACTTTGCAACGGAGGCAAAGAATAAGATGAGCTGTTACAGGTACGTTGGCCAAAAAAGGAAGATTAAAGAAAGTGCACCATCTCCCTTCCATAAATAAGACAGAAGAACTGGTGACAACCAATGTGGAGAAGGCTAAGTGAATCAACAATTTTTGTTTGCCTCAGTTTTCAATGGTACTCTCTCTTCCCACACCTCTCAAGTCCCTGAACCTCAAGGGGCAAAGAAGTCCCTCCCTTTGTAGGAGATCAGGTTTGAGACCATCTGAGGAACCTGAACACACACAGGTCCATGGGACCTGACAAAACACATGCCCGGGTCCTGAGGGAACTGGTTGGTGTAGTCACTCTCCAACATATTCGAAAAGTCCTGGCAGTCAGGTGAAGTACCCAGTGACTGGAAAAAGGGAAACATCACACTTATTTTTAAAAAGGGTAAAAAGGAGGACTCCGGGAACTACCGACCCGTCAGCCTCATCTCTGTGCCCAGTAGGATTACGAAACAGTTCCTCCTGGAAGAGACGTCGGAACATATGGAAGGCAGTGAGGTGGTTTGAGACAGCCAACATGGCTTCACCAAGGGCAAATCATGCATGACTAACCTAGTGGCCTTCTAAGATGGAATGACTGCATTGGTGGATAAGGGAAGAGCAACTGATGTCACCACCTGGGTCTGGGCAATCCCAAGTGTCAATACAGACAGGACGAATGATTGAGAGCAGTCCTGCAGAGAAGGACTGGGGGATATTGGTGGACAAAGATTAGATATGAGCCGCCATGTGTGCTGGCAGCCCAGAAAGCAACTGTATCCTGGGTGGCATCGCCAGCCCTGTGGGCAGCAGGTTTGGGGGGATTCTGCCCCTCTGCCCTGCTCTGGTGGGACCCCCCTGGTCCAGCTCTGGGTCCCCAGCACAGGACACACATGGACCTGCGGGAGAGGGGCCAGAGGAGCCCCAGAAATGACCCGAGGCTGGAACAGCTCTGCTGGGAGGACAGGCCGAGAGAGTTGGGGTGCTCGGCTGGAGAAGAAAAGCTCCGGAGAGACCTTAGTGTGGCCTTTCTGGACTTAAAAGGGGCCCATAAGAAAGACAGCAACAGACTTTTGAGCAGGGCGTGTTGTGATAGGACAAGGGGTCATGGTTTAAACTAAAGAAGGGTAGATTCAGATTAGATATAAGGAAGACTTTTTTTTTTTTTTTTTAATGATGAGGGTGGTGAGGCCCTGGAACAGGTTGTCCAGAGAAGCTGTGGATGCCCCATCCATGGAAGCATTTCAAGGCCACGCTGGACGGGGCTCTGAGCAACCTGGTCTAGAGAAAGATGTCTCTGCTCATGGCAGGAGAGTTGGACTAGATGATCTTTGAAGGCCCCTTCCAATCCAAACCATTCTAGTATTCTGTAATTCTATTTTAAAAAAATGACTAAGTCTCCAGCATCACAGAATCAAGGGTAAACATAAAATATTAGCATTTTTTGCAGAGTAGTACTGTGCGATCACAATTCTGATGCCAGCAGGGCAGAACATTGTGGAAAAGACCCTTATGGGACTGGTTGTCAGTCAGGGAGAAACTGAACAACTGTTCTATGTATGTAGGTAGAGAAGCTCTCCAAGCTAAAGGCTGATTTACTTAAACATTCTTTCAGATGCCTGTCCCCTTTTGAATACAATATAAAAACTAATAATCCTAATCTTAACAGTAAATTTTTGGAGGACTATTGGCTACAAACTAGATACGTATATCAAAACACCCAAATTGTGTTATTGTACCATACAATGCTCCTGGTGAGTTTTATTTAGCTTTATTTTAGTGCACAGCCCTGCATTGTGATCTGACTGTCCAACCAGCCCCATTAAGCACCACTGTTTCACTGGAGGAGGAACACAGCCTAAACTGTCTGTCCTGCATACTCATTGTCTGTTTTCCACCAATTTTCCATCCTGGATGTTTTAGCTATACACTCTATATAGACTTAAATAAAATTCTTACATTCTGGTTCTACCATATCGTGGTTTAGACCCAACCAGCAACTAAGCATCACAGAGCTACTCACTCAACCTCCTCCCAGTAGGATGGAGGAGAGAATCAGAAAAGCGAGAAACTCACTGGTTGAGATAAAGACAGTTTAGTAAGTAAAGCAAAAGCCACGCACACAAGCAAAACAAACCAAGGAATTCATTCACCACATCCAATGGGCAGGCAGGTGTTCAGCCATCCCAGGAGAGCAGGACTCCATCACGCATAACAGTGACGTGGCCAGACAAATGCCATAACTCCAAAAGTCGTCCACTCCTTCTTCTTCCCCCAAAATATATACTGAGTATGACATCATATGGTATGGAATACCCCTTTGGCCCGTTTGGGTCAGCTGTCCTGGCTGTGCCCCCTCCCAGCTTCTTGTGCACCTGGCACAGCCTGAGGAGCTGAAAAGTCCTTGGCTGCTTAACAACAATTAAAACATCAATTTGTTGTCAACAGTCCTCTCATACTAAATCCAAAACACAGCACCATACCAGGAAGAAAATTAACTCTACCCTAGTCAAAACTAGGACACACTATTAATTCTTCTTCAAACCTTAGCTCACCTTAAGATCCCTACTTTGGGACCGGAGAAGGTCTTGGATGTATCCTTTGGGGTCTTTGGAGAAACTCAGCATGAAATCACGTTGTATTTTTAATTGATTTATGGATTCAATTGTCTCATGAATCTGACAAAAAAAACCAAAGCAGATGTTACTTCATTCTTCCTGTGCTCCAGTGACCCTGAGGTCAAACCCATTAGCACCTTTGTACTTTGTGTAACATACAAAGGTGACAACTCTGCACCGCAGACCTGTGCAGGATCCCAAGGCTTTTTCCCTTCAGAGAGGGAGTTAACCACAATCCTGCAATTACATTCAAGTTTCACTTGTACTTCTGCAATACAAGTACGTACAGGATTCTTCTTCACTTGCTGTGTTGACCTGCTGGATGGCACACTGTATACAATACTGAAGAGCTACCATGTCACTGTACAATGTAGTTATTTCCTGTGTATAATCAGTCTTTCTGCCAAGTCTGGGATTTTTCATGAAAGGTGCTATATAAATCTGTCTTTAAACAGTGCCCAATGCAGTTATTCCCCTGGTTAATGGTCATCATATCTTCAATATTCTGCTGTAATCCTTAAAATTTCTAGTGATTGCCTGATCAAGTCCATGTTAAATGAATTCACATAACAGCTATGACTTGCAGACTTTTTCTTTTAAGAAAGACTGTTAAAGTCACAATGGCTGCAAAAAGAAGAGTGTGAACAATGAGAAATCAGGAGTATGGAAGGTTTATAGAAAGTGAGTCATTATCTTCAGAAATATTAAGAAAGAAATGAGGTTTAACCAGCAGGGAGAATGAAGAGTCCAAAGAGAAGTCAAGGTCCTACAATCATCCTGGGTACCAAAATCAAGTATGATCAGTGGGAAGACAGTTAATGAATCATTTGCATGTACACATTTAGTAAAGCAAACTTTTGCTACCCTGTTCCTCAAAAATTCCAGTTTGAGATTGTAAACCTATCTTATTTAATACCATGTATACATCTATTTTGCCAAAACAGCAGATGTGGCCAGGCACATGGGAGACAATAATCCTCCCCTGAGCTGGCCATGCCATCAAGGCCACCAGAGCAGGCACAACTATATGGTATGTTAACAGAAGAGAGCTGCTGGCAACTTAAAATTATTCCTTATTTGGGAAAAATGATGTAGCCAAGCTGGAGAGAGATCTGCTGGCACGCACTGAGTTTCCACTAGAGGACTCTGTGGCAGCACAGTAATAAACGGCACAGATTATAACAATGCGGCAGTCAATGCCTGTTTACCCAGAAGTGACTTCAGCAACTTCACTAATCACAGCCCTCTGCTGTAGCAAATGCTCAAAAAAGGTGATACAGACCTGGGAAAAGGTGAGCTGGACTGGAAACCACAGTCCTGTGCAAGCTGCAAGCAAGCCTTTGTAGGCTGGGAACCAACCAGCTGAGCAGCCGCCTTGCTCAAAAGGACCTTTCTCAAGAGCCATAAAACAAAAGATGCTGCAAGAATTACCAGAATCCATAGGATTGCCAGTGTCCAAACCCCTTTAAAATCGCATGAAAAACAGAGTTTAACATATTAGTTTGTATTAGAGGTAAACAAACAGAAACTGGGCCTGATTGTATGTCACAGGAATCCTCGCTGGCCCACGATGTCACACCTTTTCTTCTTCCCTTGCTCGGAGAGGCCACTTCTGCTCATCCCTCACCAAGACAAATCAGCCACTTACAACTGTGCCAAACCTGGCCAACTATCCCCACGACACGAGCCCCTCAAACAGCCCGCAGAGCTCGCCACTGCTGTAAGACACAAACTACTGTTTGAAGAGCGCACGATCCTCTCTCAATAACACTGCGAACAAGTCTGTCAAACTGCTCTAACTGATTTTTCTGCCATGCATTTTCCATATTCACATCTACTGCAGAGAGCTGTTCTGCAATCATGTGTGGAATCATTACTGAGGGGGCTAATTATTGAAACTAGTTATCAAGGATACACTTATTGAGAATAAAGTTATATCCACACCTGCAGCATATAAGGCAGCTGTGTGGTGGGGAAGAAATCTGCTCTGTGGTTCCAGTCCCCCACCTGGCCTGCATGCTTGGATGGCAGCGCATGGGGATGCCCCGTGCGTCACCAGTAACAGGTACGGGGAACAGAGCGGCGAGAAGGGACCGCGGCCAGAGCCTGTGCAACAAGGCAGGTAGAGGAACCAGCTGGTAGAGCTGCTGCCGGTTTTAAAAGAGAAGGTTTAGCTGCTGTCAATTAAAAAGGATAAATGTTCAATTCCATCCAAAATGGTAGTTACTGAGCCAGAAATTTGTCCGGCAGATGAAATTTGCTCATTATAATCTCATCACACCACCAAACACACCTCCATCTCAAAAAATACCCAACTCCCGCACCCTTTTGAGCAAGTGCAGTGAAGTTTTTACCTTAAAAATTGAAGCGAGAGTTTTTACACCAATCAATAACAAAGGTATGTATGACTAGAGTCACTCAAGCTCCACCTAAACATAGAAAATAGTATAAAATACCATAGCAGTAGAGGAAGGTGAGGGAAGACACCGCCACTGAGAAGTCAAGGGAACAGCATAACAGGACTTCTGGGACCAGTCGACAGGCTGATCCTAGGATCAGATAGGCTGAGCCTATTTTCACCCAAAGGGACGCTCTTGGGTAAGATTTGCGCACCCAGTTATACCAAGTTTTCCCCAGGACACTCAGACTTCAAGCTTGTTTTGTAATCACATTAATAGTGCTATATAGTCATGTTAGAATTTATACATATTGAGTACCAGTACTTATTTCTTGCAGCTAACGTGTTTTTTATAACTAAAGTGTATTTTGCAAGTAAAGTGTGTTTTTACAGATGGTGTATTGATCAACAGCATCTGAAGAAGATGTACCTGTTGTACCATCTAAAAGAACTTGTACCTGTTGCTTTAATAAACCTCATTATTTGTGGATCTAGTCCTGAGAATTTCTCATTGAATGCACTCAGACTTATACATTATATCATTCATGAATCTGGGCAAGCGTGTAAATTCAGTGGTCACAACTGCCTCGCACTATCAGTGAATCCAATTGTGTGAATCCAACGTCATGCTGGAGCGGCTGTTGAGCAGAACCAGACTCATAGTGCTGACTTGAGGTTATCTGATGTAACTGGGCATCACTCAGGGGTTCAGCTCAGCCACTTCCAGGGTCACAGAGCACACGCTGAGGACACGCTGGAATGCAAGGGAGCTTAACTGCTGCTAAATTAATCCTCTTAACACAATACCGTGCATGCACAAAACACATCTGGATATGAGATTCTATTAGCTTTGCCTTACAGTAATTTAGCAAGAAACCATGACCTCTCAATAAAAAGTTAGAGTTGAGCAGTTCAGATGATTCTGGAATGCCAGGGGATGCATTATACTACCTGTGAAACTCTGCTTCTATCACCTCAACAACCGCGTGAGGCCCTAGATCAAATCCTAGGCAGGAACACCACTCACCCCTCTGTATTCCCATTGCAGTGGCCAATTCACCCCTGAAAGCACATCTGACTGAGCAGTCCCTGTCTCACAACTTCACTGTCCTTGATGTGTGACACCAAACCCACATGCAGGCACACAATGAGTATATATGCCATGTGATACTTTACTCCTGGGCTGGTACCTTGTTGTCCAATGCTGTAATCTCCTGTTGGTTAGCTGTTGAGAGAAGAAAACTACTCATCTGTCCCTTTAGTGGGTCTTCAACTTCTACATCTATGTCATAACAAGCCGTCTTCTTCTGATCGTTGGGGTCAACGCTACAGGGAGTATAACAAAAGATCATGAGAACTGCCAAAATGAATCACAATAAATTTCCATCCAGCCCAGAATACACTTCAATAAAGCGTGTTGCAGATGCTGTGGAAAGAGTTTAAGTACGGGGTACCTTTATATATTTGTATATCCTAGTATATCCTCTCATCTTCCACTGGTCAGCATTCAGAGAATTTTGAGCTGGTGGTTTTGTCCAGACCGTCAACTTCAATAGCTACTAACAGACATAGTGTTCATTAAATTGTCCAACATCTTCCTGAGACCTGTTATAACTCTGGTCTCCAAAGCAATGCCCAGCAGTAAACACCATTCTGGTGTGGTTTTTGCTTGACTGCATCTTTTTTGGCAAGTACAACTATACACTATCATTCCAGATGTGAGCACGTAATGACATTTTATTTGGTTATCAGTTCCTTCTTTAATAATCCCTAGCACTGTTAATTGGTTTTTGCAGCTATGCAGCATTGTAATGATTCCCAGCTACTTCTTAAGAGGTAGCAGTGAACTTGGGCACCACCACTTGGTTTGCAAAGTTGCCTGCTTAATTCTTCAAAGAACATAGGCAGTCAAGCCTTCCTGTTAGAGAAGCTATATTGACTCTTCCCCAACATATCACATGTCTATTAACTCCATTCTCTACTACAGTTAGTACTGACTGGCTTCCAATATCCAGGATTAGTCCTGGTACGTTTTTGGCATCACATTAACTATTTACCACCCTCTGGTATTCAAGGAGATTTCAGTAATAGGTAACACATTGTAGAATCATTTAGGTTGGAAAAGACCCTTAAGATCATTGAGTCCAACTGTAAACATAACACTGCCAAGTCCACCACTAAACCGTGTCCATAAGCACCATGTCTACACAGGTTTTGAACCCCTCCAGGGATGGTGACTCCACCGCTGCCCTGGGCAGCCTGTTCCAATGCCCCACAGCCCTTTGGGGAAGAAATTGTTCCCCAGATCCAACCTCAACCTCCCCTGGCGCAACTTGAGGCCGTTTCTTTGTGTCCCTGTCTCCCCTCAGCTCCTGTTCTCCAGCTGAACCCCCAGCTCCCTCAGCCGCTCCCATCACCCTTGTGCTCCAGCCCCTCACCAGCTCCGTTCTCTCACCTCGCTCCAGCACCTCAGGGGCTTCCTTGGCGTGAGGGGCCCAGAACTGCCCCCGGGGTTCGCAGTTTGGCCTCCCCAGTGCCCAGCACGGGACGGTCACTGCCCTGGGCCTGCTGGCCATAGTGTTTAATAGAGTCTTTACAGTCTCAAGCTAAGCCAAAATAAATCTGGAAGTCTCGCACTGAATTGAAAGTAACTAATTTTTAGGTTCATAAAATCACAGAATAATGTACAGTAGAAAGGATTTCAATTCCTTTTTTTCCCTCAAAGTGGATTCAAACTCTTGTTCATCTCCCCTTAGGAAAGAAACCTGACCAACTTTCTCAATGGTATTCTCATAGGGATAAAAATGATAAGAAGTTTTCCATTCTCCTAGACAATTGGTGCCTTTCTATTGAAATTAATTCAGAATTATATAGACCAGAATAACACAGGGAATGACCACACAACAAAGTCCAAGGTACTCACCTGGAAGTTATAAAAACTGGATTCTGGTCCCTGCTACTATCGCTGTTTCTGTATTTTGTATAGTAGGTGTTTTGCATACAGCAGCGCTGAGCCGACTGGCCCGCTTACCTGATGATATGGTTTATCACGATAGGGTCTGGTGGCAGCAGCAGGTTAGTGAGTCTCTGGGGAATTTCAGAAAACTTTAGCCGTGGACAGTCAAAGATCTGAAATACAATAAATCCTGTTATCCTTGCCCAAAACCTAACTTGCAATTAAATGAGGAAGTAAGAAATCAACAGTTCAAAACAAAAGTGATTTTGAAAGCTATTAATATAATGCTGGTTCTTTGCACAGATTAAATTTTTGGTCACTTCTGTCCCTGCAAATTGCTGCTGTACTTAAAATCTGGGCCAGCTGACAGACGCATCAGACAATGACAATTTCAGGCTTCCCACTTCTGGTTTAGCTGCTGAAGGGCACAGGCCACTTTAACTGGATATCAGGATCAACTGAACACTTTCTCCCTCACGAACAGTTTGCAGCAGCATATCATAAAGAAAACTTTTTATTATTATTATTACTATTATTATTTTCTTTTACCAGAGGAAATATAAAAACAGTTCGCCTTTTTTTTTTCCCCCAAGGCATGTTTCCTGCATTATTTTGTGCTGAAGAAAAGTACAAAAAGACACTTTTGGATTTTTAAACCATTTGCATTTTTTTTCCTTATTTTTTTTCTTTTTTTTAAATAAAGGAAAAAGAAGTCAATATGGTTTTAATTATTTTTAACCAGAATGTAAACAGCCTCTTGAAAGGATCCACTCCTTTCCAACCAACATCTCATGGTTACCTTCTCTTTACTATGGTTCAGAAGCTAAATATGTATTGAATTCAGAAAGAAAAAAATCTTTTGAAAAGGATTAAAATCTGTAGTTTTTGGAAACTTTCTGTGAGTAATTGCGGTGCGTTGCCATCAATCTAGAAACATTCCTTACTCCTGGAGTTTTCAGAATTATTATAGCCTTTTTGCCCTACTGGGATTTTTAATGCTCTGAACAGAGGAACTTTTCTCTAAAGATATTCCATTTAAACTGACTTTAAAAAACTCTGAACTATCTATATATTTGCCTAAAAATATGCCATTATGTGGAGGCAATTAGTAAAAATGTTGAGCCTCTTAGGGAAACTACTTCCACTTGACAGAAAAGAGATACTGCTTGTAGCATTGTATCTGTAACATCAACAGACACATGCTTTGCAGCGCTAGAGACAAAGGATGCAGGCAGGGTTGAACAGAATGGGCTGTCAGGCTGTGGAATGGGCATGTGAAGTCAGACTGTTCAACCAGGATGCTGTGCTTCCTCTGATAGAGTATCATCTGAAATCCGTAATTTTCTGGGGTGAGGGAATTTGGTAGCAGAAGTACCTAGAAGCCAGCCCTGGCTTTTGAAATACCTTTGGACCTTTTTCCTTGCCTTTGGTAGTAACACAGTGGATTTCAAATGTCCCAGCTGATGTAAACAGATTTTCTAAAGAGAAAAGGATCCTTCTCCATCAACTCTAAAATCTGCCTAATTTGCTGGACTTACCTGCATCCAGGAATTCAGTCAGTTTCTAAAGAACAGGGAAGTAACCAAATCTACTGAGTCTGCAACTCACTCTTTATTTCAGTTCTGAATTCTGACACTTGGTAGAGGTGTCTGTGCAATTCCCACTCACACCTCTGCACACCGAGCTCCATCCAGTCAGTCACCACTGGCTCAACACTCACGTCAAACTCCTCATGTGGGTGCCCAAGAGACAAGAGCTCTAGGAAGGGAAAAGGGAGCAAGGACACACACCATAGTGAGAGAAGGGGTGGGGGACTAGGAGCTAAGGCTGGATGGAATTTTAGGAACTAAGGCTGGATGGGATTTCCCCAAAGCTTCTCACATTCCTACTTAACTGGAGCTCATGGTCTACACTTACAACCACTGGCTCCGAAGCCTATATGGCTGTAGTAATTCTGTGTGTGAGGTAACGCACACAGTGACAGTTTTTTAGTCTGCACTGTACTGTGTCATTAGCTATAACCACAGGCACACCAGCACAGGATTTGGAAAAGCTGGCATACCAAATGACAAGACGGATATCCTTTCCCTATTCCTGTTTAGGGAATGCTGGATACGCTGCTGTGTTACGTGCTGCTCCGCTAAGCGATCTGTGCACTCCAGCGACGACATCTCTTTTTCCAGGAGTTACATGCCTAAAATTATACAGTCTACAGAAATACCGTCAGACTGGAACGCATTCCTAACCCAATTCATTTACCCTCCATATCTCAATCCTAGAGTACCAGGGTGAAAAACAAAAAAACTCATCATAAAATGTTTCCTTGGATTTAATGGGATTCATTGTCTTCAGTACTAACATCAGCTGTGAAAGCAGGACAATTCTGCCAGAGACCCAAGGAAAACGGAAACACTCAAACACTCAAATCAATCCCCTTTATGATTTAAACCTATTCAAGCACTGCTTTCTTATGAAAATATTCCAGATTAGCCAGCTCTTGCAGAGAGTGAGGTTCATTCTCCTAGAAAACGAACCTGCTACTTCTCAACTCACTGATCTTCTGAGGATGGGCAGACAATTGTCTGATGGTGTTCCTGAAGAGTTCTAACACAACGGAGACCCACGAGTTAGTAAACCTCTGATGAGATACATGAAGAGCAGATGGCTCCAGCAAATTTTTATTCTAGCAAAGTTCTTAAGCTGATAATTAAAATAAAGTGAGAAGGCCCTCCTGCTTCCCACGAGTACAGTATGAACTGCTGTACTGGATGCCACAAAGGATCTACTATACATCTACTGTACTATCCTGCCCTTGACAGTGGCCAGAAGTGGATACTAAAGGAAAAATGGAAGAACTGGAGGCACACATCCTGGTCCTTCCCCAAAAAAGCTCTCCCAGTCTCCACAGCTTTGCAATTACCTTGCATTTCTAACAGCCCAATATTTTTTTTCCATTGGTTCGTCACTTTTGGAACCTATATACACATTTGTAATGTCCTATCACAACGGGTTCTTAAGTTTAACTATGCTCAATTCCTTCTGCTTGCTTTTAATTTGCTACCTGCCAGTTTCAGTTGATGGCCTCTAATTATTTAGCAAAATAAACGATAATTACTTCTGTTCATCTTTTCCATTCTGCCAATGGTTTTTCAAATCTTTGTCACATCCCCTTTCCATTTCGTCTTCAGGCTGGCACAAAGAAAACTGAGTCTAAACTGGCTAAAGATGAATAGAGAATGGAAATCAAACCTTCTAAGAAACAGAGCAAACAGCTTTCTAATTTTGCCAAAAATTCTTATGTGGTGTTAAGATTGAATTTTCACTATATATGAAAAAGACTTCATGCTGTAATTTTTTTTTAAAAAATACCCCAAACAATTACGTGACTATGACTATATAATCCATATCACTACCCATGAATCTCAGTTATTTTGTTTTATTTTGTATTTTCAAACGTGGAAAAACCCAGTGCTGCCTTTATTTCAAGCATTGGTCACTTTAAACGATGGTAGGGCAAATTAATAACAGAAAATCAAAGTTTAAGAAGAAAACTAGGACACACCCTTCATTGCAACATTTACTTCCAATGCTCATTAAAACACTATTCATTTATTATAACTGCCAGTACCTTCCCTAAACAGGGGTATGTCACAAACTACCTTCAGGTACTTTCAAAATAAATTAGGTAAGCCTGAAGCTACACAAAAACAAAGCAAATTAAGATAGTGATACCTCAAATCACATTACCCTTATGAAATAAATATAATCATATTTACAGAAAAGGTGGAGGTGCCTCTAAGTGGCCTTCTTGTTTAATTCTAGAGGTCATTGTGAAAAAGCTCTAGTCTTAATGTGCTACTTTCAAAACATCATGCAGATTGTTGAGGGTATTTTACAACATGAAGCAAACTTAGGAAAAAATAGCTTTTCTAATTATATCTCCCAAGTCTTCTGCCCTTCATAAACAGGGAAAGAGAAGGGAAGAAAACAGGTCTACATATGATTTGGCAATCAGAATCAGCAGATAGATATTCTATGTTTCTTAGTAGAGAATGATACATTCAGGTAAAAAACCCCAGTAAATCAATATAGTGAAACAATTAAAGAAAGTCGTCCTTCCTGGACAGGCCACAACTTATGTGGCACTGAACCACTGGATGTGGTCTTTTGACACCAGTACATGAGAAGGCTGCTTAGTATATTAGTTGTAGTGACTGTTGAAAGCCATTCAATACTGAAGATATTGCAAATCAGTAATTTTCATTCATCCAAAATTTGCGAATGTATATTACAGTTTGCCTCTGAAGAGCTACTGTGTCCAAAAGGGAGTTACCTGCTGGAAGTACTTGTCGCAGTTAATGTATTCCTTATCATGGGAGTCTTGCAGCTTATTTGTTTTTATGTACTGCCAGAGAGCTTGGATGATGGCTGATCGGGTCTGTGTGTGTATCCCCAGCAAACGGGCTAATCGTGGGTCTAGTTTAAACTGTGGAGGCTGTAACAGAAAGAGAAGGAGATGGAGATGGCAACAGAGAGAAAAGCAGATACACAGGTATGAAGTTTCAGCTTTAATTCTCGGGGGACTGTGCTCCTCAGAAGCAGCACCCTGCTCAGTGGCAGAGACTGCAAATAAGTTGCTCAGATGTGTAACACTGTCAGTGCTCTGCAAGAACTATGTCTGGGGTTTGAAAAGAAAGAGGGACACTCCACGTGTGCTACGCACACAGTCTATCTGTGTCACATGCTTTAGATACTAACAACTTGCATTCAGACTCGGGAAAGAATTTTGCTTTTCAACACTGATGTATGGTTTGACTTTAGGGAGTAGGAGAAGGAAAAGAATGGTCCTTCCTCTGAGCTACTTGAGGTTAACCACAGATAGTGAGAATGAGGTCAGGACGATGCCTCTGCTGTTGCTAATAACTACTCAGCTGCCTCACATCAGCAAAGTACCTCAGAACTGTTTCTCAGGCATGTTCCCACCATTCTGCTGCATACCAGAAAATTTACCCAAACACAACTAATCAATGGAATATATTTACCGTCCTGACCTTTGTGATACAACTCTTCAACTACTCTGTTCTGCATCTCTAGTAATACACATTCCTTAGATACCTTGGAATTTGGTTCCTCTTCAAGTGTGCACCCATACTCAAGTTTAATATTTGCCACATCATTAGGCAAGGATTACTCTGTTGGGTGCTAGATCACTCAAAGCCAGCTTTATAGCAAGACTTAAGGATAACAGAACATCTGTTTTAAAGCATGAATTTATAATAATGGTGAGCACGACAAACATCATTATATTGTCTTAACAATAAAAATTCTCACTGGCTATATCAGCATTGCAGTAAGCTCATACGCTCCCTAAAAACAATAAAATTTTCTCTCTGCTAACATAAAATGGAGTGTCTTTATCCTGGACAGATGCTATTTGCATGGAGGGGAAAGAGAATGGCACAGAATGAGTTCTTAGAGTTAAACGATCAAAATGTATCCGAGACTGAACTGCCATTGAAGAGGGAGATCCCACCTCCTCTCAGCAGTCCATTTCTATCCACTTCCTTCAGACAGCAACATTTCTTTCAGGGATGGTTTCAGTCAGATCGGTGAGCTCCGCAACTGCAAATCTCCATCGTTTGTGCCATGAGAATGGAGATTGTGGCAGTGCATACCCACAACTGAAACGAGAGTGGGTTTTTGAAGCAGCTTAGCCTTATAACATCTTAAACCAGCGTGAAACTGTGCCCAGGAACCTCTTTTATATTGCATCCCAAGGCAGAATAATGTAATCTTGCCTATTGTTCAGGTTCGCGACCACTTGAGGAACCTGAACATACATAAAGCTATGACACCTGATGAGATGCATCCCAGAGTCCTGAGGGAACTGGCTGGTGTAGCTGCCAAGTCACTGTCCATGATACCTGAGAAGTCCCAGCAGTCAGGTGAAGTCCCTGGTGACTGGAAAAAGGGAAACGTCACACCCATTTTTAAAAAGGGTAAAAAGGAGGACCCTGGTAACTACCAGCCTGTCAGCCTCACCTCTGTGCCTGGGAGGATCACGGAACAGATCATCCTGGAAGCTGTGCTAAGGACATGGAGGACAGGGTGCTGATTCCAGACAACCAGCGCAGTTTCACCAAGGGCAAGTCCTGCTTGAACAACCTAGTAACTACATCAGCAGACAACGAAAGGGCTACAGATGTTGTCTATCTGGGCTTCCGTAAAGCCTTTGACATGGTCCCCCACAACATCTTGGAGAGATGTGGATTTGATGGGTGGACCATTCGGTGGATGAGGAATTGGCTGGATGGTCACATCCAGAGGGTGGTGGTCAACGGCACCATGCCTGGATGGACATCGGTGACAAGTGGTGTCCCTCAGAGGTCCATACTGGGACCAGTAATGTTTAACATCTTCACCAATGACAAAAACAGTGGATCAAGTGTACCCTCACCAAGTTTGTGGGTGACACCAAACTGAGTGGTGCAGTCCTGAGGGACGGGATGCCAACCAGAGCGACCTGGACAAGCTCAAGAAGTGGGGCCATGTGGAGCTCATGAGGTTCAACACGGCCAAGTGCCAGGTCCTGCACCCAGGTCAGGGCAATCCCCAGTACCAGTCCAGGCTGGGGATGGAGGGGTTCAGAGCAGCCCCCGGGAGAAGGACTTGGGGTGCTGGGGGATGAGAGATGGGACATGAGCCACCACGTGTGCTGGCAGCCCAGAAACCACCGTGTCCTGGGCTGCGTCACCAGCAGGTTTGGGGGGATCCTGCCCCTCTGCCCCACTCTGAGCCCCCCCTGCAGTGCTGGGCCAGCTCTGGGTCCCCAGCACAGGACACACGTGGACCTGCGGGAGAGGGGCCAGAGGAGCCCCAGAAATGACCCGAGGCTGGAACAGCTCTGCTGGGAGGACAGGCCGAGAGAGTTGGGGGGTTCAGCTGGAGGAGAGAAGCTCCGGGAGACCTTAGTGTGGCCTTTCCGGACTTAAAAGGGGCCAATACGAAAGACGGGGACAGAGTTTTGAGCAGGGCATGTTGTGATAGGACAAGTGGTGATGGTTTAAACTAAAGGGGGGAGATTCAGGCTGGACATGAGGAAGGAATTGTTGCCCTGAGGGTGGTGAGAGCCTGGCCCAGGTTGGTCAGAGAGGTGGTGGCTGAACCATCCCTGGAGCCATCCCAGGCCAGGCTGGACGGGGCTCTGAGCAACCTGAGCTGGTGCAGATGTCCCTGCTCATGGCAGGGGGGCACTGGGGGAGCTGGGAAGGGCCCTCCAACCCAAACCACACTGTGATTCTATGATTGGGTTTTTTTGTTTCCTGTGACTGGATGAGAGAACTGACTTGGCAGTTAAGTTTCATTCGCTTTCAAATGGATTAGTTCCTTGACCTGTTTGTGCTTAGTCCACAAATACAACAGAACTAATAGTGACAAAAGAGAGAAGCATGGATGCCCAACAAGGCCTAAGAATAACAGCAAGTATAACCCTTGTAGGGCAATGTTGTCTTATGCCAGATTAGGATGACAAGGTGACTAAACTTAACAAACCAGGAAAGCTGTGTAGTTTGCTCTCAGAGGCTGCCACAGCTGCACAGGTAGTTCAGGTACCATGAGCGAAAGCCACTCCTTTGAATTTCTGTATGAAACCACACACATAACTCACGTGCATCTTTTCTGACTATTCTCTAAGAAGCCGGTGGTGGAAATGTATATTCTTTCTGTAGGTGGGCAGTGAAAATACTAATTATCATAGTGCCAAGAACAATATTTTGCTAGACTGTAACAGAAACTTACTTGATGTGCCCCTTCACATTTTAAATAATCTGTCAGTTTGGTATCACTCCAACCTCAATGGATTATGCGACATTTTGAGTCCAAGTGTATTGGTTTTTGATGTATGTGACAGGATGAACTTGTTCTACTGCACTGTGTCCCAACAGCTGTATTTTCTATGCCAAAAGCAGTGCACTGACCTGGTAGTCCAACATGAGGAGCAATGTGCACCGCACGCTGACATCACCAGGCCTTTTCACCTGGAAGCCATCAGTTTCCTGGGTTGTGGGAGTTCTGTGCCACTGCCAGAAGAAAAAACAAGTATGACGGTCAGTAATTTTTTGACTGATGTCCATCGAGGTGCATCTTGAACAGTACACCGTGCAAGAATAAGACAAGTACAAGCCTTCTGAAGATTTTGCAATTAAAAAAACCCCAAAAAAACCCCAAAACAAAACACAACCCCCCGCCCCGACAATTTCTTGCTCTGCCCTTACGATTCAGCTTTAGTGCATAATCTGTTCTGCTGTTAGCATGCTCTAATTATTTGGAAAAATGTGCAAAACTTTTAAATAATTTCATGCATTCTGTTCTAAGATGTGCAGTACATCACTACTATATTTATGGTTTTAGACTATACAGATTTTGTTAGTAAACGTTCTTAAAAAGAACTGAATTTTGAAAACACTGAAAATACCTTAAATGAGAAAATGAATGCAAGGTATCCTAAACTAGGTAGGCAGCAGGCACAGAGCTGTTTATCTGTGCTAGGACCAGATTTGTCTGCAAAGGATGCACAACCTTCTTACCTCCACAAGGTGGTTGTCAGGTCCATAAAGATCTTTGTCCAGTTCAATAACCAAACTCTTAAAAAACGACGAAAACTTCCGTTTCTGCTTGCTGAGCTGTACAATCAGGAGAAACAGAAATCATTACGCCTGCATGCATTAGCTTGTGTTCTATGCTTCCTTCTCAGGCTCTCTCTTTCTCTTGATCATTAGTTCCCATACAGATCACAAGTGTGATCAATCTACTCGAGTTTTTCCTCTGACAAATGTCTCTTCCCACAGCAGGTGGGTTTGACTACGTGATCTTTGAAGGTCCCTTCAAACCCAAGCCATTCTATGATTCTAAGGCCACTGTATACCTTTAATTTTAACTGCTTGGGTTTTTTGATGAATGCCAATTTCTTTGTCTGATTTATCAGATGACAGCAAATTTCACAGATTAATCACACACTAAGTGAAAGTATTTCCTTTTACACTCTGCCTTTCCATTTAATTATCCATATTCACTGATTATTACACAGCTCATACTGTCAATTAAACACTGGGAGCTCTATAATCATATAATCTGACTTTCTATACAATATAGTACAGAGAACTTCAACTAATTTCTCCTTTGTTAAACAGAAAATCTTTCAGAAATCATAGAATCACAGAACGGGTTGGGTTGGGAGGGACCTTCAAAGATCACCTCGTTCCAACCTCCTGCCCAGGGCAGGGACACCTTCCCCTAGATCACATTGCTCAGAGCCCCATCCAGCCTGGCCTTGGACACTCCAGGGATGGGGCATCCACAGCTTCTCTGGGCAGCCTGTTCCAGGGCCTCACCACCCCTGTGGTGAAGAATTTCTTCCTTATATCTAATCTAAGCCCTCTTCCAGTTTAAAAGCATTACCCTTTTTCCGATCACTACATGCCCTGCTAAAGTCTCTCTCCATCTTTCTCATAAGCCCCTTTAGGTACTGGAGGCTGCACTGAGGTCTCCCTGGAGCCTTCTCTTCTCCAGGCTGAACACCCCAGCTCTCTCAGCCTGTCTTCGATTGAAAATTTGCCAGTAATTGAGACACTATTTTGTTCCAACAAAGAATCTCTTTCTTTCTTAAAATATAGGCTTCAGTTTCTAAAATGAATTTGTCTAACTTCAATGCCCAGACATTACGCTTTGTCACTTCTTCATCCTTCAGCAAGATTATGATTCTAATTCACGTAGTTACCTCCACACAGACATGCCTTGAAAGCTCTGCCCACTCCATACACGCACGTTCTCCATCTGTTTATCCTATCAAATACTCAGCTGGCGAAGCCTACTCAAATAGGTGACACCTTTATTAGGAAAGTCCAGCCTTCCCTGAGGAAAGCTAAATCCATCACCGAGGTTTCTGAGGACTTCAGAGTAATGACATTTTTCTTCCATCCTTGCTCTGACCATCCATTCATCCTCTTGCCCTCCCTATGAATAAAAACTCATGTCTTTATCGATGATCTGGACAAGGGGATCGAGTGTACCCTCAGTAAGTTGGCAGACAGCACCCAGCAGGGTGGGAGTGTTGATCTGCTGGAGGGCAGGAGGCTCTACAGCGGGATCTGGCCCGGCTGGATCGATGGGCTCAGCCCGACTGTCTGAGGGTCACCAAGGCCAAGTGCCGGGTCCTGCACTTGGGTCACAACAACCCCATGAACGCTGCAGGCCGGGGAAGAGCGGCTGGAAAAGGACCTGGGGGTGTTGGTGACAGCGGCTGAACATGAGCCAGCGTGTGCCCAGGGGGCCAAGAGGACACAGGATCCTGGCTGGGACCAGCACCGGCGTGGCCAGCAGGACTAGAGAAGTGACCGTCCCTGTGCTGGGCTCTGGGGAGGCCAAACCACGAACCCTGGGGGCAGTTCTGGGCCCCTCACGCCAAGGAAGCCCCTGAGGTGCTGGAGCGAGGTGAGAGAACGGAGCTGGTGAGGGGCTGGAGCACAAGTGTGATGGGAGCGGCTGAGGGAGCTGGGGGTTCAGCTGGAGAACAGGAGCTGAGGGGAGACAGGGACACAAAGAAACGGCCTCAAGTTGCGCCAGGGGAGGTTGAGGTTGGATCTGGGGACCAATTTCTTCCCCAAAGGGCTGTGGGGCATTGGAACAGGCTGCCCAGGGCAGCGGTGGAGTCACCATCCCTGGAGGGGTTCAAAACCTGTGTAGACATGGTGCTTATGGACACGGTTTAGTGGTGGACTTGGCAGTGTTATGTTTACAGTTGGACTCAATGATCTTAAGGGTCTTTTCCAACCTAAATGACTCTATGATTCTATGAGCTACTCGCTTCTCCTTGTTATCCTACTCCTCACAAGATGCAACGCCTGCTGTAGGCCCGATTCATCGCACCTCTCGTGACCTGAACCTGGCCATATCTTTTAAGGGAATTGTCTCAGGCCTGTTCTCTCCACCTGCTCCAGCCTGTCCTACCCTTATGTCTGTGCCTCATTTCCTGCTGTCCTTCCTGCCCCTCCCCGACATTCCCATCATGGCCTCATCCCTCACCCTGTCTGGACACGGCACCTTCCCAGCAGCAACAAGCCAACACTGCCGTTCAGGATGTCTTGTCTGAGCTGACGTCCCCAATAAAGTCCACCACCCCCAGGACAACCTCTAGGTCCTTGCCAGCCCCAGTGAAGCACAGGTAAGTCATACGTCATCCAAAAGCTTCCCCTCCACTCGCAGCTCCCATGAAGCAATGCTGCCATCAGAGTCGTCAGCATCAGACTTTGCGGGATTAAATGTGTTGGAGATGTAAAGTCTCAGTTTCCGCTTTTGCTGTTACACAAATAAAGAAAAGAAAATAACACATCCAGTTTAAGTCCAAGACCCAAGGAAGCCACGGGAAAGGTGATAGTTACACATTTATTAGAGAATCTGCATGTTTAGTACAGTTGTACTAGCTTATACTAGAGTTTAAGATTTGGTTATGTATAAGAAAATAAACTGAAGACCTGAATCTGAAATTTCCTTTCAAAAACTGTTGGCTGCACAAACATGCTAAGGTCCACTCTAAGTGAGGAAAGACAGGAGGCTGCAGGGCCAAGCCCATGAGAGTAAATATCCTGTATTTCTGGATTAGCTACTTGAGAAATCATTGTAAGAAAAGCACGATGTGATGCCCTTCCTGTGCAGATCGCAGCCAGATTGCTAAGACTCAGCTGCAAACCTCTTGCTACATGAACGTCTTTCACAGTTGCATCAGTTCAGATTTGTAAATGTCGGTCACAAATATAACTGATGCTGCAAACTGCACACCAGGCGCATCTCTGCCCATCTTCACTCTACCGTCACGCAGAGCCTCGTAACAGTCTTCCTACAGACACACACCCAAATATTTGCTGTGGAGGATTTGTGAAGTAATTCACATTTCTAAATTCACAACTCTTCAAATTAACTTGCACATTTTATGCACTGTTCCTAAATTTTATCCCCACCCAGATTATTTGAAAACCTGTATCTATATACATAAGCAGCTTTTCTTCTTTCCTCGTGGATACTCTACTGATATTTCAGGTTTATATCACCGATTCCATTTCCTCTTCTTTTGATTTCCAAAGACACTATCTCCACTCTCCCCTTTGCCCTGGAAACTCCTCCTCTCCTCATATCTCCCCATATCCACAAAGGAACCGAGTCTGTTTCCCCCGAGGTCTGACATTTCATCCCTAAGACCACCCTCTGCAATAACATCCTTATTCAAATCTGAGTATTTTAGATGTCTTCCTTTCTCCTAGCTTTCAGGCTCCAGCCTCCTTGTACAGTCCACCTAGAACCAAGTTAGTAACAATGTCTGACTCCACTGCGAAATGCAAAATACCTCTCCTCGACACTTTCTGCTGTTTTCTTTTGCTAACCCCTTACTGTTTTTCTTTCAAGTTGTGCACAAGCCAGATGCAGCTCACACTGCAGAACGAGTCTCCTGGTGGGTTCCCTGCACTTTCACTGCTCTGCCAGAGTCTGTGTATTATTTGTTTGTTTCTCCCACATCTCTCCCTCCAATTCACAGTGTTTTCTTCTACACAACAAATTTTCTTTCTCGAATTTAATCCTTTCCTCACTGTAACCCCTATAAATCGGCCACTTCTTCCCTCGCTGTCTTTACAAAGGAACTTAGAATAATTATGAATAAAACTCCTAAGTAATGGCTATTTCTGAAGTTATCTTTTGTCCTGCTTTCTACATATCTTGATTTTAGATCGCAAACTATTTAGCCTTTGCCTCCAACATGTTACAAACAGTACTGACAACCTGTAAGTACTGTGGAATGCTCAGCCCTTGGTCTCTGCTGAGCAAAGACGTTCCATCCAAAAAGCAACACGTGGAACCTGCACCCTGGAGATGTCTTCAGATTTTGGCCCTAAAGGTACTGCAAATTTGTTACACTATTAAGGCAATGATTATCTTCCAAATGTAACCACAGAGAAATCCTTGCTTCTGACTTACAACAAATATCCAGGAAATCAATCAAACAGACCAACTGCGCAGCTGCAAAAGGACCCAACACCAAATGGGCTTTGAATCTAATAAAAATCTTTGTTAGAATATAAAGCAGAATAAGGGAACATAAAGAAGAAAAAGTCACATTTTCTGGGTATGATGCAATAAATAAATCGGGTTTGTAAACCAAATTTTCTCTGTGCACACGTCCTTGAAAATGTTTCATTTCTTCAGGCTTGCTCTTGTTCCAGCAACTCTGTGATTTCCTAGGTTGCAGAAAACTTGGTAGGGTCATTTCTGGGGAGACACAGAGAATCCTCTTTTCATTCCCAACTTTAAGACCCAACTGTGTCTGTGCTATTGCCCTCTCTGAGGAGACTCCAAATTTCTGCTTTTTCTTCTGTCTCCTCCCTCCCCAGGCAGCCCCTGCTGCTCTTTGCCCGCTGGCCGCCCTGCCCTACGCCCCGGCCGGTGTGATCCCTCCTCCGGGCCCTGTGCACCCCGGACAGGCAAACACGAGCCACCACCCTCCGACAGGAACCTGCAGACGGTGTCAGCCACCACAGCTGTATCACCAGCCACTCCAGACCTGACCCGCGAGTGCAGACAGACCTGCCAGAGATGCTCTGGTCTAAAACGACAGCAGTCTAAACAAACTGTGAACAGGGCATTTGGCCGTGAACACTGCTGGAGCAGCCAAACGTCCTCTGTGCATCACTGTATGGACCCAGAAACACTCCAGCCTCCTCAACTGCCTTTCTGAAGCTGTTGCCGACATGTCCACCTCCTGTTTGCTCCCTTATGGGCTGCTGCTCCATTTTTTCCTTCTTTCTGCCCTTCCCAGAACTCCCACTACCACCGCTTCCTTATACATGGTTAGTGTTGCCAGCACCATTGGCTCCTCGTAAAAGCCACCAGGGAACAGCTCTGCTCAGGGCATTCTGGAGGGCTGGCTAAGTACAATATAACCCAGTACCCAGAGCCAGACAATGGCACTTGAACTGGGCCAGCACACGCTTATCACCAACAGTGGTAACATGCACTTTGAGCAGTGGTGTTAGAGAAAATACATTTAGACAACCCTAGCAAAACACCAGAACCACAGCTCCACAAATGAACATTTTCTTTGGATCAGCAGGCTCCTTCTCTTCTACCGTGACCTTTCTTCTGTCGGCTGTGGGATGCTGCCATCCCACCTGATCAAGAGATCCAAGAGTACAGTCTGAATCCTCCTGAAGGGACCTACCCAGTGAGTAGATCAAACGCTACCATCCCACCTGATCCAAGAGATCCAAGAGTAGAGTCTGAATCCTCTTGAAGGGATCTACCCAGTGAGTGACAACTCCAGCACCCACAGCTGTATTGCTATCACAAGGATGTCCAGTCTTGAAGAAGTCAGCTCAGAGATGATGCAGAGAGTCAGAACGGAGCTCAAGGAAGAACAAAACCAAAATGGTGCTGGCTGGGGTTTTATAGCCACCACACAGACCACAAAGTGTCCTTGTGTGAAGACACACACCCAACATCACTGCACTCGGTTCACGTATGAGCACTCCTGGGTTCCACGATAATGTGAGGTTCATTTCCAGAAGGCTCTGAGAGTGAGATCTTCTTCCATCTCCAGCTGAGTGGCTCCACCTCATCCCAGCAGGCAATGATACAACATCGGTTTCATGCAACTGGGTTACCTTGCATCTTAAATACAGCAGCGCAATGTACGTGGACAAGAAGCCATTGTCCTTCAATAAATTCTGCAAATTTCTTAGCAATGCACATTATAGCACAGATCTAAAATCTATTCTCCCTGCATGGTAGCTTCTCAGAGAACAGGAAAGCAACCAACCAAAACCTGTGCACTTGTTTTTTACTGGTAGGATTCTCAGTAACTTGAGGAAAAACTAAAGAGAAAACCTACAGCTCCAAGGCAAGAAGAAAGCATCACATTTCATCTCTTCAGACACACTGAAGCTTTACCACCCACAAAGACAAAGCTCAACAGATGAACTTCACAGAGACTTAATCAATGCTGTGAATCAAATAACCTCTTGTCCAAAAGATCAATAAATGCTTAATCTGCTTGTTCTCTAAGTGTAAGATACACATCTTTAACAAGCATCTTTGACTTGTCTTCAGCAAAATGAACTCGAAATAGTAGTCATATTAAAAATAAAAGCCTTCCCCCAAAAGCACTGTATTTCACTCACAATTTCTCCTTGAGAAAAAGAAAAGGAAAAAAGAAGTGTATGTGACAGAAGATTGGTCATATCAGTGATGAACCACTCAAAGGTCTCGGCTACGACAGCAGCACAAGTGGCGGGAGAGCTCATGTGGATGGAAACGGGTTTAAACAGGAGCTGACAGGAACGCTGGAGCAGCAGAACTGCAGCTTTCGTTCTTCAGTGTCATCTTCACATAAATCAATACAGCTTCAAGTTGAAGTAAATGGGTGGAATGCTGGAAATGCATCAAATTCTTCAGAAAACTGTCTCTGGTTTATAGTGCCATATTTTTTTTCAGTTTCTATTAGCATTAAATCCCTAAAAAGTCAAATCAGAAACCAAGCATCTGAAGAGACCGTGATCTGTGTGATACCCTCACGACAAATGTCCATGAACTGCTGAAGCTCAGGTTTCCTTCAGTGAACTCTCAGGCAGGACACAAAACCTCCAGGAGACGTCCCGGGGAGCTGTGCTTGGGATTTCAAACAAATTCGCTAAGTTATGAGCAGACAGGCCATTGGTGACCGAACCAGGGAAACGAGGTTGCTGATCCTGTGAACAGTATTGCCTTAAGAGCTCTCTATGCACATCTTAAGGATGATTTTCGGTGTAACTCAACGCAGCATAAAAACCTTATGCATAAAGGAAAGATCAAAATCTGTGTTTCTGTCTTTGCATATAGAGTAACTGTTTCACGGTCTCACAAAAACCTTTTAGGAAGGTGGAGGATAAAATAGCATGGAGACTAGAAATCTGGAGACAAAAAGAACAATGACCACTAATAACAAGTGTTCAAGTCTGACCATTGTAAAAGAATCAAATGAAACAGAGAGTGTCCATATCAGAACTGGAATATAGAGGTATCGCTCACCCAGGGCAGCAGCAACCAATATGTCAAAATTCGTAGATGAAACAAAATTAGTTGGGTAACTCATGACAACAGAAGATGGACAAGAACTTAAAATGGCCAAACCGAAGCAGGAAAATCAGTGACTTGGTAGAATATGCAACTACCGTGAAGACTAAAAAGAACTAACTAATATTTACTGAGTTCAAAATTGCACCAACACATGAAAAACACCTGTAGACAGTTCTATAAAAACTTCAACAATAAAAAAAAAAAGCCTAAAAAATGTAGAACAGATGTTATAGAGGAATAAAATGGAGAATAGTAGCACAACAGTCTATAAAATCAGTTATAGCAGCTTATTTAGCAGTTGTATACTCCACTCTCTCTGGAATAGATCGGGAGGTGTGTACTGGCGGGTGGTGAGAACAGCGAGGTGCACTGAGAAATTCCTTCTCTACAGTGATTAGGAGGACTGAATCTTTTACCTGTGAAAACAGAACATTAAAAAACCTGAAAGGCATATTTAAAATATGGGCTGATCTAAAGAAGATCAGGTATTTGCCTTTTCCTTATCTCACAATGCAAAAAAGCAGAACACACAAAATTATGTCACAAGACCATAAATTCAAACCTGATCAATGGCAGCATAATGAACCGCAGTTTACCCATAGAACTGATTGTCACAGAACACAGATTTAAAACTTGCAGGTTTTTAAGCCAGAAGAGACTTTATTGTCCAGTTCAATCTCCTGTGCAACACGTGCTCTAATCATTCATCAAACAGGGCAGCTCTTTTTAAAGGACATCCAGTGTTGACTTAAAGACTTGACATAATGCAAAATCTATTACATCTCTGATATCTTGCTTTAGTGGTCATAAATATGCACATTAATCAGTTTCAACTGATATATTTTTGAACTACCAGCTGCTGGACCAAAGCCAAAAGCTCTTTAAAAAAAGAGTAAAACAAAACCAGACAAACAAATGGAGAAGGGGCTGGAGCAGCTATATTAGGCACAGATCCCATAAATATCCCGTCATATAAATTTTTAATTTTAAAACCTTTCTGTGTCTTAGTACACACTGATCTCTAATTACTGGAATTTAGGTGGAACTGTTCCCGACAGCTGGAAGGGTTTCTGGCACCTTCTTCTGAAATATTCAGCATGGGAACACATCACCCAGAGAGGCTGTGGAGTGTCCCACCCTGGAGATGTCCAAAAGCTGTCTGAACATGGTCCTGTGTGACCAGCTCTAGTTGGCGCTTCCTGAGCAGGGGGCTGGACGTGGTGACCTCCAGAGGTCCCTGCCATCATCAGTCCAGCTGCGGTCCTGTTGCTGGTCCCTGTCAGTAAGGACAATGACACACACCAGCCTCACCATTCCTGCTGCATGTGGGAGAGGGAGGCTGATTATGCAAGATGTAACCACATTCTCATCAAACGCCTAAGCTGGTTTGGGATGGGTTAAAACGCACATGTGCTTTGGCTGTTTGTGTCCGGGCTGAGGAACCCTTTGCCCGGTGGCTGGACCCAGCCGTAGCGGTGCCGCACGGTGAGGCTGCGGGCACAGGTGACAGCGAGTGACCATCCAGGCACTGAGCCGGCCAGGAGTGCAGGAACAGGCGCTGGGCTGGGCCCACGGGCAACGCGGTCCTCTCAACAACGCAGTCACACGTGCAAGAACCCCGGATCGGTCCAGACAAGACAGCCTAGGGGCTCCTAGGGGGTCAGGGTGCCCACGAGGAAGTGGACCCACCTAAGCCCACGGATTCTGAGGGGACCCTCAAAGACTGGGTGACTAAAGATCAATTTTCGTGTTCAGGCCAAGACCAGTAAGACAACCACAAGCCATGACCAACTCTCCCAATGAACAACTGTTTACTAATTAGGGGGTATATTTGTTGCCAGGCTGTCTCCTCACACTAGACAAACTGTAAGCTATTTGATTTTTTTAAAATTTTGTAACTTTTATGGTTGATGATTAAAGATAAGAAAATTCCTAATAATCTTCCCTCAATAAATTGTTTTGTTTAAATTGAATTGCCATAAATTCTGGTTTGCCTTCAACACATTTCTACTTCAAATGGCTTGTGCAGACATTTCACCTGAAGAGCTTTAAAATGTCTTATCAAACCCACTGTGGTGCTTGATGGATTTCACCAGTGGGCCCTGGGGTCACTGAACTGGCAGCAGCAGTAAGTCCAGGTCACAGGGCTGTATCCTGCAGTGCTTTTCAGAACCCCTGAAGATACTATTTCAAAGATGAAATCTTTCTTTCCTCTCCTGGATTTGGAGGAATTTTGCTTCTCTGACAATTCAAACCTCTTTCTAATTTCGAGCCTAATATTTGTTCAGTCACCTTTTTCCCATTTGTTCTTGTGCCAACATTGTCCTCTAGCTTAAATGTTGATATTTTTCTCCCTCTCTACCAAAAAGGCAGCCACTCCCAGTCTCTCCCAATTTTTTTTTCGGTGTTCAGATATAAAAGCTGAGTGACACTGAATCTTCCTTTTGCTAGGTTGGTCCAGAAGCTCTTTTTTTGCATGACCATTATAGTTTGAACTGTTCATTTTGAGCATCAATGACACCATATTCCAGCTTTAACAATCATATGAGATATCACTAGGGTCTTCTGCAGCAACACTAGAGCTTTTCTGTTGCTCCAAGGAATTCTAGTTACTGACCTATCCTAAGATCATCTATCTCAGTTGCATAATATTAAGATTGTTATTACAAAAAAATAATAAACCCCACCTTTAATGATGTTTCCAATCAATTTACAACTATTTTACAGCAGAAATTCCTCCAACTAATCCCAGCCAGCGCCAAGACCAACATGACAAACACAGAAAAGGAAGCACGCTGCCCTAGTGCCGCAGACCTCAAAGTGCAGAGGGGATCTACAACAGCTAAAACGTGATAGAGCTGCCACTGCTCTCAGTTACCTTAAATTTTCTTTCATAATCTCCACCTCTTTCTCCATAACATCCTGTGAAGAATGATAAATGATACCTACTGCATTTGCTGATTGGAGTGAGCGCAGGTTTGATTCCAGGAGATCAATAACTACTAGTAGAGTTCAGAGTATGACACAAAAATCTCCACAAATTGTTTTTCTGCCCCTAAGAGTATCCCTTGGATGCTTGAGGTTTGGAACTCAGTACATGGAGAAGATGAGTCTCTTAGAACGACAGAACTGCAGAGCTCAGATATGCAAGGCAAACTGAGGAAAAAAACCCAGTCTTGCCTGAGAGGGCAGAGGACCAGGCAGAAACTCCAGGGTTTCAGAAAAAACGGAAATTCCATTCTGCCAACAATCCGATAGCAACTCCTCAGTCAACTTAAAATCTGAAACTGGGGAAAGAATCTCAATTTACAAAACCAGGGAAAGAGATGTGACTGTACTCAGACACTACTACTCTCTTTTAACCTAAAAATGGAGAACCTGGGAGTATATCGTTTAGTTTGAGAAACTGCAACTACACAGAGTTCTGGTAAACTCAGCGTCCCACTCCAGTTCACTGTGAAAAGGTGGCAGTCCTGGGTAACAGTCTCTGGTTTGGGTGAGACCACAGGGCTGGAGGAGGAGCCTTGCCTGTGGGATGGGTCACTAGATGCTCTTCTTTCAGCCAGGTGAGCCATCACGTAAGCCTTGGGTTGAAATCGTCTCAGTCTTAATATTATGCTTACGTCCACAACTGACTAGTTATCTTAGGCTTAGACAACGGAGAGAAATAGGCCCTTTTTAGGGCATGACTTATCTGTATTCTTTCAAATATCTCCTTCTGTATGAGAAGAACTGTGCCCTAAACTCCATTGCCTATACTGACCAAATCTCCTGACTATAAAGGGAGCCCAGGGTGACTGGCTTACCTATAAATAAATACAATGTAGGTGTCTACACTTAGCCAAATAAATCCCACTCCCAAAGCCCACCATAGCCCTAGCAGGCCGGGGTTTCAGTAATGCATTCTTCTTTAATGACATCTACTTGTCTGGAGCTGAGCCGTACGGTTCCTGTTTCCCTCAGGCCACGGAGCTTGCTCTGTCTGTACCTCCAGCCACACGCAGTCAAACAGCCCTGTCCGCCTCACTGTCCCCTCAAAGGTTCTTTCTGGAATCCTGACAGCGAGAGCATGTGGGGCTTTCCCAAAGTCAGCGCGAGGGCTCCCGCAACGTGTGGCACGCAGCAAGCGCTGCTCTGCGGAGGAGGAATTCTGGGACTCTCGTGACACATCTAGTCCAGGAATGCAGGACTGACAGGAGAACAGAGAACACGCCAGCACCAACAGGCAGAGAGGGACCGGGCAGGGCCTGGACGGGAGACGCCGGCGGCTGAGGTTCGCTGACCCTGCAAGGGCCTTTCCCCCCCAGGCCCCCTCGCTCCCCGAGCAAACCCGCAGCTGCCACCCGCCCCGCACCGCAGCCGTGCACAGCAGATCCACACAGGATCAATGTGCTCGGCACATTTTACGCACTGTCCTCAATCAAAAGTGTTTAAAACATTTCCCCTTAAATTTTCTCCAGAATAATTAGTCTTGAGACAGAAAAAACAGCCTGAGCAGCACTAGACCATTAACCTGTGGTTCCTAAAGACCGTTTCTAGCTACAACTCAATCACTGTGACCAATATAACTGCAATTACAACTGATAATTCTGAGCAGTCCTGCATATTCCCTGCATATTATCACATAACTCAGACAAAATAAAAATTTTCCCAGAATTACAATTCCAGTTTGGGAACCACTGTTTTAAGGCAAATATTTTAAAATTACAAGTGCTTTGATTAGAGAGGGAAATGCAGAGATAACTTTTATTGCTGTTACCAATACTCGAACTATAACAAAATGAAAATACTTCACATCAGGACAACCCAGATTTATCTAGGCTTAGCTCTATTTTGACAGGTCTCGAATTTCACAGCTGCTATATGCTAGTTCTAGACATGAATTTGAAAAACTTCTGTTTGAACATTCTTTAGATGTTAACTAGCTGAGTAACTGATACTTTAAATGTATTTGCTGAGCCCTAGATGTAAACAGAATTTTCTGTAGAGCGCTGTGCCTCCCAGAGTCCTCCCCATTGCAGACCCTGAGTATCTCCACTGTCCAGCTTTGAGCTTGTGTACTGGTCACTTCCCTTGTTAAAGAGCTTGCCACAGAATAAACATCTTCCCGCAGACATATGAATGCGAGCCTAAGTCTTCAATTACTTTTAAACACGGCCCAGTTCCTAGCTGGTTTAAAATAATGGTGTTCTACCCTCATTAAGAAGCTAAGAACAATTATTCCTTCTAAGAGTCCAATCAGTTATACACAACACTTTTTGACTACAAACTTGTGATTTAAATCATCCACACTTTGGGTTTTGATCTGCAAAATAGGTATGTTAATGGAACTTAAAAGTTTTCTATTTTTTTTTCTGTTTCATACATATCAACTGGAAAAAACATCATAGGTTAAAAGCCTTCCACATCTTATCAGATACCTACATAGACAAACAAAAAGAAATCTCGATCGTAGTTCAGATGACACCCATTACTGTGGTACAAACAAGAGTGACGGCTTTACTCCACAGGAGACATACAGCTACAAAACTCTTCATACTACAGAATTTACTATATGAATGAGCATGAGCATCCAATACAGTCACAAGAACTTAAATAAGACATGAAAATAAATTCTTCACAATGAGAATGGCCACACATTGGAACAGATTGCCTGAAGAGTCTGCGAAACCTCCATCCCTAGAGATTTTCAAAACTCAACAAGGCCTTGACAACCCTGTGGCGAGCAGGAAATCGAACTAATGACTTCCACGGTTTCTTCCTACCTAAACTTTTCCATTATTCAGTTGAATAGACTCAGAAAACTTAGGAAAAGACAACTTCAGTAGTCTATTATGAACAGTGAAGTGTTTGACTTAATCTAATAGAAACTGCAGAAAATGTCCTTCACTTTTCTTATAAGAATCATCCTTTTACAGACTATGTAAATGTGTACATTTTTGCAGGATCTTTAACAATTTTTCTGTAAGTAAATCTTCCCATTATATGTTCTGTTATTCCACAAGTTCAGCTTTTGACTGAATTTAATACATATCTTCAGCACATCCCTCTGATGTCTTCTTTTCTTCTTTTTAATCATTCTAATAGAAAGTTCCAAAACCAGTGTTTCTTTATCCAGAAGCTATTATTCCCCTTATTAAAGGCTTTCACAAGCTAGAGCTGTAATATCCATGGCATTTTCTCCACCACTTTTCCAGGCATGCTGCTCCCCAGCCGCTTATTCTTAGGAACTTTTTCTGACCCCTTTCAAAATACCTCTGTTAACAGGACTTTTACTGGAAAGATCATTCCACCATTTAATACAAGGATTATTTCCACCCCCCCAACTAAATCCACAAATATTTAATGACATACCTTCATTGGCCTCTTCAGCGCCTCCTGAATATCCACACGCTTCCGCATAATGGTCTGGTCCAGTTTGCGTTCAAAGGCCAACAGGTCCATGTAGGCCTGGGACTCAGGAACCAGCTCTCGGATCTGAGGAAACAAGGAACGCGCCGGCACTGGAAACAAGGAACGCGCCGGCACTGGAAACAAGGAACGCGCCGGCACTGGAAACAAGGAACGCGCCGGCACTGGAAACAAGGAACGCGCCGGCACTGGAAACAAGGAACGCGCCGGCACTGGAAACAAGGAACGCGCCGGCACTGGAAACAAGGAACGCGCCGGCACTGGAAACAAGGAACGTGCCGGCACTGGAAACAAGGAACGCGCCGGCACTGGAAACAAGGAACGCGCCGGCACTGGAAACAAGGAACGCGCCGGCACTGGAAACAAGGAACGCGCCGGCACTGGAAACAAGGAACGCGCCGGCACTGGAAACAAGGAACGCGCCGGCACTGGAAACAAGGAACGCGCCGGCACTGGAAACAAGGAACGCGCCGGCACTGGAAACAAGGAACGCGCCGGCACTGGAAACAAGGAACGCGCCGGCACTGGAAACAAGGAACGCGCCGGCACTGGAAACAAGGAACGCGCCGGCACTGGAAACAAGGAACGCGCCGGCACTGGAAACAAGGAACGCGCCGGCACTGGAAACAAGGAACGCGCCGGCACTGGAGGGAAGAACCCCCCGTGTGCCAGAGCAGTGACACCGACCCTGCCCGGCCCTCAGACACACGTGCTCAGGAGCCGTCCCCAGACAGGTCCCAATGCGACGGCAGGGCTGCGTGGTACGAGCACACGCTGACGAGCTGGGGCACAGAGCTGACGCTAACGAGCTCTGGAAGGTGCAGCTGGACGCGCAGGCCTGAATCACGGCTTCTGTCTGTCGAGCGAGGCTCAACTACGAGCAGCCTGGGAGTCGCTGCTCTTGGCAACGCAAAGTACAGCAAATTTGTCCTGTTTAAACTAAAAGAGTGCTGGGCCTCTTTAGACTAAAACTAAAGGGAGTGTGGTCACTTTTTTTTAAAGCAAGTCTTACCCATGGTAAGCAAAAACTGCCATTTAGGAAGTCAAGGTTTGTCAACACAACTTCCCAGCTGAGGCAGAATTGACCTTCACATCAAACTTCAACATGACCAGCTATGAGGTGTCAACTTCTGATCTTGCCAACTTTTATTCATATTTTAATATGTTAGCTAAACTACATCAGTTCTATTAAGAAACACCCTTTTTATTTTCCCTTTTCCAGACAAGTTAGTAGAGGAGGTAACATGAAGTAGATCAGGAGGAAGATCTAACAATCTGAGCTTGGAAATGGGCAAGTAAACTCTTCTATGAAAAAGCTGGTTCTTAACTGGGAATAACTCATGCAGGCAAACCACAAAAGAAAGGAACTATAAGTAATTATAATAAATCTGCTGGACTGCCTTGTTTATTTCTATAATATTCACTCTAGCTTTCACCTGTATAACTAAAATATTTAACTATTAGAATACTTCTTTTCCATAAGAATTTAAACTAGTTGGTATTCTTGTTTTGCTTTAGAATCACAAGTCTACAGTTTTAATTTGGTGTAAGACACAAACACCTATGTGAGAGCCACCTGTCCGCTACGTTCTGCTAAGACAGAAGAACCACTGCACGGGGTCAGCCCAGGAGCCGCCTGTCCCAGCGCTGTGCTCTGACAGCATCTGCCCGGTGGTGCCTGTCAGCACCGACAGCAGCCCGGGCACGGCCTTCCAGAGCAGTGTATGAAGAAGCACCTCCCCGGCTCGCTTGGAACCTGCCATCTGTCAGTTCCATTCCACGCCGTCTCTGTGCACAGCTGCGGCAGCAGTGGGCAGGCATTCCTTGTGCACCCTCTCCATACTGCCAATACACAGGTTTTTGTCATCCTTTTCTTAATATTTTTATCTTCTAGGAACAATTCCTGCCTTCTGTATTTAGACTGATCAAACACTAAAAAAAAAAAAAAAAAGTATCTTTAACCTTATTTATTTGGTTTGACATGCTAGAACACCTGCTGTATTTACAGCAGGACTGACACTTTGGAGAAGCAGAAACCATGGAGCCAAAAGCTCTGTTTAGCTTCAGATGAACCACTATATTTTTAACTGCTTATATTCTTTCATGAAGTCTTAGTATTAGCAGAACAATAAAAGAACATGAACATTTTTAAGGGTGAATCACAAAAAGCAAACATTGCCCTGGAAACATCAAGGAGCTTCCAGACAGCTTGGCAATACTCTGTCCCCACAGTGAATACAAATCTTTGGACCCAACAAAATACTCCAATGCTTTTATCCCATCCTACACAGAAGATTCCTCAGTTCCTCCCACACAGAGGAAATTAATCATTTCGTACCACAGTTAATTAAAAATCCTGGACCCAGAACATAGTTTCAGTCTTTTAGCTCCAAGCTCCAGCTTGGTCAGTTCATGGCTCCTCGGCAGGTGATGGAGCAGCATCTGGCCCTCAAGATAAAGCACAAAGTGCAGCTGTGGTACAAACTGTCCAGCTGGTTCACACGGTACTGGACCCAGGACCTGATGAAACTTCTAACGAGTCTGTACAAACAGCAGTAACCTTCAATAAATGTTTATATTCCACACTTTTACATCTCTTACCTCATGAAAGTGAAAGGGTATTTCCTATTCCAGTCCTATAATCACAGTGGATGTTAAACTTTGTAAGATGTAAAGAAAGCATAAACACTTTAAAAATAGCCAAAGATAATACTGTGTATAAATCCTTGAACTGCTAGTGGTTGCAGGTTGGGAGAGTATTTGGGAGAAGAACCGTATCTGCCTGTGCTTTGTACTCTTCTCTGGGTATGTGTTACGGTCACAGTGAAGACGGGACACTGGGCTAGATCAAAGGTCTGCTCAGGCTGCTTTTGGCTGCTCTTACACTCTTTTGCTTTCTTTGGAGGCATGATTATGTTCCAACTTCATACTCTTCCCCAACTTCTCCTCAAGAGTGAGACAAAAATTAAAGGGGAGTCCCAGCAATATTGCATCGTGATGAAGAATTTTATTTGTTTCTGGTACATCTTAGCTCAAAACGATAAAGGTAGTATAGAATTTATTTTTCAGTTTTCTTCATAGGTAACTGAACGACAGTTACCTTGGTGTTTATGTGACAAGGATCTGTGCAGTCTGCCTAATTCTTTCTTCTTGCATGGTGTGCCCCACCTGAGAAATTCATAGCTCCATGCAAGTCTCTTCTCTTCTTCTACAAAAGTTCTAACTATAGATGTGTAAAGAATATTTCAAGACTTGAATTCTCCATTCAGGTCTTCATCTATTTCAAGAAATCACAAAAAGCACCTAGCAGCAGCATGTCATCAACTGAGGTTTTGAAGCATGTATGTTAAACCTTATCTTAGAATCATATGGATAACTGGAATAGATTATTACTAACACTAGTAAGATAATGTCTTTCTAAAGGCTGGGGTTAAGCTGCAGTAATAACAAAATAATTTGGATCAGAAGGACCTTTGGAAGTCGTGCAGACCAATTGTTGCACCAAACCAGTTCAGATTATATCAGGTTGCTCAGGACCTCGTCCAGACGGGTTCTGAATACCTCTAGCCAAGGACGGACATCCCACAGCATCATTTGGCAGCCTGTTCCAATGTTTTGGTACCATCATGGTACCATTAAAAAAGAAAAAACAAACAAGCAAACAAGTCCCTGATACTGAGCCAATTGCCCATGTTGCAGTAAGTTTTGGTTGCCTCCCATCCTGTTGTGCACCTCTAAGAGGAGCCTGGCTTTGTCTTTTCTTCACTGTCCCACACGGCAGGTGCACTCACCAACAGGATCTCCCTTTCCCCTTCTCTTCTCAAGGCTGGACAAACCAGTTCTTGCAGCTTCTCTTGGCTGGCATGTGCTCTGGCCCTCAGACTCTCTGGGCCTGTGTGAGCCTCACTCCACAATGCCACATCTTTGTGGTCCTGTGCCCAGAAGCCCAGAAGCAGTTTCACGAGTGTGGTATAGCAAGGAATAACCTCTTTCCTCGACTTCATGGCAACACTTGTGCTAATACAGCCCATTTTGCAGCTGACCTTTGTCACAGCGGGCTTACCTCACAGACTCGTTCTCCACTTCTTGTCCACGAGGATCCCCAGGTCCTCTCCTGCAAAACTGCTTTCTACCCAGTTGACATCCACCTGTACCACTGCACAGCGTCACTCTCCCAGGAGCAGACTTTGTATTTGCCTTTGTTGAACTTTACAACATTGAACTGCCATCCTGTTCCTGCAGCTTGTCAAGGTCCCTCTGAACAGCCATGCTCCCCTGAATCTGACATAGGTTCAGGGACCTGGGAGGCCTGAAGACAGGACTTATCAGGAGAAACGGAGGCAAAAACAACCTGAGTGCCTCAGCCTTCTCCATGGCTTCTGACATGAGTGGCAGAACCAAACCCAGAAGACCCAGGTTGTCCTTAGTCTTCCTTCTGCTGTCGATCCACTTGCAGAAGGCTTTCTTGTTGCCCGTCACATCCACTGCTAGGTTCAATTCCAACGGAGTTTTGACTTTCCTAATTTCACGCTTGCATGCTTGGGCACCATTGTGCTGTTCTGGCTGGACAGACCATCCCTCACACATCCCTGCTCACACCTCCGTGCTCTCCCTCTTTGCATTTGAGGCCAGTCAGGAACTTCCTCCTCAACCCTGCTGGCCTCCTGCAGGCATGCTCAACTTTCTGCACATTGGTCTGATCATTCCCCTTGATTTTGAAGAGGTTGTCCTTGAGTTCAGCCAGCCTCCCTGAGCCCCTTTGTCCTCCAGGGATCCCCACTGTCCCACAGGATCCTCCTGGGCAGATCCCTGAACAAGCCAAAACCTGCTATCCTGAAGTCCAGGTCTTGCTTGCTTCTCTCAGGATGGCAAACTCTGCCATCTCATGGTGGCTGCAGCCAGGGCTGCCCTTAACCTTCACATCTCCAACCAGTTCTTCCTTCTTTGGGAGTAGCAGGTCCAGCAGAGCACCTCCCCTTGTTGGCTTGTTGAGCACCTGTGTCAAGAAATTGTCACCAATCCACTCCAGGACTCTCCTGCAGTGCTTGTGCCCAGTGCTCCTGCCCTCAAAGCAGATGTCAGGGCGGTTAAAGTTCCCTCAGGAATAAGAGGACCTGCAACCATGGGGCTTCCTCCAGATGTCTAAGGAAGGCTTTGTCTCCTTCTTGATCAGGCGGGTTGTCTGTGGCAGACAGCCACCATGCTGTCACCTGCATAACTTCATTTTAGTTTACACTAAAGATAGGAAAACAAACAAATAAAAAAACAGATACAGAACAGTGTGCCCTTCAGACTGATGTTTCTTTCCAGGGCAAAGCTGGATATCATTCAAAGTTCCAGAAAAAAAATAATAAATAGAATTTGATCAGTTTCAGGTAGGAAATAACAATTGAAGCTGCATTCTTTGCTACCTCATCAGGACAAACAAAGCAGTTTTAGCAATTTACTTCAAAGAAAAATCATCAGACACTTATAAATAGAGATTTGGCAACTTCCTTAAAATTAGGCCAGCCTATAATTTCCATCTTTGGGAGAGGTAACAAAAGCCGAGATCTCTTGTTCCCCCAAGTCTGACAAGCTTGATTATATCCTGAGCCACACAGCCTAGACATTTCAAAAATAGTCTTCAGAAGCCAGCATTTCTACATTATGAGTGACAACAACTGAAATCTGACTTACCAGCTACTGGGCAGTTTCCCTGATAAGAAGCTTTAGCCTATAGCTTATTGGCAAAAGTTTACCGTTGAGGTTTCTATGGTGCTCAAAGAAGGACAGCTAAGGGCTGGCACTCAGAAGATGTTAACTCTGTGCCACCCTTGGTCTCCTGGCTGTGCTGCTGTTCATAAGCCCAGGATGCTGTCAGCTGTCTTTGCTGCAAGGGCACAGCTCTTGCTGGTGCTCAGCTCGCTGTCCCCAGGGCCACCAGCGCTTTTCCAGCTGCTGCTCCCCAGCCAGAGCTTTCCCAAGGAAGAACTTTGCATTTGACCTTGTTGAATTTCATACAGCTCCTGGTGGCTCATTCTTCCAGTCTGTCCAGCTCCAGCTAAATGGCAGCTGGTCTACAGGCATATTGACTAGTTCCCCCTGCCCTGCCCTGAGATTTGGGGTCACCTGCACATTTTATGAGCAGGCACTCCACTTTCTCCTCCAGGTCACTGAAAAGGTGCTAAACCGAACATCTGCCAGGACACAGCCCTGCAGTCACTCTGCCTGTCACTGTCCTTCCAGCAGAGCGCAACCTATGAGTCACTATAAACCAAATCATCCAACATGTAGATCAAAATGCCCCAACTTGGATACAAGATTATTACAGGAGACAGTGTTGCAAACTTTGCTAAAGCCGAGGTAAATTTCATTCACTGCTATCTCTTGCTCACAGATCCAGTCATTTTAACAGAGGAGGCAATCAGGTTGGTCAGGCATGATTTACCCTTGGTAAATTCATGCTTACTGTCCCCGTTACTTTCTTCTCCTTCACATGTCCAGAAATGTATATCAAAGAGCACTTGCTCCATGATTTTCCCAGGAACCAAAGTGAGGCCAATTGGCTGCAGTTCCCTGGATTGTTCTTTTGGCCTTTTGCAAAGATGGGTACAACAATTGCCTTTTTCTAGTCATCAAGAACCTGGCCGACTTCCATGACATTTCAAAGGTGACAGAGAGTGGCGTGGTGAGGACGTTGGCCTGTTGGGTACCATGGAGTTGCAAAGGTTGAGTTCTGTCAAGTAATCTCTGGCTCATTCCCTGTCCATTGCTGGCTGCTCCTCTTGGACATGTTCACTGATCACGGAGGTAGGGGAGACATCATCAGTGCAGACTCAGGCGGCTTTGAGTACTTCAGACTTACCCATCTCTGTTGTCACTCTGCCATCCAGCCCATGTTTTCCCTGGTCAGTCTTTTATTACCATGTAACAGTAGAAGCTTTTCCTGTTGACCTTGACGTCCCTTGGAAATCTCAATGCCAGCTGAGCTTTGGCTTTCCCAATACCATTCCCTGTACGCCCTGGCAACATTTCTAAACTCCTCCTATGTAGCCTGTCCCTGCTTCCACCTCTTCTACGCTGCTTTTTGATGTTGGGACCTTCACTGTGAGTTCCCTGCTTAGTTAAGCTCGGCTCCTCACAGATCTGCTCACTTTCTGCATACCAAGACAGATTGCTCTTGTGTGGGGGGTCCCTAAAGACCGGTCAGCTGCCCTGAGCCACTTTGCCCTTCGGAGCTGCTTCCCCTGGGATCACATCCGAGTCCCCTGAACAAGCTAAACTCTGCTTGTCTGAAGTCCAGGGTCTGTACTTTGCTGCTGCCCTTCCTCATTCCCTTCAAGATCTCGAACTTCATTATTTCACAGTTGTACATCCATGGCTGCCACTGATTATCACACTCCTAACCATTTCTTTCTTACCAGTGAACAGCAGAGCCAAGTGTTCCTCACCTCTGGTTGGTTCAGATGGATAAAGAGGTGGACAACAGCCACGCAGTGACCAAACAGCAGCAGGACAGCTATTGTGATGTGGGATCTGTGCAGAGAATCCCACATGGTGGTCAGGGAAGGGCGGCAGCAGCTGACTGAATATTTGGGTAAAGGAGAAAGAAGCAGAGAGGATGAAAAGGAGAGGACAGCTGTACAAAAACCTATCAGCACAGCTGGACAAAGAGTCCTCGGGGGAATCTAGGGCCCAGTGAAAGAACAGTAGCCAACACTAAGAGACAAGCATGCCACTGAAGGAGAAGCAGTTTGGAGTTTCAAAGTTTCGCTCCACTCAGCAAGTCAAATGAGGAAAAGCAGAGATACACAGGGCTACGGGATCAGAATGATTTTCAGCTGAGATTCTTGCACCAGAATGCATACATAGGCAAGGAAGCTGGAGAAACAGAACAGTGAATCGCAGTCACGGTGCCTGGCAAAACGCAATGATTCAGAACTAAGAGAAAATAAGACACTGACCAGAAGGAACGAGGAGACAAGGCCTGGAGAAAGAAGAGGCACGATCTGATGTGTAGTCGTGTTTCTCTACAGACCGTTTGTGGCCTGAGGTTGAAACTGAGGCACAACTACTAGACTGGATCACAAAGGCCACATCAGCTCCAGAGATCTAAGTCCTCAGCTATGAATGAAGATGGCTACCTGTTGTTTTCAAAATAGAATGAGGGTTTCAGAGACCGGAGAACAAGGGAAGGACCCAGAGGTAAGGAACATGGGGTGGGGTATAGCCTGCTGCACAGAACTGGAGTTAATGTTGAATACACTATAAAAAGTGTATAACTAAGCCCTGTTATGTTACAGCATGTCAGCCTGGGCTTAAACAAGTCTTTCTTTTCATTAAAATTGCATTTTAGACAAAAGATATGCAGTAGATCCAATCATCTTGCATTTAAGTAAAGCATTTGACATACGGTCATAAAGGGAATCACTACTTAAGACTGAAAAATGAGGATTAAAACAACAATATGTTGTCAAGAACTGGCAGAAAAAAGAGTATTAAGCCAGAAGTACCTCACAGACCATTTTTGAAACTGATTTTATTTAGATACTTTTGTTAATAGTTCCAGCACAAAAAGGAGAAGTATGCTAACAAAACTTAATAAATTTGGGTGGCACTGTCAATACAAGGCAGAGGATAATACAGAGAATGTACAGAAGATGTGAACTGTACACTAGAAACAGGATGAAATATAACATTGCAAAGCACAGGATCATGCTCCTTAGCATCTGTACCCATAATTCCTGCTCTAATATGGGAATTCATCAGTTGCAAACAACAGAAAGCAGAAGTGCTTGTATTAGTCAATCACAGAATGCTGTATCAGTGCGGGAAGGCCATAAAAAATAAAATGTCATCCCAATCTGCATCACTAGCTACTTCCAGTAGAGATAAAAATGCATTACTGGCATTCAAGCAATAGTGATACTGGTAATCTGCAATACTGTGTATAGTTCTACTCCTGAGAGGTAGATTTCAAGATGTTCAGAAGAAGTGCATTTAACCTGGAACAGATATAACAGGACTGTGAGGATTAGAATTGTGGGCAGCCCCTCTCCCTTGGCAAACTAAAAGCACTTGCCTTGCCAAGCCTAGCAAAAAAAAAAAAAAAAAAAAAAAAAAAAAGGCTGCCACATCTGAAGATCTCAGAAGTAAGAACCGAACTAGTTGTGAGGCAGGAATTGTGTCATGGCTTCCAAGACACAGGGAACCAGGCTGGATGTGCCAGGAGGTCCCATGTAGTTCCATAATCCTATCTTCCTACGTGTAATATTTTGCTAGGTTGAACTTTCTCGTACGATTATATGCATGCAAAATTAAATCCTCAAACAGCCGAACTGTAGCAGCTGAGCGACCTACCCAACCAGCAACTTGCTCCAGCACTGCCGCACAGGCCCGGCCAGCCCGCCTGGACACCCAACAGCAGGTTACCTGTGCCAACTGCTTGACTCACTACCGCAACACTGAGAACCCACCTCCTTTTACGCTATTCGATAAGACGGTTTTCAAGAGTAACATATATTTAATAGGTTCTCCTGTCCCTCCCCAGTTTCCAGAAAACACAAGCAAGAGTCTGCAAAGACTCTGCAGGTAACAGATGTTGACTGGCTGGAAAACACTCCAGAAGCAGCTCTGGAAAGGTGAAGCTTTCACCCCGTGTTTCACACGCATTCCACAGCCACCAGTGCAAATCCTTCACTGGGCAGAATACTGATGCACACAGCATTTTCCCATCCCATGAACGGTGAAGTGTGAGGAGGTTCTGACACACTGACTGAAGCCTCATGGAGACCTTAATCCAGACGCAACGTTGTACCATCAGCACCAGCACTCGCGCTGCAGCGATAAAAACTCCATTGCAGACAGAACTCCAGCAATTTGTGTTGCCTTATCACCCATCAGTTAAAATTACTGGCTGACAGTAAGAAAGATACTGAAAGGCAAGAAGACTTGGTGACAGCACGGTTCTGAAAGCATCTGTGTAAGTTTTTTTACATACTTGAATAAGGCTCCATCTATTAAAGAATCATCATGGATTTGATAAACAGAGGCACAAGTCTTCTGCTGCCAAACAAGTTTGGTTACCTCTGTTCTGAGACCTTCTTATCTTATAAAGGCACCAAAAAAAAAAAAAAAAAAAAAAGAGGCAGCCTTAAAATGAACATATATTTAAAGCAATAGCCTCACCATCCAGGACATGTAGTTGTCTCCGAAAACAGTTTCTGTGGGACAGACAGAAGTGAAAGCACAAGAAACATAGTTTTCATTCTAAGAAAGTACAGATTCCAAGCAGAGCAGGAAGGAGGGTTTAACACAAACACCACGGAGGCTGCGAGTCGTTCAAAGGTCTGGATTTAATGGCAGCTTAGTCCTTTCAAGACAGCAGCATGAGAGAACTAATGGCTTGTCTATGAGAGGCTCTGCTTTCACAAGGTGGCAGGAATTACAAGAAAATAAGGGATAATATGATATCAGGAGTACCAAAGAGGGCTCCCCTCCTCAGGTGGCCGGCACTAGGTGCCTGTGGAATGTCACAGAACGGAATCCGGAGGCTGCCAGCAAGCCCGGGTTTACACTAGCAGCAGACAGGGAGACTTGAACACACCTGTCAAAGAGGTTCTGAGCGCAGAAAAAGCACCAGAAGCCAAAGAAACCGGGACCAGGATGTGACGAGGGTGTGTGTTTCGAAGACTAAGGAAGCTTGCCTTTTGGGACTGAGTAGGTTTTGGGGGAACTGTACTGAAGAGGGCACAAGAAAGGAAAAGTCTCGGAATAATGAAAGAGAAGGGCAGCAGAGAGAAATTCCCATGTTTAGAAAGGAAGCAGAAGATTTAAGCACTGAGGATCAAGGATAGGCAGACACCAAAAGCTAGACGTATCTCCAGGGATAAGAGAATTAATAACTCTCCGGACAAAACAGGCCCCTTGAACTCTGTTGTTTACACGGGTTCACGTCAGTCCTGCTAGGACACAACCACCAAAATGACAACCCGGCAGCTCTGTTGGGCCAGAGAGCCCTGAGAACGAGCCCACCTCCCACAGGCACAGCTGTGCCCCGACCCAGCTTTTGGCCAGCCTCGAACACCGCCGGAAGCCGCGGGAGGCCGCGGCGGGCCCAGCGCCGCGCTGCTCCGGCTCGCGGCCGTGCTGTGGCGCTGACCCGCGGCCCGGCCGCGCTCCCGCCCAGCCCCCGCCCAGCCCGGCCGCTCGCCACACTTTCACCCACTGCCCACTTACTTTTTAATTAGATTTTTAAACAAAAAGTGAAACTATTTTCTAAAGCCCCTTTAATTACACTAAGATGCTGAACTGATTGTGAAGGGAATAGGAAATGAAAGCGACTCACCCTCTGAGGGAGAATTTTGTCAGCCATCTTCCTCCTCTTGGCACTGTACATTTTTTAAAGAAAAAAACACGTTACCATGGTGACAGATCTAGGAGTAACGAGGCCACCTGCTAAATTATCCTGACATCTCCACATGCTGGTGCACAGCTGTGCATGCATCAGCAGAAGGGTCTCACCCATGCCCAGGACCCAGGACCTTCTCTCAGCAGCCTGGGGAGGCAGTTTGCTAAGAACAAACCAGGGCTGTCTGTTATGCATCTTGGAAAGAAGTGTGCAAGTTCTTTGGTCACAGCATCTTCTGTGGTGCAGGGCAGCACTGAATGCAAGTGCATGTGCATTCTGTGTCTATAGATACAGAAGAAGCATGTGGGAGGACAGCGCGCACGTGTGGAAGCGTGCACAGATATACCTGTGCATGTGCACGTGTAAGCGGCTGAGTGCCTGTAAACAGAACGGGAACTTGTTCAAACACATGACATGCATTCATTCATTCATGCCTAAAATTGAGTGCTGATGAAAACACACACGTATGTGTATTTCATATGATGTATGAAAACACACATACATATACTCCCTTCCCTATGTATATAGGCTTGCTTCACTGTAACATATTTGCATCAGTGATATACAAAAGCAAGCGTGCTTACGTTTCCACATTTGTTCACCTTTATGAATGCACATGTGGGAAGATACATGTGTGCCTGTAGCGTATATATATAATGTGTTCATACCCCTACATAAGCACATTTATATATCTATGCTTTTAAAAACATACTTGTTTTCCTGTACATACACACCAACCTGCCTAAGAAACGGTTCTGTCTGGAAGATTGCCAAACACACTGTCTTCTGAATTCTTCTGATTCCCAGAACCATTTGTGTCCACCAAACCCGTTACCTAGCTTTCGCTAACAGGGCCAAGAGGGAATTCAAGCCTTATTCTTCACTTGTATAATTCGTGAGGCCGTTATCTTAAGTGGGAGCTGAATCACTCCGTCGGTGACAGACAAACGGGAGAAAGCGAGCAGCCTGCTGCCACTGTGCCGCGTCCCAGGGATGCTCCTCCTTCACTGTTTGCACACAGGAAGGCTGTCAGCAGCCATGTCCATGTAAGAGCTGTCTCCACATACACCCATGTGGCAAACTCCCTTCCTACATTTGCTAATAACAAGCCTGGCATGAAATACCAGTTTCTTAGACTCTTCCCCATTCCCATATAAGCCAGGCCTGAGGAACTCTTTGCTGGGAAGTACAAACGACATCCTTCCTTGGGGGCAGAAAATTCATCCACACAGTCGCAACCAACTTCGTGGAACAATGTCCCTTTTTGAAAGCGTAGGAATAATGGGACTGGAATGTTACAATGTGAACCCCCAACACCTTCCACAGCTCAAAAATCAAATCTGCGCTGAAATACTTCACAGAACCTGGAAGCAATGCCTGAGCAAGCTTCACCATCCCAAAGGGAAATGGGATATACATGCACCTGCAACAACCCCAAAGGCTTGCAATTAAAAAGCAAGTAACAAACAAACCCAAAACACCAAACAACTTGGGTCTCAACCAGTTCTCCAAGACTCTATTACAGAAATGAGATTTTTGTCTCCACCAAACCTGCCAAGAAACAGCAACTACACCTTCTTGGCCCATTTGTGACATAAACCATGGGACTCAATTACTCCCAGATTTGGACCCAAGGTGCCAGAAAAGCTTGCCTGAAAAAACGGAAAAAAATGCAATGGGAAACGACAAGGAGGTGGAAACGAATGAGGAAAAAACACTCAACACATCGTCTGGAGGAAGGCATGGGAGAAAAGACAGAGAAACCTTCCTGAGTACCCAGGAGGTGCTGGTGTGAGCTGGACTCACTGTTGGAGCACTGAAGTTGAACCGGGGAGGGAGAACTGCTTCCTTCTGTGAGCTAGGTCATCGACTTTTATAAAAAATGATCCCTGGAAACTAGGTAGTAACAAAATTTTACTTTAATTATCCAGCAGCGGCAGTTTTTCAGGTGGCAGCTACTCTGCATGTTGGAAGGCCAGGGTTATTTTGTGCGGTGTCCTGAGCACCTCCAGGTGCTGTGGAAGGGCAAGGCCTCCAGGACACACATGCGCCTCTTGTGCTCACGTGCTGCACTCACACACATTCCTTCTGTATTCAATCTTATTCAATCACAATGTATTAATACTCTCAGTCCTTTCCAGATGCATCCCAGATATAAGCATTCCCAACTCTGGCTTGCTGATCCAAGACATTTAACCTCGGTAGAGCAGGGCTCCTGGAGCACTGAGCTTAGAGACATGTTTTACCTACAACTAGATACGATGACACCACTAGAACACTGTCTGAATCTAGCTATACACCTACAATGGTTTTGTAAAAGGCAGACCACCCAGATGACTGCACCCCACATATCAAGACTGCTGAGGTCCAGTAAGTTGCAAAATTAGGGAACTGTTATTTAAGAAAGAATGCATTCAGCACTGTCTGAAGTGGGCATATTTCAAAAAGAAAGTTCCTTTAAAAAAATCCCTCTAATTCTATTCAATTATTTCCTATGCATACCTCTTCATTTTACATCTAGGAAAGCATGTGACAATTGTGAGTTTCGCAGCCACTCTCCTGAGTGACCACAGTATAAGTATTCACATGACCAACAAAAAAATTTCTTCCACTTGTCTCATTTATAAATCACGTTGTTAGCTAGTCAGAAATCAGAGAAACTATACAGAACAGATAACAAATAATACAATAATTGTGGTATGCTAGAAGATAACTGTCGATTAACTTTAAAGGCTAAATACAATGGCCAGAATTATAGCTTGATAAGCCTACAAGGTAAAAGCATTATAACTGCAAAACCAGACACTAGTAAAGGTCAGTTTGTTCCAGAGCATTCACAAAGTGTAAAACTTAACAATGTTTTTTCTGCTTTAAGAAACTGACAACGTATAACTCTCCTATTCTGTCTCATTCGATCTTAAAGGTCTTACCTATTGCTAAAAAGGTATTTTTTCTTCCTCAAATTGTCCTCCCGCGTTTTCTTTCTGCAACACTCACCTCCTGGTGCGGTTCTGAGTCGCTTGCTGCTGCTGCTGCACCTGCTGCTGCACCTGCTGCTGCTGGACCTGCTGCGGTGCCGCGCGCTTCCTCGTCGCTTCCATCACGGTCTGGGGCAGGCCAGGCCGCACCGATGGGCTTCCGACGTACGGGGGGCCTGGGGGACCCATGGGAGCCCCTTGATGGGGCATTCGAGCTCCTGATGGCATCCCAGGTCGCTAGAGAAGAAGCGGAACAGAAAGAAGAGCCAGTTTGGTCCCTGTTTCTTCAGCCGCAGAGACATTTGTGCACAATCAGACACTAACTCCGGCAAGTTCCCCCTTTTGACCACCCTGAGAAGCGCTGGGCACGAGCACAGAGCACGTGAGCTTTGGACTGGTATTTCCTGGGCACCCGAACAGGCATTCAGCGACGGGCAGCAGACAGGGATGAGAAGCACCGGGCGCGGGAAACCCTCAGCGGCCAGAAACACGCCCGGGCCAGCTCAGGGCAGAAAGTTCCGCCTTCGGACCGGAGAACAGGGCCTGTGGCAGCCACGCACCGTCCAACCCGGTGCGGCTCACACACTCATCAAAGCCACCAGAAGCTCACAGCTACGGTGGATCCGGCCGTGCACCGACCAGCAGGCTGCCTGATCAGCAGGGAGGCGCAACGGGCAAAGCCAACCACGAGGACACTGTGATAAAGCATTTTCCGTCACAAGCTCCCTCCTTCACCTACACCCGAGAGCAGTGTAAGTTCATAAAGCAACACGAATCCCTTAAGAAAAGGTCATGTCTCTGATCAAGCCTCTAAAATTAAAAAAAAAAAAGAAAGGAATGTGGTAGTTTGTCAGCAGCCCCTGTAGACATTCTGAAGTCCTGACACTTATGTTTACTTCAGCATCCTCTGGAGAAACCCTTTGGGTCAAATCACAAGCTTAATGCTGTACAAGACACACACTAACCTCAATTCTAAATCTCAAAAGTTTATAGTCATCAAGGAAAAAACACCAGTAAAACAATTACCACCTATAGAACGCAATTTAAAACAGAGAAGAACTGAGTTTCATTCTAAGAATTATCAAGACGTTTGTCTTATGTCTATGTACATGTGAAAATACAGACAAATACACAATCTATAGGCATTTGAGCCAGTATGTGAATAAGAATAATCATACACAAAATTATTTTGAAAGTCAAGTCCCTCTATAAAGTCTTTTAAGGAAACCAAGATGCAATAGCATCTATTATGGGTAAATAATTGGTTAAAGGACAGAAATGAGATGAAAATAATTGGTTTTGAAAATAAAAGGAAGGCGCACACAGAGTTTTGCTGGGACATGCTTTTTCAGCATATTCATAATCAACCTGAAAAAAAAAAAAAAGAGAGAAAAAGCAGGGAACTGCAGAAGGACTTCAAGAGACAGAATGAACACTTAAAAGGAAGGTGAAAATGGATTTCAACACAGATTGAAGGGAATTACATGGGGAAAATAAATCCAGTCATCACACACAAAACAACGGGCTCTCAGCTGACTGTTGCCCATCAGAAGCAAGATCTTGGAGTTTAAACAGTCACTTCCAGGAAAAAAAAAAAAAAGTTCACTGCTTACTAGAGGTCAGAAAAAGCCATTACACAAAATATATGACAAGGAAGGGAACAGAACATCACTGTGCCACTGCCCATGGCTTGTCCCCATGTTGAGTGCTTGTGCAGCTCTGGTTCCTGCAGCTCAGTAATGGTGGAGCAGATCCGAAAAAAGTACAAAGAATGGCATGGAAATTATTAAGATCTGGAACCGCATCTGCATAAGTAAAAGTAAATATACAATGATTTTCCATCTGGAAAGAGGTGATCCAAGGTAACCTAAGGGTGCATTTGCTGGAGCTCTGCAAAATCCGGAGTGGCCTGGAGAGGGCAGCTGGGGACTGACTGTTCACTGCCCCTTCCAGAACGATAAACCATGAGCCAGGCTCACGGACACACAAAGCGGGTTTGCGCACCGTGGGCTGTCAGCCTGTGAAAATCTCTCCAAAGAAGTGCTAACGACATGGAAAACATTCGGCTCAGAAGCTTCTCTGCGTTATCGACAGTTCCGGACTGATAAAGTCCTTGGCAGAAGTACACCAGTGGTCTCCAAAGTGAGGTGTGTGCTCCCCAGAGGGGGTGCAGGACAGTCCATTGGGGGGTGGGAAGAAGATGGGGTTTGCACTGTTAATAAATAGAATAAAAATTTAAAACATAGTTTATTTCATATTTATCTCATCCTTTTATAATTTCTAAATATATCATGATAATATATATTATAATAGTACATAATTCTAAAGGTAATTTGGACCTGCATCTCCAAATTAACCACCCAAACCCATTGTGGTCCCCAAAGCCCCAGCTCAGTGCCCTCCCTGATCCCACAAGTCTTAGATATTCCTTGCGCTTGCGTGCATGAAGGAAACCCGAGAAAGAACGAAGGGGAATGGATGATCGGCAAAGACCTGATGGCTACGCTTGGTACGGACAGAGAGGAAGGCTGATGTAGGAGGGAGCCCAGCGCAGCAGCCGAGCAGGCGAATTCAGCAAGTGTCCATGTAGAAAACCGGTTGAGAGAATGGCCGCTGAGCAGAGAACAGCAAACAGGCCGAACTGAGGCTCTGCCGGAGCTGGAAACATCCCCTTCCATAAACACAGAGCTCAGAGAGCTGCTGGAACGGAGCAGCTTCCCACGTATCCACCCCCACCCAGGCAGAGCCAGCAGAAACAAATGGCCCAGAAAACACTTCTCACTTGAGCTTGTATTTAAGGTCTCTCTGTTGTCTGTCAATCTACACACCGTGGCCTCCTTCCAGCAAAGAGCGGACCGCTGGGCCTGCTGTTCCCTGTCAATCACTGGGGACATTTGACATTCCGAAGAGACAAGGTCCCGAGCGCGGCCATCTCGTGTCCACCCCTCCCGGCCACAGCCCGGGCTGCGGCCCCACCGCCCTGCCCCGCGGAGGCACCTCGAGGCCTGGGGAACAAGGTCAGCAGGACAGATCTGCTCTTGACTTAGGTCTGACATCTTCGAACTTCCTTCAGTGCCCTTTGTTAAGCATCAAAATAGAGAAATACAGAGAAAGTGCAAAACTGAGAAAAAGGAGACAGCTCTAGCAAAAACGCATTCAAGCCCACCCTCTGCCCCACCTCATTCCTTCCCCTCCCACCTCATGTTCCTGTCTCCAATATCACCCACAGATAAAATATTACTCACTATGCAACTGCTGTCTCCCTGCTGCCAGCCCACCCGGCTCCCAAGATACACAAATGCTTTGTCCATCTCAACTGTTATAGAAGGAGAACATACAAGCAGTACCGTACCTTATCTAAATGCTTATTTTGCTCTCAAACACACGTGCAAGAGAAGACAGTGACAGACAATACATTGAATTTTTCAGTGTCTCCATACTGAAGAGTATTACAACACCATCATATCTTTTGAAAGGGATCTTGGAGGTGCACCCGCCTACACATTCACATTTGTCTCTGCCCTCTTCCTCAGAGGGCTGGAATGAACAAGAACCATCCACGGTGAAGGCTGCAGTCCACGCAGCACCGACACACCACCCCTCCTGGGACGCCACCTGCCCCGCCCGCGCTACCCGACCCAGCTCTGTCCTTAACCACTGACCCATCTCCGTTTTCCCCCCATTCCATATGACATGTATTACTCCGCACTTCTTCAAATGCTTCACTGGCCGGACGGCAAACCCACTGTGGGCTGCAGGCCACGAGGAAGAGCGCAGCACGTGCCCAGCTGGAGGGGCCACTCGCAGCTCTGAGGAGGTGAAGCAGAGAGCAGAGCTGCCCGCAGAGCAGCGGGGCGAGGCCAGGCAGCGCACACAGAGGCACACGACCAGCACCTCCTGCGTGCATCCCGGTCTCAGCGTTCTGCTGGTGGCTGCGCTCCCGCACGCCGAACATCGCTGCCGCGGCGGCGCCCGCACCAAGCCGCTCGCTTCCAACAACCGCCCACGTCCCGGCAGCCCTGCCACTGCTCCCAAACCCGCACACCTGGCTTTTCCACCTTTTCCTCCTCTGAACCACCTCTGTCCTCCTCTTTGTCATTTCTTCAATGAGGCAACATTGGACTGGTGCTTTTTTGTGTATTTCTACTGCAGAGGCTTTTCTCAAGGGACATCAACATCATGGCAGCCAAAATGCTAAAGCAGAAAAAAGAAGGGTTCCTGTCTGGACATACCAGACAGAGGAAAACAACCCAGAGAGCTGATAAGTAAAAGAAAGTGTCAAGAAAATAAAAAGCAAAAATGCCTGTAAGAGCCTTAAAGAAAGGGACTGAGCAGGGCGTCACTGCAACGCAACCCAGCAGCGAACGGCACCGACAGTGTCCTGTTCCGAGGGACACAGCGTCCACCTCGGCACCACCGGGACCCTGACGGCAGCGGTGAGCAGTGAGAACAACAGCAACTACCAAGTATACAAACAGCGTGTCTTAAACCTGAAAACAGAAGCTACCTTGGCTAGACATCATATTGTGTTAGCGCGTTACAGCAGCTACTGATTTCTATAAGGCACAAATATCAGGAAGAGGAGATGCCAGATGCTGTCTGAGGGTAGGAACAGGCCACGAGAAGTACCTGGAACAGTTAAGAAATTTAGACTAGACTGATATTGTCTGATGGCAACAGGTTTCTGACTGCACAAACAGTGTCCCAACTGTATGTGCTGCTTCAAAACGGACTCCTAGAAGTACAAGAAAAAAAGTTGTAGACAGCTCCTCTCCTCTCACTACAGATGTCACCTCATATGAATTCGTTTTTTTTAACATCTATTAATCTTTTAGATTTAGTAAGCAGAAACATCAGTCTTGCAATTCTTCATGCTCGTCTGCCATACCCACCTTCCTCCACTTCCCAAAAGCTCTCATCCATTTCTATATAATGTCCACAACAATCCAAAAATCTTTAATTCAGAAAACATCACATTTCCTGAACTGTAACTTGAGACAAAGTTCAGTGATCACTTTTCTATTTCATGCATGTCCATTCACGGCTCAGAATAATCAGACAACAAACCACAAACGAACACTTGGATGCATCCAAGGGAAAAAAAAAAAATCTTTGGAATTGAAACCACCAAACCCTATATACTATCTTTGAGTTCCACCAGTTTGCTCATTCTAACAGATCTGATCACATCCATCACTGAGCTCCAGCACATGGGATGGATTTGGCGTGAAGAACTCCCAGAACGAGTTGGGGCTCTGCGGAAAGCGTGGCTGGGGGGTGACGGCAGAGCTCGGTTCCACCATGAGCAGCACGGAGAGCAGAGCCCGACCACCAGCTCAGGCGCCTCCCGTACAGCAACCGGACAACACCGGCAGCTGGCAGCGTCAGCTGCAAAAGCCCTGACACAAAATACCTGTGAATACTCTAAGTTTATACGGATCCAGGAAGACATCAGCAGACTAACCTACATAAATTAAATCCATATAGAGGAACTACGCATAGGGGGCATCTTGGTCAGAAAGCTCCAGGGCTACAAAGCACAAAGTATTTGGGTGAAGCATCGCCAGGTTTTTGCCTTGTTCCGGCACTTGCACACGGTCTCCTGCTGCTCCCTGCAACTGGAGACACCGGGTTAAATGATTCACTGTCACTCTTTTCATATTCCTATAGTATTTCTTTTTTAAAAAACAAAAGAGCAATTCAAATATCTCACACATCAGTTTCATCTGTGCCCTGATATTCATCCGCAAATCCAAGTTTTCTCAACGAGCAACTCAAATTTGTTTAACAAGCCCACATTGCATAAAATCACACTGATCTCTGTTAAAGTCCTCAATAGAATTAGTATGATTTTCTTTGCTTAACCACCTGTGAACTTTTCTGTACTTGTTAGCCTGCAATAAGTCCAGGGCTGGGAAAGGACAAACCTTCAGTCTGTACGGGCAGCCCCCTCACACAGCCGAACACCGTGCAATGTTCTCACCCTCCAGTCTTCCTCAAGCACCTTCCCGGCCAAAGTCCTCCACTGCGGGAAGGCCCGCGGGTTTCCCCAGGCTGCCCCGAGCTCCTGGTTCAGCACAGCAGAGCCCGCGTGCAGCCCACGACCCCGCTCCAGACCTGCTCCCCGACACGGTCCCAGCGCAGAGGCCCGCACAGCAAACCTGTGCTGGGGACGTGCCACAAACTGCCCAAACCCACAGTCCTGAGGCTCTTTTCCAGCCTTTCTAGGGTCAGCTGATTTATGCTCTGACAAGATAGTATTTATAGCCATGGTAATATAAAAATTAGTAGGATATTTTTCATTAGCAAAGTTCTACTTTTTTCAAACCCAATATTCTCCATACCTCGTCTCTTCTAGTGGTGATCTCCGCAAACTGATGACTGTCTGGAAGAAACAGTCACTTTTATCCACTTAAAACAGATCACCAATCCATTTGGGGAGAATATATTTAGTTCTTCCCATTCTAATGAAACAAATATAATTTTTATAACGTACTGAAATATGAGTCCTTGAGGTCATCCAGTCCTTCCTTGTCCCAAAGAAATATCACCAGTATCTCCATTATCTTTGATAGGTGTTCACTTCTTTAACCGGTGCCTAAAAGCCTCCAGTGACAGAGAACTTACAACTGGGGGATTGGACTAGATGATCTTTCGAGGTCCCTTCCAATCCCTAACATTCTGTGATTCTGTGAACTCGCCTAATCAGCCTCCATCCTTAGATATCATAAATAATATTTTTTTTAAAAAAAATCTCTTCTTGATTAAGTCCTCACAGGCTTCCCACTACTACTGACCTCTGAGTTATTCCTCTTTTTGCTTGCTGGTTATGCAGGTGACCAAAATCAGGAAAATATTCTCCTAAGTATGCCACGGATTTACAGTCACTTCTGTATTATTCTCTGCCTCATTTCTTAACCAGTTTACCTGCTTTCCCAGTAGTGGTGGCTGCTGTTACACGCGAGGCAGCTCACGGGGACATAAAAACCTTCCTCCTGAACGGTTACACTTCATTTAAAACCCAGCAATGTATGAGGACATGCAAAACTTGTTTACGAAATCGATTGCTCGTTCCCTTTTCCAAATCACTGATAAATCTTTTAGACACTCCATACCTATCTTTGGGGCATCAGACCTGTCTTTTCGTCTGTTTTAACATGGGCAACAAGTTATTTATCACCATCTTAAATATTCATTTACATGATGGCATGCTTTGAGACCCTTCTTTCACTGCAATAAATGCCGTTTCATATAACGCAGTGTCTGTACTTACCATAAAATTCTATGACTGGATTTGAAAGGTAGATAACCAGACAAAAAGAAGACTGAGGATAAGCAAAGAAGCCACATAAGTGATACAAAGGTTTGTATAAATTAGCAGCCTTGATGTGTAACTAATATTAAACTGTAGAGATTAGCAGGAACTATGAAAAAAACCATATATTAGCAGAAAATAAATATGGATAAGGACTTACATTAACAGGAAGAGCTTCCTAAGCACAGCACAGGGGACAAAGAACAAGATCGCTATGGGAAAAAGAAGGTAATTTGAAGTGACAGCAAGTATATTGTAAATACAGATATGACTTGACGGTTAAGAAAGGGACATAGACCTTTATAGGTGTATCTTGTGTATAAAAGGCAAGAAGATTGGTTTTGGAAGGAAGATAAAGTGGGAATGGAAAAAGGACACAGAAGCAGATTAAAAAGGTCAGAACAACAGCACAAGAAAACAAACCTCTCAGCAGCTTCTTGTGTGAGGATGACACCGGCAAGGTCGACAGCTCAAGGCACCAGAGGAAGATGCTGCCGTGGAGTCACAAGAGGACAGATGTTGGACAAGAGCTGCGACAACATCTGCACCACGCGCCTGCTCAGGGCGACAGGGGAGGATATCTGATTGAGTATGAAAATGAAAGAGGGAAGGAGGGAAGGAGGACATGCATTTGAGGGATCCGGCCAGTGGGGAGGCCTGGGATATGGTCTAGAGGACAGAAGAAACTGAAAAAAGGAACGGCCCACAGGAAGATTAATAACTTGATTTGGGTCAACAAAATCCAAGGCAACAGCTGGACTCTCAGAGGGAGATGTCATAAAGACTGCCCGAAATGTACTGCTGGACAGTAGTGAATGCATCAATAAAGAGATACATCAACATAAATGTGGTGATTAAAGCTATATTTATCCATAAAAGTGCTAGAAATAGAGCAGAGAGGAACACCCAAAAAAAAAAAAAAAAAAAAAAAGAAAAAGGAGGACAAAATAAAGGATGAAGTCTTTGGGGAAAAAAATTTCTCTCTTCCCACAAAAACAATGTGCAAGGCCCTGATGAAACAGAACAGGAGCAAAAGAATTGTAAAAATAAATGACTGAAATAAACGTAATCTTTTGAAAAGAGCTGCTAACCACAGGTGTAGCAAACTATCAAGAACTCAAGCAGGAGAAGAATGAAGCATCACACTTGAGATTTTTAACCACTAAGAGATTTCACCGTTCAGAGGTATCTGATCGGGACAAACAAGGCAGAAGAACATCTTCTACGCTGGCGATACGGAAAAGAACAAAGGCAGGATCAGAGGCACAAGAGCAAAGGGCGAAGTGACCTTAGCAAAGGAACATATGTTTCCAGAAAGATCAAGTGAATCCAAAAGCAAACTGCCTCTAGGAAATACTGCAAATTTATCCTGTTCACTCAGTGTTCACATAGCAAAAAAATTTTCTCACAACATTCTACCTCTATTTACTTCTTCTCCTTTCTGGGGAAGAGGGGGGGGAAAAAAAAAAAAGGCACATCCTGCTATAAGAAAATCAAATAATAAATGAGTAATTTGAAGAGGAGATTTTTCCCTGAAATTAGAGCAGAATCAGACTCCAAGAAATGGTAATAAAACTCAATAGCTAGCAATATGTAAACCCAAGGTAACAGCTGTGATGGCACATTCTCTTATTTGGTAGGATACAGGACCTGAGGAGATAAAATGAAGTTATAACTCCTATTATCTTTTTTAAGTAACAGAAGACTGACTACTCCAAGCTGTGTTTTGATCAAAATGAAGCTGAGACAAGGAAGAAACTGGGAAGCAAAGCAGAACTAAAGGAGATCATCACGAGGAAAAGCGAGGGTAATAACCACGTTCAGGTAACAGAATAACAGACGAGGAGCCCCGGCCTCACCAGCAAACAGCGGGAAGGTGACAAACAAACGCAGATATTCCAGGTAAACACAGATATTCAAGTAAGATGCCACTAGCGGCAAAACTCCCAGGGCAGAAAAGGCAGAGTTTTCCAGCATCCAAATAAGTAATGGAAATGAGTTCTGCTATATTCATTCTGGTATAAATGAAAAATTGCCATGTTTCAGCGGCTAGCATGCTGCTTTCACATGAAGTCCCTCTAGATGTGGAAGAAGCAAATTCACGTAACTATTTTTGCCACTCCTCTTGACAGTAAAGCAAGACGACTGGTGTGCAAATGCCAACAGAAACCGTGGAAAAGGCAAAAGCATCCCCTATACCCACCCCTCCCAACCTGCCCGTGGTTCTGCCCAGATACAGCCATCCTGAGCAAGTCATCCCAATAACCCACAGGTTGACACCAAAACCCCTGCCAGACCCGCGCACCGGCTCTCCCGTCACCCCAATAACCCGCAGTCCCACACCGAAACCCCTGCCAGACCCGCGCACCGGCTCTCCCGTCACCCCAATAACCCGCAGTCCCACACCGAAACCCCTGCCAGACCCGCGCACCGGCTCTCCCGTCACCCCAATAACCCGCAGTCCCACACCGAAACCCCTGCCAGACCCGCGCACCGGCTCTCCCGTCACCCCTGCACACCCGCGATCTCCAGCTCCTGCGCACTGCGCCACATTCCCTGCTCGCCGCTCCAGAAACACAGAACGCCACCTCAAAGTCCTTCGTCTTGCGAGTCCCACCGTATCCAGGATCTGCAGGACACACAATAGATCCTACACATCTGCAGAAAGCTTGAACTATGGAGACAACTTAGGAGCCTGCGTGAGCTTCACGGATTTCTGTGATCTTTGCACAAAAGCCACCACCTGATGTCTTCAAAAAGGTGTCACAGGAGGTGCCAGAATCCTCAAGAGAGAAAGCACTCAAGACCGCCAGTATCCAAATAATATCTGCATTCCTTGGGGCTCTTTAACAGTCTTATTTTTGTTAAATATGTATCAATACAATTAATCCAAATGTTATAAATGGTGACTGCTTTCAACCACTAGAGAGTCATTTAAAGAACATCGTTTCCAATGGCAGCAAAACAGGGTTGGCATTTCCCCTTAAATGGAGATCGAAGACCTGATACTTAAACAAAAGCTGGAAAATTTTTAAAGACCTGAAGGATTGCTTTAATGAAGCATGGCACCCTGAAATTCTCTTGTGGGTGAGTTCCCGTAGACTGTTACAGATCTGCAGAGCTAATCTCTTCAAGCCCCTGAAAGTCACCTGTTAAGTAGCCAGAGGATACACGAGAGCCAAGACGGGAGACAAGAACCAGAGGCAGCACCACAAGGCTTCATCAGGCTTTCATCAGAATTGTTTTTCAAAACACAAGTTTGATTACAGAACAAAGTGTCCTACAAGCCCATTTGGGTCAGATCCAGTGCAGATTCTGCACCATGACCAGGCTCAAAACCACGCTATTCACCATTCATGGAGAATCAAAGCAAAAATCACAGCACACACCCCCCCAGACACAAGCCTGTATCATCAATGAATCAGTGCACATCCCGGGGGCCCTACGGCCCCGGTGCTCCCCTGGCGAGGCAGAGCGCGGCACCCCAGGAGCACACCGCAGAGCTCCAGCCCAGCACAGAGCCTCCAGTTTCCACTCATCCCTCTATTCAGAGCCAGCCAGCTCACTAACTTTCCCGACTCACCACCCCATGGACCAGAAACTCAAAAAGTTTGCTTTTCGTAGCTTTGCGAGCCCCTCCTGTAACTTCGTCTGTAGCCATCAGGGTCTGCTCAGCCTCTCTCACTCTCTCTCTTCCTCTTTCTTTCCCTTTTCTGCCTTTTTCTCCAACTCTCCCCTCTGAGTCCTGCTGGGCTCTCACACTTCTAATAGCGCGGAGTGGGGAGGGGGCCCCTTCAGGGCCTTGCTGACGGCCCACTCGCGCGAAGCCTCAGCTGCTGCATTCCTCCACTGATAAGCCAGAAATAGTTTGTGCTGCTGGGTTCTGTGTGTTTACTCTGCAGGGACAGAAAATCCAGCTTTTTAAACCTCTGTCCAAACAGCAGAGATAAGCAGGAGGCAAACTGAAAACACGTCTCAGCTCTTCCGCGGCAGCGCGGCAGCCTCTCCTCCCCTGCACCCCGGGATGGCGAATTCTGGGGCAAGGGCGAAGGGGGAGGGGGCAACTTCAGCAGCAGCACGGAGCTCAGTACCTCACAGAGCGTGTTTTCCCATTAGAAAATGCAGCAGGCGAGCAGTGAGAAACAATGGTTTTCCCGTGCTCCCACTGCTCCTCCCGCACTGCATTTCCAGGCCTTTTCCCCGGGGACCTGGCAGGCAGCACACAGAAACATTCGCTGGCAGCATTTCCAGCCTGCGAGACTGAGAACTAACCCCTTCGGACAAGAGAGAGAAACAGCAGGAGGCAGAGAGCTGGGAACGGGGAACGGGGAGGGACGGCGTGTGAGAGCGCGGGCAGAGCGGGAGGAAGGGAGCAAGGGAGCCGGGGCAGCATGGCGACCGCGCGGCGCCCGGCTCGCGCGGCGCCCGGCCGGCCTCCCCGCCGCCCTCGGGATGCCTCAGTACCGCTGTGACGGGTCCATTAGACACCCCAGGTGACTGACAGATGCAGACAAATTACTGACACCACAGCTGCCGTGAGACATCAGCAGCTCGCTGCTTATCACACAAAGCCCTGCGTGACAGCACGTGTCACCCCCGGACACCGCGGGGAACGCGGCGCCCACCTGCCGCCCAGGGGAACGGGCACGGAGCGGCAGGCTGTGCCCCGCGGGCCCGCGCAGCGCCAGGCCGCGGCGCGGCGGCCATTCCGCGAGCGGCAGCGCTGGCTCCTCCATCATGGCAGCGCGGCTGCGGCTCCGATCTGCTCACCACGGCCCTTGCGCGTCTGCTGCTTGCAAGGGGCTGACGTTTCCCAGTCTGCCTAACAGCAACAGACGAGAGGTTGCCAGGTTACGAGAGGGGTTTATTCTATTCCTCTGCTTGAAATTCTTGTCTACGGGCTGTGAATTTTCTAGCAAACGGAAGAGAATCAGATCTGAAACAAATAAATACATTTATGCCCTCAACCAGTAATAAAAACAAGCACAGAAGAGACAGTGCACTAGGCAGCAGTGACGAGCGAGCCGCAAAGATCGCACAGCCATTTGCACGCGGGGTGACAGCGACGACCTCCGCTGACATTCAGGACGACCCCAAACCAAGTGCTACTGTGTGGCAACACCCACTGGAATCACAGAAATTTCAGGAGGGTGGGCGTCCTTATCAGTTCCCCCTCTTGGTCCCTCAGAAGGAAAACGCCAAGCAAAGCAGCATGGCCATGTTCAGTGCCTGAGCTCCTCAAGCTTTTAGCTGACTTGACCTAAAGGCACGTGTAATCTGGAACCAAACCGCTACGTGCCTGGTGGACTTGGTAGCGTTAGATTAACAGTTGGACTAGATCTTCAGGGTCTTTTCCAACCAAGTGATTCTATGATTTTACACGTCGGCGTGCCTGGCAAGGTGACACTGGGCCTGCATCTCCCGTACTTTTTCCGATCCCAGAAGCGCAGAGAATGTCGGCTCCCACCTTGTGAGCCCTCTCCCGGGTTCCCGGCAAGACAACAGGTTTCTCTGGAGACCGCACCGCCTATGGCTCCCGCACTTGCCAGAGAAGCACCAGCTTTCCCTGCAGTGGAGTTACCGACACAGGCGTTGCTGTTGCCATTCCTTAAGGCGAACCGCGCAACCACCGTCACTCCACGGCCCGGCACAAAGGAGCCGCTTGCTGCAGGCTGCAGGCAGACCGCCGCGGGCAGACCGCCGCGGGCAGCCGCGCGGCCTCCGGCCCGGCCCGCGGAGCGCCCCGGAGGGCGGCCCGGCCCGGCCCGGCCCGGCCCGGCGGCAGGCTGCGGCGCGGCGCGCGGGCCCCCCTCGCGTCCCCCCGCGCTCCTCCGCCAGCACCATCGGCACCGAGTGGCAACGGCGCGCCCGGCACGGGCAGGGCGTGCGCCGGCCGCGGTCCCGGCTGCGCCGCTGGCGGGCGGGGGCGCGGAGGGCCGGGCCGCACGCCCCGGGCCGGGCCGGGCCGAACCGAACCGAGGCGGCCGCGCTGGGCCGGCCGCAGGGCCCCGCGGGCCCCGGGCGCGGCGGCGCGCATGCCCGGCGCGGCTCCGTGAAGGTCAGCCGCGGCCCGGCGGGGACGCGCGGGCGGGAGCGGCCTTAACCCTTCCCGCGCCGGGAGCGCCGCGGGGATCGGGACCGCGAGCGGCGCCGCCCGGCACAGGCCGGGGTGCGGGGCGAGCCGCGGGGCTCGGGCCGGGGCTGCCCGGGCTGGACGTGCGAGACAAAGCAGATCCGGGCGCTTCGCAGGCGTCCTGCGGTTCCCGTGACAGCACATTCACTTGGCGGCAGCGAGGACGTGGCGGCGGCCGCAGAGCCGGGCCCGCTGCGGGCGGGGGCGCCTCCGCCCCGCCGCTCTTTGTCCGCAGCCGGTGCCGCAGCTCGGGACGGGGAGGCTGCGGGGTTTGGGCTTTTCCGTTTTCCTAGGCAGGTAGGGTAGTAAGCTACAGTTGCTCCCATCTCCGTCACTAGCTGGCTTATCTTATTCTGGAGCAGGAGGATACGTTAAGTGTTACTGAATTTCAATTTAATACCATACGACATGTATTGTATTCTGGCTGTTCTTAACAGGCATTACATAAAGAGATTTCCTGAAAAGAACATAAAATTACAAGGTCAGCCACTTGAAAATTAAGGAATGGCAGACCCACTGTAGCCATGCACTGAGTCAAAGTCAAAAAACCCCCAAATCATGTAATAATAAAACTCACCTCTTACTTAGTATGATTGTAGTTCTCTAAGTACTTTATAAATCGTTAGAAATAGATCTTTTGTTTTGCAAATGGAAAAGAAGGTGCAAATGAATGGAAGTGACTTGCCCGCATCACCTGGTTGAGAATGAAACCCGTTTCCTGTGATTCTTCCACTCGCCACAACACAGTCAAGGAAAACTAGTGCGTAATGCATCTGCACAAAAGGGTAGAGGTTGCAGTGCAGGAATGTCTTCTCCCAAACTAAGAGAAAAATCATAAAATTTTATTTTGTTTCTTCTTCTATTTTCCATACATGTTATCTCATAAAAGTGTAGGAAAAAAGTGTGTTCTTAAAGTGCCTGGTTCAACCAAGTCTTGCCCAACTCCTACAAGTATCGTGGCAGCTCCCGGCCGTTTCTGGTCTGGAAGATGTCAGTGGCAGGAGACTCTAACGCTTGTTGCTTTGCCAGTTCCCGGAGGCTGAGCACACACTGGGGCTCCCTTCGCGCCTGCACCACTCACCTCAAGGTCAGTTCATGCTGCTCCTGCCCGTTTATTTCAAGGAAAGGCTGACACTCTTCCTCCTTACCTAGGGACTCCAAGGCACCTTTTCTCTCCCCCGTATGTGGGGGGTTTTTTTACTTCTGTGCTATTCAAGCTTTTAAGATTTTTAAACTAGGATGGTCAGGTTAGAAAAGATATGAACCAAGTTGTTGTTTCGGGAAAATATTTTTGGAGCTGCTTTCATTTCTTTGCTCTGCAGGTAAATAAAGAAGTACATGAAGGTGCTGATTGCCTTCAAGAGCCATGGTTTCTCTTATCCAGTCTTCACTTAAGTCAGCAGTGCTCTGTTCACAGAAACTTAAAATATCCTCCATAGTTTTGGAATTGATGCAATATGGGATTGAAAACATACTGAAAACCAGACAGAAAATATCCCAAGATTGAGGGTCTGCTTATTCTAAAGAAATGACCACTTGTTCCTGAGTTCAGAATTATTCAATATTCTCATTAACAATATGGACAATGAACTAGAGAACATGCTTATCAAATTTCCTAGCAACACAGGGTTTGGAGGGGTTACAGGTCCGCTAGGAGAGATGATTATGATTAAAATTAAAATCCTGACAAGCTGGAGATGTGATTTGGAAAAACAAGACATAATTCGATCAGAAATAGGGTAAGATTCCATGTCAAGATAGAAATCAACAACTACACAAATAAAAGATGGAGAACAACTGGCTGAAGAGTACTTTTTTTTCAGAAAAAATATTTGGGGATATAATAGATCATAAGAGCTAGCAGTACTGCACTGACACAAAATGAGCAGACCAAACAAACCCCAGCAGAGCAGTAACGGAATGCTGCCCCACTTCCCTCATCCCCTTGGTGGCAGCATAAGCAGTGACAAGATACTCCAGATTCTCTTTTTCTCCTCCACATTTTGTCTCTGCTTCTGCCCCATTCCTTGTGTTCTCCAGGGCAGTCTCAGCTCAACACTTCCGCGGGGCTGCAGAATTAAATCTTGCCAGCATTGCTGAGGAACCCTTCCAAAGTAACCCTTCTGTCGTGGTACAAATTATTAATGGCTCAACCAGACCGTCCTTTGCGGTTTGGGGCTCTGTGCATCAGACAAAGTGTGTGGGAGAAATCAGGATGGTTCAGGGGAGAACAGTGAGTGTGACAAGAACGGTAAAGCCCCAAAAAAGAAAATAACAGTCTTCAGCTATCCAATGGCTGCTGCAAATACAGGGAAGACTGAAATGTCTCCCAGGAAGATTTACATTCGGTATTAAGAAGAGTACAGCAGTAAAAGTAGAGATGTTCTGTATAGTGTGTCCAGCAAGGATGGGAATCTCCATCCCCGAAGGTCTTTCAAGAACAGGTGAGACAAGCAGAGCGATGCAGGCGCAGTGGATTCTGACTGGGGCAGGACAAGGGACGAGCTGATCCCCAGAGGCTCCTTTTCCCTTCCTTCCCTATGGAAACTGTATGGAATTTCATAAGGCAAACATAAGGCTTTCTTCTATCCAGAGAGGTTTTCCCTGACAGGTTTCACAGATCTTACACAAAAAAAATTAAAAGGGTCCCTTTTTTTTTTTTTAATTTTGGAAAAAATACATATCTGACTGCTACAACAACGTAAGAGTAAGGAATCTGCATACACAGATTGCTGCCAGTTAGCATTTGAGACTTCCCAAGTATCATATAGCTTTTATACTGTGGCTTTTTCTCTCTCCTTGACTTACATATCTTCAGCTACCATCCTGCATCACTATTTCATAGACATACCTTTTTAGGTCAGGCCTTTCCACTAACTGTTTTTAAAATCTATCTGCAATGAAGAAATACCATAGGCAATTTGTAGCATGCACAAAGAAAGAAAACTTGAAATAAAGGCAAAAAAATAATAAATGAAGGCAAAGAAAAGCATTTGTGTCTGTCTCCAGAGGTTCCAAACATTATTCTGCAGAAGTAGAAAAATCTACTGCCCCCCCTAGTCCAAAGAGTATATCTTGATGCTGCTTGGTGATTAGAATGATGGCTTTGGGGTGCATTTAGAATAATGGCTTTGGTATGTGTTTGGTAAGAGCACCATAAATGATAACACCTGCTGTTACTAATTGACAGGACACAGATGGGGGGACAGCTGGGTTAAGTCCAGTCCTGTATAGTCAATAGCAAACATGTCATATGTAACCCTTTCAGACACAAATTTATTGCATAGCACTTCAAACTTTGGTATTCCTGTGGGACAGCTGCTAAAAACCAGAGTTCTTTGAATGACTATCTTCTTTTAGTACGTGGGTCTCTTCCAACCAAAATGATTCTGTGATTCTATATCTGGCTATTCCCATTTATTCTTTTACCAACATTGCCCTTAACGGTTTTCCTTTGTGTCTAATGTTTATGCCTTGAAGCATTTATACATCGCAGTCATACCCACACTCACTTCTCCTTTGTCAGACCAAACAAGCAAAAACTGTTATTTGGTCTCTTTAAAACTGACTGCCCAGTTCTCATCATTTCCTCAGCCTTTTCCGAGTCAGTCCCAGTTAACTGGCCGAGAACAAGGGCAAACAGAACTGAACCCCCAGTCCAGGAGGCCACGTTCTTGCGTGGCATTAATCCTTCTCTCACCGGCAGAAATCCCCACCCAACCTTGCCAGTTTCACCACTGCCTCCCACAATATGACAGTGATAACCCCACATTCTCCTGCAAGTGGACTAATGTTTGTCACTCAATCACTGTCACTGGACAAGCCTCAGCGTGCAGTGCTGATTCCTGCGACAAGTCCCTAAGTGCACGACTATGCGCTGTATTGTCATCAGATATCACCCCATTTCTGTTTGTGGAGTCTTCAGAATCTCCCAGTTCTTGCCACATAACTTATTCTCTTCTGCTTCAATGGCACCTATTTTGTATCACCAACAAATTTAATCACAACACTTCCTATTTTTGTGCCATGGGCATTACTGAAAATATTAAATTACATAAATCCCATGGCAAATTGTGAGGAAACTGCAACGTTTTTTGTGTCTTGTTTACTGAGCTCCTTACCTACCTTGCAATTCTTCTATTACCTAAATTTTCAGACAGCATTGAATCAAAGGCTTCACTGATGTCTAGATAAAGACATACGCTGTTTCCTTTATGTAGAAAATTAGCTATCTGAGAAAGACAGCAGGTTAGTAAACTTACGCTGCTTTTTTATACCATCTACACCCTCCTCATGCTCAGTTATTTTCTCATTCAAAAATCATTCTTGAGCCTTGCATGTACTTAGAATCAGACTAATGCAGCTGCCTGCAGTATTCTTGCCCTTTCATATCATAGGAAAAGCAGCAAGATTTCCTGTTTGTTTATCAGGAAAAAAAAAAGCCCTTTTTGATTAATAATGCTAGGGATTATACCCTGCTCTCACTGAAAATCACTTTAAAAGTATCTATAGTTAAGCAGATCTATAATAAGTAGATACTAACTGAAAGATGTATTAACAGGCAAAGCTACATAAGAACTGAGAAACGGTCTTAGAAAGCACCAGCGGACTGGAGAAAGCACATAACCAAAGAAGGAAAACAGAACAATCTTGGCACGAACTGTCTAATAAATCCACCTCCCATTTCAACTGAACTAGCAGAACAACTAGTAGGTGAATAAAGGCACATCAGACTTAAAGCACAACGGAACTGAAAGCAACAAGTAATATTGGTGGTCACAAAAAAACTGCATTGCCAGACAAGCCCAAGTGTCTTTTAATTTTCTTTTTTTTATTTGGCAGTATAATTACAACAATTACAAACAGGTTACCCTCCCAAAAAGTCAAAGTTGATCTCAGACAGTATATAATCACAGCAAACATCAATGATTTTGGAAAATGGCAGCCAATCGGAAAATGGCAAATGTAATTAAATGCAATGTAGTAAAACATAATTATATGCCTGAAATTCTTAACATGAACATAATTTGTATGTAACTGCCAGGAAAAATAAAAATTACTGAAAGGTTATAAACGAAGGTTATAAACAAATGATAAAAACAAGTGGAAGGGAAGTGGCTACTAAGGACATCAAGGATGGTTGTTACATACAGATTGTTTTACCATCTTCGAACATCTAAATGAGGGAAGTAAAAGACATGTAGATTAAACCCTCAAATGAGAGGATTTTGGGGAAGTTTCACAGTCAGTAAGCACAGTGGCTTAAAAAAATCAAATGGGCCTAAAATGTTAGAGAGAAGATTTAGGCTGGAATGTATCAAGCAGGTGATGGAAGATAAATCCTGAGGTGAAAGAGCCATGTGGTTTTCTAATCTTTCCAGCGTTTCGTTCACCTGGTACATAAACACACGAAGTCAGAGGAGCAGGGAAGTGCAGGCACAGACCCGACCCCAGCGCTCGGGCCTCAGCGGGCAACGGCTCCGCTCGGGCTCTCCTGGAGCGCCCGGGCCTGCAGAGCGGCCCAGGTCCAGCTCCGGCACAACGCGGGTTTGTCCCGTCCCACCCCAAAGCACCGGCCAGCAGGTCACAGCTCAGAGCAACAAACTGCACTTGGTAGCGGGCAGCAACACACTGCACGTGCTCCCAGAAAAAAAACATGTCTAAATGACCAGGCACATCAATGGTGGCACAAGCTACTTGTGAAATGAGTTTCAAAATATGTGTAGAAGAAACACAGGCAGAAGAAACATAAACCGAATCATTATGGAATTCAGTGCTTTGCAAAATAAACAGAATTTACAGTGGTAAAACTCAAACAGCAGAGGGGTGTGTTGGTGTGTAGGTGTGAACTGTGACAGGGAGAAGAGTGATGTGTTGGACTTTATGTCACATCATCTGTCACATTCCACGGTTCTTCCCATTCTTGGCACTTGGTTGTTTCTAGGGCCTGACAGTACCAGGAGGTACAGATAAAAAAGATGTGGTGTCTTCAGAGTTCACAAGAGAAGCGAACAGATGGAAGCAGCGCGGTGGGACGGAGCAGCAGCCAGGCCGGGCCGGCCCCGGCACCGCGGGCCCTGCGCCGGTTCTCAACATTCGAGCCCCAGCACCGCTCTTCTCGTCGGTTCATACCCAGCAGCCTGAAGCCACAGAAACGACGTGCTTGTGGGGGGCTTCACTGCCCCGGTCTCTCCCGGGAAGGAGGACGCTTCATTCTGCAACGAGATTCCCTAGTGCTCAACCATGCTGCTACATGCACCTCTGATACAGCAACACCGAATGTTATAAATATGATGCCAAATAATGAGACATAAATCTCTGCTAAGGTTATATAGAGATGGGCTTTCTAAATTGTTAGTTATAAACCTAAAAAAAGATATCAAGAAAACTAGAAAGTTATTTCTTTAAATTCTTTTAGTTAAGATCTTGGCTATTAACCTGGAGTAGGATTTTCACCTAATCTAAACAAGCATAAAACAAACTTTGAAAATTAGTTAAAAGTTTATGTAATGGAAGGTCGATCACTAATATTCCAACCATAAGAAATACAGGGAGCAGAATATTAGGAAAAAAATTCCAACACACAAAAAAACCCTTGTCATATTTCTGCTCTTGAGAAAAGCTTCTTTTGTCTATAACATAACTGATTTTTTCCTCCTGCATCTGATCCATAACAACTCTTCCACTTAGTTGATTTTGTCTTAACAGCTACCCTTTCTTTTTAAATTTCTTTACCTCCTTCTGCTATTTCAGTCAATCCTTCCTTTCTCCAGTCAAACTCCTGCCATTGCAGATCTCACCACTGCAATTCTGTCTGTTCTGAACTTGGCAAATACTTTTTTTACCCTGATTAAATCCCCTTGGAATGCTGCTGGCAAAATGCTCTGAAACTGTCTAAAATGCCAAATAAAGGAGTAATAAAATGCCCACCTCTTCTGCATCGTCTATCTAATCCATTTGCTGATTTTGCCCCACCTGACGACATCTTTGCCATGCATCAATCATGCCACTTAACTCCAGGATGCCTTGTCTCTTCCACAGTGCTGCAGGAAGTCAACAATCACAATTCGTCATGAGAAATAATTTAATCAAGAATCAGTCACAGGCCTACACCCCTCTCCTTGTTATGGCCTTATTTTAAGGTTTAGCATTGTTCTTCCCTATTTCGCCCTTCATACATTAACTCCTTTTATCTATCAACGGACAAATTCTGTGAACCATCTTGCATGTTTACAAGACAGTTATCTGACATTTCAAACCAGAAAAAGCCCTGAAGAATGCCTTCAGAAAATAACTGTTCTGTCTGGCAGATGGTGAAGAACGGACCACATATAACTAAAATAGTTAATAGTCTTTCATCTTCTGATCTTGTTGCAGTCTCCCCAAAACAAAAACGGTTTGGACCCTTCCTGCAGCAAAGCATGCGAGAGAGCAGGAATCAGTCAAATGCTCTTTCAGTCATTTGCTTTTGGCTGGAGGACAGAAGACACTCTATTAAGACTCATGCAGATGTGACGTATTCTCTTGATGCCTATAGCAACGGTGCAGTATCTGCTCCTGGACTAACAGGCCCACCCCCGTCCCCTCACAGAAAGCTGCACGATCACCCGCACACTGTCAGTGCTGCTCTTGCTCGGTCCTTTCCCAGACCGAACACGCGCAGAACCCCGAGGCAGCTGAGGGCTCCTAGTCTGCGGCGCTGCACGAACCACACGGGCTGTTCGGAGGGGCGGGCGGGCGACCAGGGGGTGTCACGCCTCAGCCCAGGGGGCAGCTGGGTGCACCGAGCTCCACCTTGGCACGAACGCCGAACCACCTGAGCTTAGGGGGCAGAACTGGCAGCCAGATCAACGTGGGCGCATTGTGGGGGGTGTCTGCCACAGACCACCTGCTGAGGAAGAAGTAGACGAGACCTCGAACAGCAGGAAAAATCCTCATGTTCACAGGCTCTGGTCCTCATGGGAGACTTCAACCACCCCAGTATCTGCTGAAGGGATAACAGAGCAGGGCACGAGCGACCCAAGAGGTTTCTGGACACGCTGAAGATGAATTCCTAACACAGGATCAGACAAGGAGAGCTGCTCTGCTGGACCTGATTCTTATGAACAAGGAGGAACTGGTCAGGAATGTGAAGGTCGGGGCAGCCTTGGCTGGACCAGGAGATAAAGGAGTTGAGGAACATGACAGGATGGAGCAGGGCAGAAAACAGGTCACGGCTCTAGAGTTCGGAAGGGCAGACTCTGGCCTGCTCAGGATCTGCTTGGAAGAATCCTGTGAGTTATGGCCTTGGAAATAAGAGGGTTCCAGGAGAGCTGGTTGATTTTCCAAGATCCCCTCCTCCAAATTCAAGACTGAGTCATCCCAACAGGCAGGAAATCAAGCAAAAGCAGCAGGAGGCCTGCAGGCATGAACAAGGAGCTCAGACATCACAAGGACACATATAAGAGGCAGAAGCAGGGACAGGTGATCCAGGAGGAATATAGAGACGCTGTTCAAGCATGCAGGGATGTGATTGGCATAACAAAAGCCCGCCTGGAGTTGAATCTGGCAAGGAACACGAAGGGCAGACAGAAAGCCTTTTTTGAGTACATCAGCAGCAAAACATGGGAAAATGTGGCTTACTGCTGAACGGGGAAGCGGACTTGCTGAGAAAGAACATAGAAAAGGTTGAAGTACTGAATGCCGCCTTTGCCTCCCTCTTCGCTGGCAAGGTTGGGCATCGGGAATCTCCTGAGACCAGTAAAGAAGTCTGGAGCAAGGAAGACTTGCCCTTGGTGGAGGAAGACAAGGTTAAGGAACATTTAAACAAACTGGACACGCAGCAGTCTGTGGGACCTGACAGGATGCACCCATGGGTGCTATGGGAGCCAATGTCACTGTGAGACACCTCTCCATTATCTCTGAAAACTCCCAGAGACTGGGAGGGTTCTTGAGGACTGGAAGAAAGCAAATGTCACTTCTGTCTTCAAGAAGAGGGAGAAGGAACTGGGAAAAAGCAGGTCATTCAGGGAGGGTAATGAAGCATTTCCTCCTGGAAACCACGAAGCACAAGAAAGTGACTGAGAGTAGTCAGCACAAATTTGTGAAGGAGAAATTGTAGTTGTGCACCAGGACAGGCCAGGGGATGACTGGCTGGAAATCAGCTTTGCAGAAAAAGACCAGAGGATTCTGGTGAGCCACAAATTGAAGATCTGCCAGCAACGTTCCCTTGTGGCAAAGAAAGCTCACGGCATCCTGAGCTGCATTCAGAGGAATATCACCAGCAGGTCAAGGGAGGTGATTCTTCTCTGCTTGCCACTGGTGAGACCACATCTGGAGAGTTGTGTCCAGCCCTGGGCTCCCCAGCACAAGAAATACACAGACATACTGGAGTGAGTGCTCACAAAGACAGTGAAGGGACAGGAGCACACATCACCACGAGGCAAGGCTGGGAGAGCTGGGATGTTTTCAGCATGGAGAAGGCTCAGGGGGTATCTTACCAATGTGTGTAAAGACCTGATGGCAGAGCGTGAAGAAGACAGAGCGAGACTGTTCTCAACGGCACCCAGGACAGTACCACAGGCAATACAGAAAAGTTCCTTTACACACAAGAAAAAAACTTTTTTACTCTGAACAGCTTTTTTACTTAGAACAGGTTGCCCAAAGAGCAACTTAACTCAATCCCTGAAGATAGTCAAAACTTCACTGAACTTGGTGCTCAGCAAGTTGCTCTGGCTGGCCCAGATTTGAAGAGGGAGGTTGGACCACAGGATCTCCAGAGGTCCCTTTCAACCTCAGCCATTCTGTGATTTTGTGATTCTACCCCGGCAAAACCTAAGCATTACAATTAACTCAAATACATGCCAAATCAACATGCAGCAGATTCACATGAGGAACCATGGAACGGAGACTGACAGCAGAAACAAGGCAATGACAGAATAGATGGAAACAGATGTGCAGAGCTAGCTGCTGTCTCTGTGCAAGCACAGAAAATCATGGAATGCAGAGATGGGGAGAAGAATCAGGGGCTGGAGAGTTCGGGAGCAGTGACTGAAAATTCTAGAGTTTTTTACTTCAGAAGGTAGGTATTCAAAGAATCACAGAATGTCAGGGGTTGGAAGGGACCTCGAGAGCTCATCCAGCCCAATCCCCCGCCGGAGCAGGAACACCCAGGTGAGGTTACACAGGAAGGTGTCCAGGCGGGTTGGAATGTCTGCAGAGAAGGAGACTCCACAACCTCCCTGGGCAGCCTGGGCCAGGCTCTGGCACCCTCACCGGGAACAAGTTTCTTCTCAAATTTAAGTGGAACCTCCTGTGTTCCAGTTTGAACCCATTGCCCCTTGTCCTACCATTGGTTGTCACCCAGAAGAGCCTGGCTCCATCCTCCTGACACTGCCCCTTTCCATATTGATCCCCATGAATGAGTCACCCCTCAGTCTCCTCTTCTCCAGCTCCAGAGCCCCAGCTCCTCAGCCTTTCCTCACACGGGAGATGCTCCACTCCCTGCAGCATCTTCGTGGCTGCGCTGGACTCTCTCCAGCAGTTCCCTGTCCTGCTGGAACTGAGGGGCCCAGAACTGGACACAATATTCCAGATGAGGTCTCACCAGGGCAGAGCAGAGGGGCAGGAGAACCTCTCTGACCTACTGACCACCCCCTTCTAATCCCCCCCAGGTCCCATTGCCCTTCCTGGCCACAAGGGCCCAGTGCTGGCTCATGGTCACCCCGCTGTCCCCAGGACCCCCAGGTCCCTTTCCCCTACACTGCTCTCTAACAGGTCATTCCCCAGCCTATACTGGAACCTGGGGTTGTTCCTGCCCAGATGTAAGACTCTGCACTTTCCCTTGTTATATTTCATTAAATTTTTCCCTGCCCAACTCTCCGGCCTGTCCAGGTCTCTGGATGGCAGCACAGCCTCTGGCGTGTCAGCCACTCCTCCCAGCTTGGTGTCATCAGCAAACTTGCTGACAGTCACTCTGTTCCCTCATCCAAGTCACTGATGAATATATTGAACAGTATTGGCCCCAGTACCGACCCCTGAGACACTCCACTAGACACCGGCCTCCAACCAGACTCTGCCCCATTGACCACGACTCTCTGGCTTCTCTCCTTCAGCCAGTTCACTGTCCACCTCACTACCCGACCGCCCAGTCCACACTTCCTCAGTTTTGCCGTGAGGATGCTGTGGGAGACGGTGTCAAATGCTTTGCTGAAGTCAAGGTAGACCACATCCACCGCTCTGCCACCATCAATCCACCTTGTTACGTCTTCATAAAAGGCGATGAGGTTGGTCAAGCAGGACTTCCCCTTGGTGAAGCCATGCTGACTGCCCCTGAGGACCCTCTTATCCTTGATATGCCTTGAGATGGCACCAAGGATAAGGTGTTCCATCACTTTCCCAGGGATGGAGGTGAGGCTGACCGGTCTATAGTTGCCCAGGTCCTCCTTCTTGCCCTTTTTGAGGACTGGAGTGACATTTGCTTTCCTCCAGTCCTCAGGCACCTCTCCCGTTTCCCAAGACTTGGCAAAGATGATGGAGAGCAGTCCAGCAATGACTTCAGCCAGCTCCCTCAGCACCCGCGGGTGCATCCCATCTGGACCCATGGATTTATGGATGTCCAGATTGCTTAACTGGTCCCTAACCCAGTCCTCATCAACCGAGGCAAACTCCTCCATTGCCCTGCCTTCCTCTGGGGCCTCAGGGGTACGGGGCTCCTCAGGACAGCCTCCGGCAGAGTAGACAGAGACAAAGAAGGCATTCAGTAATTCTGCCTTCTCTGTATCTTCTGTCACCAGGGCACCCACCCCATTCATCAGTGGGCCTACATTGCCTCTGGTGTTAGTTTTATCTGCCATGTATTTGAAGAAGCTCTTTCTGTTGTCCTTGACCCCTCTCGCCAGGTTTAACTCTAAGGAGGCCTTAGCTTTCCTAGTTGCCTCCCTACATCCTTTGACAACAGCTTTATATTCTTCCCAAGTGGCCAGCCCCTCCTTCCATGATCTGTAAACCCTCCTCTTCCACTTGAGCTTACGCAGCAGTTCCCTGTTTAACCACGCAGGTCTCCTGGCTCCCTTCCTTGACTTCCTACGTGTCGGGATGCTCCGATCTTGAGCTTGGTAGCAGCAGTCCCTGAATGCTAACCAACTATCTTGGGCCCCTTTACCTTCAAGCAGCCTTGCCCATGGGATTTAGGTATTAGGGGATAAAATAGTAGAATAATGAAAGTAAATAATGCATTTCTTTTTACTATCCCTTAATGCAGGACTAGGAAAAAGCTACTGGAATGAGAAGCAGGCTATTGATCAAAAAACTTTAAAACAAAAGAAAAAACACAATATTTAGTAATACCTATACATAATACATACAAATGCATACAAAATGCTGCTTCTAAAATTATTTTCCCAGTCCATCACTCTGAAATGACCACTGTTCCACTAGTGCTTCTGCATCCCACATCTCATATTTAAAAAAAAAAACCAAAACCAAACCATGCTTGGATCCAGCTTCTGGTCCCTGCTGAAGTCTGCTCCCTTAGAAGAGTATCACAATGAGTTTAGAAGAAGTGGTGCCTCTTATATATAATTTGTTTACCATATTAGCAGTTTCTTACGTGGTGGATCTAGTGCAAGTTGACCTGTCAGTGCTTCTACATAGTCCTCCTTTTCTCCTTGCAGACACCAGAAAGGATTGCTGAGATGCAGGCTCCCTGCACACACTTTGTCTCCTGTTTTTCAGATATGCCCATCCACTCCCTTGAAGGAATTGCTAACAGAAACTCTGATGGTGCTCTGGCTAGCAGGAACACGGCTTTCCTTATGAAGAGCTGCAAAGAAGTCCTCAGCGCTGGCAATGAGTGACTGAGGATGGAACTCCCCAGATGGGAACACCAGTGCCCGATTAATCTGTTTTATGCAGGGAGCCAGAACAGCACTGCAGCATTCGCAGCTGCAGGATCACACACTGGGGTGTGAGCCGGGCTCTGCTCCAGGTGAGATACAGAGCCCGGAGCCTGCGCTGTGTGTGGCCCCCAGCCCATCTCCATGGGAACAGCACATGCCTTTCTCGTTGCCGAGGAGACAGCAGCTTTTTGAGGCTGGTGAACATTGTGCCCAAAGCATTTCAGCATCTTTGAGATCATAAGGAGCTTTACACAGGCATAATCACCCCCCACTCCATTTAAACATGTCAATCATTCTCTTATTTTTTAGAAAACATTTTAAGCATATTTATCTAATACGTCAGCTAATTCCTAATATCTGGATTTGATATCAACATTTAAAATGACATTGTCAACCTAAACACCTCTGTATGCCTGTAAGTCTTTTCCACTATTGTTCTATGACTCTTCGACTCTCACTGACCTAACTTGCAGTAAAACGAATTCCTTCTTCTCCGTGGGTTTCCGTGGTGTTGACCTGGACTTAGAAAAAACCTGTTTGGCAAAGTTAGTGTCCATCTCTCCTCTGTCTTCTCCTACTCTCTTTAAAGAGAAGCCATGCTTGTGAAACGGAGGGCTCCGTGCGCTGGAGGCCCCAGGGCGGCAGCAGCGCCGGACGGCAGCACAAGCACAGCGGGGAGGAGGCGGCGGTTCTGGCGGCGTCCAGAGCACGGCCGCGGGCAGTGCCAGCCCCGCAGCTCCCGTGCAGCTCCCGCCGTCCCTGGGCAGCCCCGCAGCTCCTGTGCAGCTCCCGCCGTCCCTGGGCAGCCCCGCAGCTCCTGTACAGCTCCCGCCGTCCCTGGGCAGCTCCGCAGCTCCTGTGCATCTCCCGCCGTCCCTGGGCAGCCCCGCAGCTCCTGTACAGCTCCCGCCGTCCCTGGGCAGCAGCTCCAGTGCAGCTCCCGCCGTCCCTGGGCAGCCCCGCAGCTCCAGTGCAGCTCCCGCCGTCCCTGGGCAGCCCCGCAGCTCCTGTACAGCTCCCGCCGTCCCTGGGCAGCCCCGCAGCTCCTGTGCATCTCCCGCCGTCCCTGGGCAGCCCCGCAGCTCCTGTGCATCTCCCGCTGTCCCTGGGCAGCCCCGCAGCTCCTGTACAGCTCCCGCCATCCCTGGGCAGCCCCGCAGCTCCGGTACAGCTCCCGCCGTCCCTGGGCAGCCCCGCAGCTCCAGTGCAGCTCCCGCCATCCCTGGGCAGCCCCGCAGCTCCGGTACAGCTCCCGCCGTCCCTGGGCAGCCCCGCAGCTCCTGTACAGCTCCCGCCGTCCCTGGGCAGCCCCGCAGCTCCTGTGCATCTCCCGCCGTCCCTGGGCAGCCCCGCAGCTCCCATGCATCTCCCGCCGTCCCTGGGCAGCCCCGCAGCTCCTGTACAGCTCCCGCCGTCCCTGGGCAGCCCCGCAGCTCCAGTGCAGCTCCCGCCATCCCTGGGCAGCCCCGCAGCTCCAGTGCAGCTCCCGCCGTCCCTGGGCAGCCCCGCAGCTCCAGTGCAGCTCCCGCTGTCCCTGGGCAGCCCCGCAGCTCCTGTACAGCTCCCGCCGTCCCTGGGCAGCTCCGCAGCTCCTGTGCATCTCCCGCCGTCCCTGGGCAGCCCCGCAGCTCCTGTACAGCTCCTGCCGTCCCTGGGCAGCAGCTCCAGTGCAGCTCCCGCCGTCCCTGGGCAGCCCCGCAGCTCCAGTGCAGCTCCCGCCGTCCCTGGGCAGCCCCGCAGCTCCTGTACAGCTCCCGCCGTCCCTGGGCAGCCCCGCAGCTCCTGTGCATCTCCCGCCGTCCCTGGGCAGCCCCGCAGCTCCTGTGCATCTCCCGCTGTCCCTGGGCAGCCCCGCAGCTCCTGTACAGCTCCCGCCATCCCTGGGCAGCCCCGCAGCTCCGGTACAGCTCCCGCCGTCCCTGGGCAGCCCCGCAGCTCCAGTGCAGCTCCCGCCATCCCTGGGCAGCCCCGCAGCTCCGGTACAGCTCCCGCCGTCCCTGGGCAGCCCCGCAGCTCCTGTACAGCTCCCGCCGTCCCTGGGCAGCCCCGCAGCTCCTGTGCATCTCCCGCCGTCCCTGGGCAGCCCCGCAGCTCCCATGCATCTCCCGCCGTCCCTGGGCAGCCCCGCAGCTCCTGTACAGCTCCCGCCGTCCCTGGGCAGCCCCGCAGCTCCAGTGCAGCTCCCGCCATCCCTGGGCAGCCCCGCAGCTCCAGTGCAGCTCCCGCCGTCCCTGGGCAGCCCCGCAGCTCCAGTGCAGCTCCCGCTGTCCCTGGGCAGCCCCGCAGCTCCTGTACAGCTCCCGCCGTCCCTGGGCAGCCCCGCAGCTCCTGTGCATCTCCCGCCGTCCCTGGGCAGCCCCGCAGCTCCTGTGCATCTCCCGCTGTCCCTGGGCAGCCCCGCAGCTCCTGTACAGCTCCCGCCATCCCTGGGCAGCCCCGCAGCTCCGGTACAGCTCCCGCCGTCCCTGGGCAGCCCCGCAGCTCCCATGCAGCTCCCGCCGTCCCTGGGCAGCCCCGCAGCTCCTGTACAGCTCCCACCATCCCTGGGCAGCCCCGCAGCTCCAGTGCAGCTCCCGCCGTCCCTGGGCAGCCCCGCAGCTCCTGTGCAGCTCCCGCCGTCCCTGGGCAGCCCCGCAGCTCCGGTACAGCTCCCGCCGTCCCTGGGCAGCCCCGCAGCTCCTGTGCAGCTCCCGCCGTCCCTGGGCAGCCCCGCAGCTCCGGTACAGCTCCCGCCATCCCTGGGCAGCCCCGCAGCTCCTGTGCAGCTCCCGCCGTCCCTGGGCAGCCCCGCAGCTCCTGTACAGCTCCCGCCGTCCCTGGGCAGCCCCGCAGCTCCTGTACAGCTCCCGCCGTCCCTGGGCAGCCCCGCAGCTCCTGTGCAGCTCCCGCCGTCCCTGGGCAGCCCCGCAGCTCCGGTGCAGCTCCCGCACTGCTCCCGCCGCTGCCCCGCGGCCGTGGCCGGTGCGAAGCTCCACCGCACCGGCGGCAGCTGCTCCGTGGCCGCACAGGCCGGCCCAGCAGGCCGAACGTCCTCACGCTGCTGCGGAGGAGCAGAGGCCCCCGGACTGCTGGTGCCACCACTTCTCTGTTCACATTCTGTCCTCCCTCGCACAACTTTTTCCCCATCCTTTCTGAAAAAAATGCACTGGTAGTTTGAGATTTGCAATTTGGGCAGGGAGTGTCACCTGGAACAGGGGCCCACTACTGCGGTATATGTGACGTGGAGAAGGAGGGACAGCTAGAGACTGTGCTCAAAGGAGCAACGGATGGTACCTCACATGATGGGGCAGCCCTGGAGCTTGGCATTTCTGGAAGCAGAAAGGCCCTTTCTCCATCCTTATATCTGAATTTACAGAACTAGTGCAGGGCCCTAATAGTGAAGGGGAACAAGCTCCAGGCACTAATCATGGAACAGAATCATAGAACCATTTAGGTTGGAAAAGACCTTTAAGATCATCAAGTCCAACCATTAAGCCAACACTGCCAAGTCCACCACTACACCACGTCCCTAAGCACCATGTCTACACCTGTCCAACCCCTCCAGGGATGGTGACTCCACCTGCCCTGGGCAGCCTGTTCCAATGCCCCACAGCCCTTTGGGGAAGAAATTGTTCCCCAGATCCAACCTCAACCTCCCCTGGTGCAACTTGAGGCCGTTTCCTCTGGTCCTGGCGCTTGTTCCTGGGGAGCAGAGCCCGACCTCCCCTGGCTCCAGGCTCCTTTCAGGCAGGTCAGAGATCAGAAGGTCTCCCCTCAGCTCCTGTTCTCCAGCTGAACCCCCAGCTCCCTCAGCCGCTCCCATCACACTTGTGCTTGGTGTCATGTAGACTGACCCACAATCAAAAAACCCAAAATTCTGCCAGTAGCACCAAGCTCGGAGCCAGGTATTGGTCTGCTGGGTCTTGTGTTCCTTCCCTCAACGTTGCCTGCAACTCCAAGGACACAGGAGAACACTGCTTGTGCTCCTGATCCCTTGACCAGTTGTCCCAAGGCCCTGAAGTGTCTCTTGATTCCCCTCGGACTTCCTGGTGCAACTTCATCGCTGCCTACCTGGAAAAATCAATAACCGATAGCAATCTGAGGGCCACACCAGAGCAGGAAATTTTCCCTTCACATCCTTACCCTTGGCCTCAGGGAGGCAGCCGCCTTCCCTAAGAAGTTGGTCTGGGCTGCATGGTGGGTCTTCTGTGCCCCTCAGGAGAAAGTCTCCTACGACAGTGACCTGTCCTTTTTCTCTATGGAAGTTGTTTTGATGCTAGGCACAGACCCACTTCACCTTCGCGATATCTCCAAGCTGGATGAACCATTGTCCTTGTCACTGCTCAGTTCTCCTTGCAGAGCCTCCTACCTAGTACACACGGACGCCTGGGAAGGTGAGGTAGTCACAGAGGAGATGTGCCTGCTGCGTTGGGCAGGAACTTGTCACCACTGTCACCCCTCTCTTAGGTCACTGCCAGTTCACCCCTTAAGTTCAGCCAGGTGGAGAGAGAATGGGGAATGCTCCCTATCGCCTGTCCTGCCTGCCAGACAGACCTTCCCACGGAAGGCAGGGTCTGCTCCAGCGCTCTGTGTTTCTCAGGCTCCCTGATACTCTCCAACCCACTCGCTCCTCCCGGAGCTCAGCCATTATCGGAGGGGTTCCCCTGCCTGGGCCACCTCCCAGGGGGTGCGTGCTGCTGCCGTCCCTTGCTGGCCTAAGAGCAGAAAGCCTCAGGAAGGCCTGAGAGCCCTCCGGGCTAAACCCTGCATTGATGTACAGAGAAATCAGCACCTGACTTTCTTCCGCAGGGGATGCGGGCAATCATCTGCCAGCCAGATGCGATGGCATGGGAGGTTTGTTGCTAACTAGAGACCCTGATCCAGGTTGTTGCAGGGACACTACTGAGGCTTGTCCTGGCCTTGAACCCCCACCCCTTGCTGCTCATCCGCATGGTGAATAACCACACTGGGGGCAGAGGTGAAGAGTACAGCACCCCGGTACTCCTCCTGACCTGACAGGTGCCGGGGAAGGCTCAGGTAGGAGCAGATTTATCCTGCAAGTGAACAACTACTTGTGACTGTGTCACACACAGAGCTTTGGCTTGCATGGCCACGGTTGCCTCTGAGGAATGAGAGCTGCTGGCATAAGACAGGATTCGTTTGACAACGTGGTGCAGGAGCATCTTCGGCCACAGGCTTGGTGAGGAAGGAGAACAGCCCCACATGTTGCGGGGTGACAACAGCTTGCGAGTAAGCGAATAGAGACTGGGGAGGGAAGTTCACGGTGCAGACCAACGGGAGCAAAAGTGCCCTTGGGAAGGATACAGGGACCCACTTTAAGTGCCTGCACACAAACACACACAGGCTGGGAAACTTAAAGTCAAATAAACTATTCCAAGCATACATTTAAATTTTTGCATTTCAGAAACTCCCAGAGATGTCTGAAGGAAATGCTTACACAGATCCTAAGGCTAGGGGGCCTCTGACAACAACTGGACCTTATCTTGTACACAACGGCACAGTTTCCCTGCTTTACCTCTGGCTCACTCTAGGAGAGTATTCAGGGCCAAGTACCATCATATTCCTCCCGTTTTCATACTCTTCCTTAAAGTTACTCTCAGCCACTATCAAACTTTGTGTTATACCCATTATGTGATCCAGGACAGCTACTCCCACAGCACCAACCAACAATCCGTCACTCAACAGATTCCTCACACAATCTAACTTAAAAGCTATAAAGATGCTGGAAAGTCATGCAATCCTGATTTAAAGAATCCAAATGATCTAGGACCTGTGTCTTGACTTCTGCTCTTCCACTGTTTAATTATCCTCACTGTAAAACTATGCCTTACTTCATGTTTGAATTTCACTACGTAGAGCTCCCAGACATTTGTTTTCCACCCTACCAAGACCTCCTGGGGTCTGTGTAGCCACATGAACTAATGGCAGTAGCAGCAATAATTCCTAAACTAACATCAAGCAAGAGGCAACAATCATCTGTGCTATGCATATCGGACTAGAAATCTGTGTCTTCATAAAAAATGGCCTTGTGAACTATCTTCCCCATTTAGATTCTTTAAAATTAAAGCAAAATCCCTCTGTCAGCCTCTCCTGAGTAAACAAAATACGAGTCCTTGTGGTTGCTCACTACACAACACTGTTAACTACATCTTTAAACTTTTTATATGTCTCTTCTGAACACCTTTTCATATTCCATCAGCCTTCTTGAAGTACAGATACTTTAGATGGAACCTCTATTACAGTAATATGCAGTAATGTCCCTAGAATGGCATCACTCTAGGACCTTGGTTTTTTTCCTTTACTACCACAATCCCAAAGACCATTGACAACTACTCTTTCTATACAAATTAATCTATGTTTGTTTCTCAATACATGATCCTTGTGTATTAAACCACCAAAAATATGGGTGTGTTAAAAGGAATTTAACATATAAATCAACTTTATGAACAGTCAAAATTGGTCGATATATAACGTTCCCCATTACTCATCACTGCACTAATTCTGTCATCTGATGTCTCCGTCCATACATTTCCTCCTGCCTCCCAGGACTGATTGATGTGAAACCTCACCTGGGTGTTCCTGCTCCGGCGGGGGGATTGGACTGGATGAGCTTCCGAGGTCCCTTCCAACCCCTGACATCCTGGGATTCTGTGACTGAGAGGACTGTGACCTCAGTGCCAGCTCCCCTGCTGACCAGGTGATGCCGCCTGTCATAAGAGCTTGAACTGCTCAAGAAACACATCCTGCCCACCTCCACATTGCTGGTCTCTTGAGTTCTTTGGTGACTGCACAGAAAGAGCAGCTTTTCCCCAAAGAGAGCTTTGAGCCCCTGAACAAGCACCCAAGAGTATGATATCTAAGAAATCTTACCATTGCCACCGGTTTTATACAGAAAGACAAATAATACAGAAGTGGGTAGTAAAATAATTGAAAGCTACAAGAAAGTGCAAATCTGTGAAGGGTGGTGTCACTAGGTGGTACTTACATATAACACTGTGACTAAATGTTGGGCTTACCTATCTCTACTTCATCTGACTTGGATCTAAAAAGACCTCAGATAATTTACTAGGAAGACCAAAGCTAATGCCAGATGTGCACTGCCTCTGAATAATGTTTCTACAGTCAAAAATCATGAAACACAAAATCACTCTCACTCCATCCCTGGGCACCCAAATGTCTCTGCTCTCCAAGTGAAGATAATGTTATTTACCTTCAGTGCACAGAGGAAAGGCAAAGGTGAAGGCACGGACGTCTTCTCCTGGCCAGTGGGACTGCGCTTATCACAATGAACCCGCAGCCCTGTGTCCTCACACCAAGTCTGCGTGACGGGAGACGCATTGTGCACACGTCTAATCACTTATCCGTCCTGCCGATGAAGTTCAAAAGTGAAGGAACTTTTCGTGGGGCAGCCGATGTCAGGAGGTGGTGGGGAAAAGCCTTAAGAAAAGAATTCACCAGCAGGACCAAGCCTTGCGCCGCGCGGTGTCAGGAACAAGACGGAGCTGACCCAGGGGCATCTGCCCAGAAACAGTGCTGTGTGTTTGCAGAAACAGCCTGACCGAGAGGGAACGAGCGGCTCCTTATCCATGAGGGGGCACGGATCTGACTGTAGCACTTGTGTGTGCACCGTCCCTGACGGGAAGTAACAGGTCTCGCATGCACGTCTTAAAAATATGAACAATCATCATGAAAATACAATGCACAGTACTTTCTTAAAGAGCAAATTGCTCCAGACAGAAAATACTGAATAGTAAGTATTAAAAAACTCTGAATTTCAGTTACTTATGTTTAAGAAAATCAGAGCAATATGGGGGAGCTCTTCATTTAAGAGCACTTTATTGGAAACTCAAAACCCCATAATCTAAAACAATAACAATGTAATTAAAAGGACCCTCCTTTAGATGGGAGAGTAATAATGTAATAAAAAAGAGGCAATAAACACTACAAGTGATACTGACAGTTTTTACATTGTAGTCTGTATATTAAGTTCTGTAATTGAATGTTATAGCAATTGATTCAAAATACCATGATGATACAAAGTCAAAAACCAGACAAAAATATTTTAAAGTAATATTTCAGTAACAAAAATGTCCTCCTATAAATAATATATGTTTGATGAACTATCAAGAGAATTTACAAAATTGTTGACAATAAGCATTCTGTTAAGTATTGACAAAGAGGTCAGAGGAGATGTTCATAGTTTATATTGGTGATAAATAAGAAAATGCTTATTACTACAACCATTCTACACAAGAGCGCTAAAGTTAGACGATTTACAATTAGTAACTGAATACTGCCATTCAACAGCTTTACGAGAAATAACTTGTGCATTCCATAGACTGTTACTGTTGACTTAAGAAACCTTGAAACACTAAAGAAGGGAGAAAGTTAATGCTGTATCAGATAATGAAGAATAGTGAACTGGATGACAGGACTTGTAACACACCAGTAAGTCCGACAGTCTAACAGTATTGCTGCCATAGTGCTCAGGAAATATTAGTACTGCTAAATAATGTTTTATAATTAACACTAATCAAAATGGTTTTATGGAAAACATACCTTGTCAAACTAGGCTGGTATCTATTTCCATAAGGCTATTAATAAAAAACTGTCCATTTGTTCATATAGCCTTCCATAAAGCATTGACCCTGTAAGTACGTTTGTTTAACTGAGGTTAGACCTGAGGCTCTAACCCAGCAGCTGGTGACACCAGACACTGGTGACACCAGACACCCGGCAGACGTCACCTCAGCCCACGGCAGGTGTGTGAAATAGTCCCGAGCTGACCACCCTGGACAGTCAATGGAGAGAAACAGGCACTGTTAGGGACAGTTCAGGTGATTACAGTATGATCTAATTAGGTGTTTGTATTACAGAGTGGTGAGTCCAACCCTCTGCTCACTGCGAAAGGAACTAGTTCCGTTCTAGACATCTACAGTCAATCAAATAAACATCTTTATGCACTCGTAATGAATGCAGAGTGCCAGAATTTACACCAAGAAATCACGGAATAGTATAGCAAAAGCACTTTGAATAGCGTAACTATATTCACAAGTACTGAGATGTACAGTTGCAAAGTCACCGGTGTTTATAAACTCATACTCTTCAATTAGGTGCTGTAATTAACAAACTGCCGAGCAAACTCCAGGAACAATGATTATGCCCAAAGCATCAGCTGAAGAACACTGTCTAATTGTCTTTAGCTGGGCACCAGTCCTGGCTGTCCTCATGTCTCAATAATTTCTTCCCAAGTTAGAAGTAACAAAGAAATCCTGTGACAGAAGAACACTGTTCAGGTTAAGAACCCGTGTTAACTTCATTTACAGGTCCCACAAGTCGCTACAGCAAAACAGTGCAGGGGAGAATCAAACCACCACAGGAAGCAGCAATAAGCAGCCAGGACAGAGTGAGAACTTAAATCAGCTTTATCGATACATTCCGGTTTTTTTAAAAATGAGAGGCAAGAAAGGTGAAGAAAATTCACAATAAAATTCACTTGTAAATAGCTGATTTTGTAGGCATTTGAAATAAACTAGTCCAGATTAATGCGGTGCAATCAGAAAGAGCATAAAGGCAAGATTGCCACATGTTGCTGGTCCTCGGGAAGACTGGGTTGTGGAGAAAAGGAGATCAAGAAAGCCCAGGGGACAGTCTCAGGATTTCAACAGCCTAAATGCTGGTCAGGTTCAGAGAGACCCTACACTGGGACTCGTGTCACACTGTTGAGGTATCTGCTGTACCCTGTAACATTTTGAATAAAACACTGAACCCTCCACAAAAATCAATACAGCACATACCTCATCTATGTCAAAAGAGAACAAATCCTAAATAATAACAGCTAAATGAAGAAGCATCATCACATAGGAACCTGTTGTCTGCTTAACCTCATGTAATATATTTGTCAGTGATCCAGGAGAAAGTACGAAATAAAAATGAATACCAATTAAGATTGCATAAGTCACAAGGAGACAGGACAAGTCATTTATAATCTTATTCAAGTCATATGGTGAACTCGGAACAAAAAACTATATATAAATAGATGTGTATTCAGAGAGCCTGAAAGAGTAGGCAGAGCGCTTGTTGCATGGGATGTACACTCTTAGGAAGCAAGAAACCTAAGAAGGTCTTCAGAAACATGAAAGAAACAACGCATGTGAACTGCCCACGCAAAGCAAGAGCTGAGGTGGGTGCACGAGCCAGGACAATCAGGTACAAGCAGCTGATGGATCCTGCGGCACCAAGGTCATCCTGGAAGCCCGAAACAGCCAGACAGAGCCGAAACACAGGGTAAGGGATCAAACAGGAGCGAGGGAAATAGCAACAGAAACTTTAGAAAAAATCCTACAAAACATGAAGACGGGGAGAAAAGCACAGTAAGACCGGATAAGGAAAAGCGCTCAAGGAAGGATTTAAAGATGTACAGAAAGCATTAACCAGAAAGTGACGTAGGAGGCCCACAAAGTGCAAGGAAGTTACTGGGACAAGGAAGAAGTTAACGTGAAGCAAGACAAAAAAGCAACATCTAGGACAGCACTGTCAGTGACTCAGAAGGAAAAACAGCTGCAGCACAGCGGGGCAAGAGACAAGTTGCACGAGATGGTACCGATGCCGTGTGACGAGGTGAGAGGACACACGGTCAGACTCTCCTGCGGCCCCCGCCGTGTCCTGTGTGAGAGCTGCGGGAGCTGCTCCCCAAATCAGAGACACCCCGGGGCAGCAACCCCGCTGGAAGCACCATCCCCACAGCGTCCGACGGACACGTGGATGAGGTTCTCAGGGACACGGGCTGGAGGTGCCATGGCATGCGAGACTCGAACTTAAAGGTCTTTTCCAACCACAGTTCTGTGAGTCTATTCTACATCCACCTGAGTGTTGCCCACACAGGCTCAGCGTTCAGAGCAGGAGCCGCTGAGGACGTGTGGCCGAGCAGGACGCAGCGAGAGACGGAAGCGGCGGCCGCTCCACGCGTGCTGCCCCAGGCCCAGCCCCGTCAGCACAGCCAGCAGCTGCTGCCCGTTTTGGAGAATTGCCCTGCGTTCTGCTCCTATCTGAAGAGCTGGGAAAAATCAGCAATACCCTACAGGTGTTTAAAGGAACGAGACTGAAAGTTTGTAAGTCAGAAGTGACCTGAAGCATTTACAGAGAAAATAGGCAAGTACTTCTAATATAACCATAACTGTAAGATTATTACCCACCATAACTAGTAATACTTTTACTGAGGGACTAAATGTCTTTTGTAAAGACAACATATAATATTAATGTGCGTCCTAATTTGCATAACACTATTTCACTCCACAGTTGCAAGTTATGGTACCATGACAATAAAAAAAGCAAGGATGTCCAAAAGCCAAGTTCTCAGGTCATGTCAGGTTCTTCCCATCCAGCCATCACATGCAGCTCCACTTCCGAAGTCAAAAAGTTCTCCCCAAACAAACTGAAACTACTTCCCACCATCTCCTCTTCCTGCTTTTTTTTTCCCCCAACGGGAGCAAGAGTAGGTGGCAGGCAAAAGAGGGTAAGTTGTCCTGGATAAGGAAAGCTCTCCATATTCACAGGTCTTTTCTCCAACACTTTTTGCATTCTCTGCACAGCTGGCTGTTTTTCGTTTCCTGATTTGCATTTCATCTCAAAACAGCCCCTGCACCATCTCTAAACTAGCCCAGCTCCAGAGCTCTGGTCATTCACCAGAGTCCCTACCCCTTCCTCCAGCATATGTTCTCTTCCTCACTTCCAGGGCACCGCTTCCCAGCGCAGCTCCGCTCCGCTGCCTTCTGACTTCCTTCAGTGAGTGCTTCAACACGCGCTGGATGCCTTTACGATACTGATGCAAAGAAGTATTTAGCTCCCAGCTGTGCCAAGAAGCAGCGGTGCACAGGAACAACGCTGAGCAGTGCAAACAGCGCAGGAGAGCCCAAACCTGATGTGCAGATCGGCCTCCACAGAGCAGGGAAAGCAGGGTAAATAAAATACAAGAAGAGGCATCCGTGGCCATGCCATCTAAACAGCCAGTAATTGGTCAGAGTAGCATCAAGTGCAAACAGATCCTTCCTAAAATATTTGAGAATCTCCCACTCTTTACACCTGGATTGAGCAATAGATTTCTAAATAGTGCTTCTGTTTGGTACTCACTAGATTTGTTTTTCAAATTAAAAGTGGAGAGACTCTGCTACAAACACCACTGACCACACAGCAGCATAACTCTGCTGTTGAGCTTTTCCCTCAATTCCGTAAATCCAGCCAGGAAACGCTCCCATCCCATATCACACAGCCCTGCTGGATGGGACCACTGACACATCTGGGTTCTGCTTCCCTCCGAGGTACCTTTGTCCTTGCACAAAACCCGAAGCGAACCCTGAGCTCACCACCTGCTTACAGGGACCACGTCTACCCAGACCATGCAGAGCACCCACTGCATCACTAAGAAAAACATAATTGCGCTTGGGAAGTTCTACTCCCTTTTGGTGAAAATTGATTTTCAAAAAAAGTTCTCCTGTCTTTGCTTTTATTCCCATCCAAAGTACACGCTATAAATAGAAACAAAGTATTTTTATATTCAATTTTAAAGCAGTACAAAAGACTTATATAGGTATGGGAAGCCTATAGAGTTCAGAGGGCTAATACACAAAAAACAAAGTCAAATATAGGGAATGGAGTTTCAGCTAAACTATTTAACCTCTGTATTTTTTTTCCTTTAAAGTTGCTTAACAACAATGACTGACATCTGGAATAAAAGAAGCCATTATCATTTACTTTCGTCAGACCTCTAACAAAGATTCTGGAAAAATTCACATTTCTGACACCATCAGATCTCAGACCAAAGGTCCACTTAGCCAACAGTTAGTACCAGATGCTCAAAGAAGGACTATAAGGAACAAAAAAAAAAAATCTTGTTTGGTTCTGTTTGTTGTTTTCTTTTGTTTGGGTTTTGGTATTGATGGTTTTGGTTTGGTTTTGTCCTTTTTTTTTTTTTTTTTACAGCTATATCAGGTTTTCTAGTAAACACACTCCTATATATTAAAACTTTTTCTACTGTATGGGTAGAGCATCATAGCCTGTGAGAGTCGGTCCGAAGAACAGTTTCTGCCTGAACATCGCCACCAGGGACTTGGAGAACAGAATGGACTGAGAGAAAGAACTGGACAATGACTTGGAGAGGGGCCTGAAGCGAGGAATTGTGTTGTGCAGGGCTCTCCGACCCGGGGGCTACAGGTGCTCTATGGACTCCACCTGCTGCCCGAGCCAAACTTGCCCCCACCGCCTGAGAGGAATTGCGTTACGAAGGCCTCTCCGACCCCGGGACAATAACTGCTGTCCAGAAGATGGATTTCCACCTGTTGCCTGAGCCAGCCTTGCCCCCACCTCCTCCCTGTAACAAAGGCCAGCGAAGGAGAGCACGCGCAGGGGCTCGCCGAGGGTCTTGAGGTCGCTCATCGGCCCGGTCAGAGCCCCTGAAACGCAGGCGCAGACGGGCCCTGGCAGGCCAAGCGGGGACTCTTTGGGCCTGCGCAGGTAAGCCTGGATTGCGCAATAAAGGCAGAGATTGGCCTCGATCTATGGGAGTGAGGGGGGGTGAGGAAGCATAAAAGACACCTCCTGACGGGACATCACGGAGATCTCCCCACCAGAGGACCCTGAACCACGACATGGGACCGGCAGGACTCTCGTCACGGGACCCGAGACCAGAGGGACGCCTTTGGAGCTCGTTCGGTGGTAAACCCGGCCTCATTTCCGCCTTTTCGTTTTACCTTTCCCTTTTCCTCTACTCTCTTTCTATCGCGTGCCGCTTTACGGGCAAATTAATAAAGCAACACTGCCTGATTGAATTATAACCCCTTGGCATTCTGGTTGCCTTAATTTTGCGCCTCGAGATCAAGGTAAACGAACCATCACGAGTCCATCACCGAATGGACCGTGACATAGCCGCAACAGCGTTACTGTGAAAAACAAGACATCCACGTCCCCCTTGTATGATCATCCTGTCTCCAACATCCCCGGTTCACTAACACCCTGAGCCTGGACGGCCGTGTCCCATAGCCAGCACTGGACTCAATTCCCGTGTTTGAACCCATCCGTACTGCAGACACCTGACACGTCTTTGAGTAAAAAATGCTACAATTTAATCTGGCGTGAGCTTAAAAACAAACCAACCAACCACACACACAAACTAACACAACAACAGCCCTTTGTGTTTGTTTTAAGCCTATTGCCTGATCATTTCATCACGTGTCCGTATGTTCCATAAATCATAAGTCCCCATGTTCTGTAAATACCTACTTGCCTTTCCCCTGTGGTGACTGATGATCTCTAGCACAGTTATCTTCATCTATCATTTTTCTAAAGAATTCTCACATACCTCCTCTGGTAGAAATCTCTCCACCTCTCACAACCCTTATCACTTTTTCTAGAATTCTTCTAGCTCTGCCAGTCACTGCATCTTAAGGGATACAGAACTGCATTCACCCTGCAGGACATAGCGTAACAATAACTTCAGTTTTGTTAATTCTTTTCCTGTAATATCTAACATTGACTTTTCCATTGTAATTGATACTGTTAAGCTCATGTTTGCAGAGAACTATCTATAAAGATGCTAAGATTTCACTCCTGAGCCAAAAGAGATAATTTTGACAACAATGTGGCCACATTGGTAGGATTATTTCTCTGCACATTTTACATATTAATTCATGAACCTTAAATTTATTCTGCCATATTATCATCCAGTTTTGAAGCACCCTTCCCCAATCTTAACAGACATTATTCCTGGAGGAGTCCAGCAGAGGGCTACAAAGATAATTAGGGGTCGGGAGCATCCTTCTGATGAGGAAAGAGTGAGAGAAATGGGTCTGTTGAGCTGGAGAAGATGAGTGGGGACCTTATTTCTGCTGATCGATATCTCAGGGTGGGTGTCAGAGGATGGAGCAGACTCCGTTCAGTGGTGCCCAACGCCAGGGTGAGGGGCAGCGGGCACAGACTGAAACACAGGAGGGTCCATCTGAACATGAGGAGAAGCTTCTTTGCTGGGAGGTGCCAGAGCCTGGAGCAGGCTGCCCAGAGCGGGTGTGGAGTCTCCTTCTCGGGGACATTCAGACCCCCTGGCCCGACCTGTGTGATCTGCTCTGTGACCTTGCGTGAGCAGCGGGGCTGGGGATCTGCAGGGGTCCTGCAACCACAACCAATCTGTGGTTCTGTGATTATCAGCTAATCTTTGTTCTTCATTATCTGCCTCTTGAGAAATCATTCATCATACACCGAACACCAATGTGTAACCAAAAAGGCACTCTTTCCATTACAGAAACTGGACATTTATCCACCACCTCCAGCAGCTCCGAGGCCCAGAGATTCCACTAGTTCAGGTCAGTCCTCTTCAAAGCTATGTCTGTAGCTTCTTAATGGATCGTCAATTAGTGAAAGTGTACTTTTGGTCTTTGTCTTCATTATCCCTTGACTAGCAGGTTTGTGTCTCTGTGTGGTTTTGAGCACTTCCGCCATTTACTTATTGTCCCTTTTGCACTGGAAACATCCTTGACTGCATGAACTTCATGAAGAAGAGGTGTACTCTCACCTTCCACAAACCCTTTGCTCATGAAGTTGTGCAAAGGAAGAAGCCCAGGCACCAGTATGTGCTGGGGCCACTCAGTTGGAAATTGGTTTGTCAGAAGGGACACGAGGGTCCTGGGGACACCGTGTTCAACACGAGCCATCGGTGCCCTCGCTGCAAAGGAGGCACATGGTACCCTGGGCTGCACGAGGCAAAGCATCGGCAGCAGGGCGAGAGAGGAGATCCTGCCCTGCACTCAGCACTGCTGCGGCCACAGCTGCGGCACCGTGTCCAGCGCTGCACTCGTCCGGCACAGGAGACACGGACATTCTGGAGAGTGCCGTGAAGGGCCACAGAGACGACGAAGGGACTGGTGCATCTCCCCTGTGAGGAAAGGCTGAGGGAGCTGGGGCTGTTTAGCCTGGAGGAGACGAGGCTCAGAGGGGACCTTATTGATTTATATAAATACCTGAAGGGAGAGTGCAAAGCAGATGGAGCCAGGCGGTGCCCAGGGACAGGCCCAGAGGCAGTGGGCACAAACTGACACACAGGAGGTTCCCTGGGGACATCGGCAAACACGATTTTCCCGTCGGGGTGAGCGAGCACTAGAACAGGCTGCCCAGACAGGCTGTGGAGTCTCCCGCCCTGGAGATATTCAAGGGCTGTCTGGACACGGCCCTGGGCGACCAGCTCTGCTTGAGCAGGGGAGCTGAGCAAGATGAGCTCCAGAGGACCCTTCCAATCTCAACCCTTCTGGGATGCTGTGATTTCCTACTTTTCCTTACTGCTTAGGAGGAATCTTCCTTATGGACTACATACTTCCCTTATTAGCTTTTACATTCTTCAGAAACCTTGCTGAGAGCATTTTCAAAACACTTTAAGTACAATACGCTGACAGGCCCACTCTTCTTCACATGACCCATTAAAGAATTCTAATTCGGAGAAAAGAGGGGCACAACTGATAACAGAATAGGAACATAACAGCCGCAGCTGGTCTGTGCACACCCCTGGGTCCCAGGGAGGGCTGGTGGTGGCATTCTTGGCAGAACCACTGGTTTACTTCCCTCCAAAGACAGATCTGGACTACCAAGCACAAAAATGGCACCAGAATTAGGTACAAACCATACACAGATACCCTTGGGCTACACGTTTAAACTCGTACAAGAACATACAGAGCTGTGATGTTAAGTATTAGGAGAACAATTAGAAACTTTGTAAGGAACGAAGTCCACAGAACAAAACCCAGGCTTTACTGGGAACTAACAGGATCCTCCTGTGAGGGGCAGCTTATTGCCAGCATTAATCATGAGGGATTTGAAAGACCATTCTAGAGAGATGACTGAGTATTATTAGACTACTTATTTCTGATTACAAATAAGCACTATGAAATATCAATAATGTCCCAAATTTACTGGCACAAATTAAACAATAAGCGTAGTTAAAAGTGAAGGTACCTTTACAGGGAGGGTTAGTAACCAGTCAGAGAAGACTCTCCAGTGTCATTCAGCATACTACAAGCTCACCTCTAATGAAGCAGAGTGCAGGACAGAACTGTTGGATCAAGCCACCTTATTAAGATGGATCCATTCAAAGTGTGTGTTTAAAGGCAAAGAATGATCTAAGAACAAAGAATGAAAAATATCCTCTAAAGCAGAAGATTAAGTCTTAAAAAGTGGAAAATCTGAAAAGAAAGTAGGGACCACAGTGGGAAAACAACCCAAACTGAATTAATTACCTGTGCCACACCGTGGCAAAAAGCCAAAGGAACCCTTGGATTTGTGAAGAGGAGGAAGCAAGGACAGCAGATAATTTTCTCTATATACTTCAATCGCCAGAGAAGTCCATGTTGGAACACGAATAAAGTAGTGCCAAGTACAATCCAGAAGGCTGAAATATGCCCATCAAAGATTTAAATAATGCAACATGTTTAATGAACTAAAGTTTAGAGACAAGCACGATGATGTTTAAGTACACTCAATGTAAGTACAAACACAAAGTCCCAAGTGATGAAAAGATTTTAAATTAAACAGAAAAAAAAGACAGAACAAGGGGACAAAAGCTGACATGAGATAAACCATTACCACACAGCGCGTTTCCATTAGGAGAGAGGGCAGATCACGTTCCTAACAGACAGTCACGATGACACTCTCCTGCTGTTATAACCTTCACCCCTCGCCCTCAGGACAGTCCAGCCATCACAAACAAGGTATTTACAGAATCAAAGAAGTGGGGCTAGCATGGCCATTAGAACATCTCCAAATCCTTCCTTGCCCCAAGTTAGTATTGACCTGCCAAAACCCTTCCTAACAGATGTTTGTGTAAGTTCTTAAGCCTCCAGTGACAGAGGCTCTACAGGCAGCATATTCCACCTGCAATTTACACTGGCCAACCAAACCGTGGCTTGTCTTTCTAGAAGGCATAAGGCTCACAGCAAGGACAAAGGGAAGTCCATGAGTGCTCAGTAACATACAGGCATCAGCTGATCCAAAAGGCTCTTTTAGCCACAAGATCCCTTCATCTGTGAACAACCACGACCACGCAGGTCAACACCCGGCTCCACGGCTGCCGTTGATGCCGGGTCTTGGCCTCTACGGTCACAGGATGTTCTTTGATGAATGCAGATTACTGGGGAGAGACCAGATTCACCATCAGCCAGTTTGCTCAGGACCCATGGACATGTGTATGTTCAGGTTCCTCAGATGCTCTAGAACCTGATCGCCTCCTACGATGGGTGGGACTTCATTCCTCTAGTCCCTGCCTTGAGATTCAGGGACTCGAGAGATTTGGGAAGAACAATTGCCACTGAAAAGGTGGAGGTGCGGAGGAAAATGTTGCGGAGTATTTCAGCCTTCTCCATGTCAGTTGTCACCAGATTCCCTGTCTCATTTATTGCAGGGTACATTTTCTTTTGTCTTCCTTGTCTGACTAGCATACCTGTAGAAGCCCTTCTTATTATCCTTCATATCCCTTGGCAAATTCCAGTTGTGCCTTGGCTTTCCTGATCCCATCCCCACACTCCTGGGCAGCACCCCTACACTGTTCCCAGGATGCGTGTTCCTGCTTCCACTGCCTGGGCATTTCCCTCTTGTGTTTTGGTTTCCACAGGAGGTTCTGACTCAGCTATGCTGGTGTCCCACTTTCCTCACCTGATTTCTTGAACATGGGGATCAACAATTCTTGTGTTCTAAGCAAAATGTCTTTACATAGCTGCCAGCTCAATGTCCATATGGAGATCAGTATCAAGTGGTGTCCCTCCGGGGTCCATACTGGGACCAGTACCTTAATTAAGGACACAGACAGTGGGACTGAGTGCACCCTCAGCATGTTTGCAGACGACATCAGGCTCAGTGGTGCAGCTGATGGGCTGGAGAGAAGGGATCCAACCAGGGGGACCCTGACAGGCTGGAGGAGCGGGGCCACGTGGAGCTCATGAGGTTCAACACGGCCAAGTGCCAGGTCCTGCACCCAGGTCAGGGCAATCCCCAGTACCAGTCCAGGCTGGGGATGGAGGGGTTCAGAGCAGCCCCCGGGAGAAGGACTTGGGGTGCTGGGGGATGAGAGATGGGACATGAGCCACCACGTGTGCTGGCAGCCCAGAAACCACCGTGTCCTGGGCTGCGTCACCAGCAGGTTTGGGGGGATCCTGCCCCTCTGCCCCACTCTGAGCCCCCCCTGCAGTGCTGGGCCAGCTCTGGGTCCCCAGCACAGGACACACGTGGAGCTGCTGGAGAGGGGCCAGAGGAGCCCCAGAAATGACCCGAGGCTGGAACAGCTCTGCTGGGAGGACAGGCCGAGAGAGTTGGGGGGTTCAGCTGGAGGAGAGAAGTTCCGGGAGACCTTAGTGCGGCCTTTCCGGACTGAAAAGGGGCCCATAAGAAAGATGGAGAGAGACCTTTTACCAAGGCCTGCAGCAACAGGTCAGGGGCAATGCTCTTAAACTGAAAGAGAGTAGGTTTAGGTTGGACGTAAGGAAGACGTTTTCTTACCATGAGGGCGGTGAGACCCTGGAACAGGACTAGATGATCTTTAAAGGTCACTTCCAACCCAAATCACTCTGTCATTCCAGGAACCACACACTTTCTGCTGCAACTGCTCGTATTGGCCACTGTCCACATAGAGTCTGATCAGCACACCAGCTCAGTCACTATGTGGTTAGCCCTAGGATCTCAAAGAAGGAAAAACAAGAATAAAACACCTACGTAACCTTGCGGTATGTCCCTCTCTACCACGGAAATGGAAAGCTTTAAAAAATTATCTACAAGTAACATCTAAAAATCATTCCTCGCTGACCTAACAGCTGCAAATACAGTTCTTGCTCTCCCTCTAGACATCAGCTTTTAATTGTAAATTTCTGCAGCTGCCATGAATCATACAGATTTTGTCAGAGAGAAATGACTGGTTTTAATACGTAAAAATAACGAATTTATAAATTCTGAATGTTATGCCTTGTTAGGCCTTGCGATTTCACCAAACGAAGACCAATTTCTTTCACATCATCGAGTACATTTCCAAATCGAAGGCCACATGCTTATCAAAAGTTTATACAATTTCCCACTTCAGTGCAATAGCTGTGCCTATAAATTTGAAAATATAGGATTGGCAAATTGCATTTTCTTCTCTGCAGTTTAGGATCTTGAAAGGAGCTGAATTGTCTTCAAACAAATTATTTTAAAAATTCATTCATGGGCAGAAAATGTGCCAAATTTCAGGGTAAAAAGTAAAAGATACAATGTTGATTAGACTCTGAAGCCGACATTCTTGGAGCGGGCGGATTCTTCAGCAGCTGGGGGCTTCCTCTAAGTCATGGTGATAGTTATACCCAAAGAGAAATGCTTCTGTCGCTGGCTTGGGACAACTACACGGACAAACACAGACATCGCCATTACGATGAGAACACAAAACAGTAAAGGCTATTGGACTATCAAAGGCTATAAAGGAAAAGACAAGTTTGTTGCTCAAGCGCTGGAATTAATGAATAGAGAGATTTCAAAGAAATGGAAGGAAGATCAAAACAGCTCTCATAAATTCCTGGGACCCTTGTCCAGCATCGAGGTGCCAGTGCACCTCTGGGTACAAGAACGACCATATCACTGTGACTTTCATGTTTACTCAGTGAATATCAGAAACATGTGACAAGGGCATCTCAGGCTGTCAATTCACAAAAATCAGCACACCTCACTTGATGACCTCTGAGCAACATCTCCTGAACAAGACCTGCTGGCCACTGTCTACATTATGAAAGCATTAGGGAGAACACAGCAACAACTGTGAGCTGGAATAAAACCCATGTAAGTCGTACTTAATTGCTTGCTTCTATGCACTTGGGACACTTCTGTATAAATGAAAAACCTAGATAACTCCCATGGTATAATACCAGAACTCTTAATCATTGACATTTTAAATTAAGAATCATCGCATTCCTCCAACTGCACCCTTCCAGAAAAGCGAGGTTCCTGGAATTCTATTCAATTCAAGGGGAGACCAGCAAGCCCCCTGTTTGGAAACCCCTGTGGCAACACTGCACTGAAAGAGGAGAGAGCTCCAGGTGATTAAGAGCACTGGAGGTTAAAGTTAACGCCTCACCTTTCATCAAGAAGCTAAAGGGGTTTAATACACAAGCTCTTCCAATTCCAGCGAGGGCTGTGGACTTTCTGCAGGAATAGACATTACCAGGTACATTCTGCCTTAACATCAGTGGGTTCTTAACAAGTCAGTCAGCACAGAGAACATGGCACGTGATAGTTACAGGAACAGAAAGAAATGGAGTGGGGTATCAGAACTGAAAAGGAAAGAAACCTTCCCAGACGTCAACTAGAAAGGGCCTTTTGCCACATTTGCTGCCTGGCGTTCAGTGGTCGTCTTGAACCCAACACCACCCGTAAACACAAATTAAAAAAATAACAAATGCGTCTCCTGCTTAGGAGGTTATTATTCTCATTGGTTTTGCTTCCAACTTCTTTTACCAAGCATCTGTGGCCACCCCTCTTTCGTCTGGCCTCTCCCTCTGCCAAACGGCTCCCATTCATACCTCAGTCTTCTATCCTTCGGAACCTGAGCGAGGAGAACTACCAAACTCTCTCAAAGACATACCCTTACTCGGCAACAGCTGCAAACTGGATACAGGTACCCACAGCCTTTAGGAAAACGCCAAAGTGAATGGTCCTGCAGTCCTCCCTGGACTGAGGAGAACATTCAACTGAGCACAGAAAGACAGAATAGTGACAGAAAATGTAACCACAGGAAAGTCAATCACAGAAAACTGGAACAACTCCTTCCAACGAAGAGAACATTGGAACAGCAGACCTAAGAATTTGGGGGATTTTCTAACATTGTTTACTCCAAACTGCTGACTCCATAACTGCAAAACTTAAAAGGTATGTGAAAGAAAAAAAAAAAAAAAAAAGATTCAGCATGTGCCTCATTTTCCTATTCTTTGTCCACAGATCCATTACTACCCTGATTCCCCAAAAATAAGACCTACCCTGAAAACAAGCCCTAGCACGATTTTTCAGGATTTTTGAGGAGGCTCGAAATATAAGCCCTACTCCAAAAACAAGCCCTAGTTACAGTTCATTTTAAAAAGTCAATTTAAATAGTGTACAGGCAGCTATACATGTTAAAAAGTAAATATCTTTTGGAGGAAAAACAGTGGAGCCTGTCTTACTTTCAGGGAAACAACGTAGCCAGAGACAGGATACTTTGGTCTGACTCGGCACAAGACGGTTCTTCAATTCATGTAAGTGATGACTGGTAGGCTAGTGCTGGTATGTCTCTGTAACAGACCTTCCCCAGCTCAGCCAGAAGTGAAAAGCCAGAGGCAGCAGAAACCCGGCCAGGTCTGTGACTGTGCTGCAGCAGGCTAAGCACTATGCTCGTGAAAGGGCCAAGTCAAATGACAGTAACAAGCCTAATGTGTCTTAAAATTTAAAAAAGTTATAACCTAGCCTATTTATTTCCAATGCAAAATAGAATGCATTTTTCTACCAGACAGTTTACAGTATCAGTTAAATGATCTGTGCAGGCTTAAAAGGTGAAAAGGCACCAATCCACTTGTGGGAAAAGCAAAGTCCCTTAGAGGCATACTGTGCACTGACTGGGAAAAAAGATGGATACAGGCGGATATTACCAGTGGAAGCAACAAGAATGGAACTAGTGGCAGAAAAGAAAGACCTGAGTGGCAGATTCAAGTGCCCTATCACGGAGATGATCACTGCGTATTCAACAACAGCAACTACTGGGGGAGTCTACCAGCTGGGAAGAGCTAACCATGCTAATTTAAACCTGGTGTGAGAAGCATGTAACCCTGAAAATCAATAACCGTCTGACAAGAACTAATCACATTTACTTGTAGCTAATGGAGTAATGAATTATCACAACGAATACCTGCTACTCCTCCTGCTCGTCATTCCGTCCTCTCCCAGGCCTGCTCTTAGCAACTGCGTTCTCTAATGTCCCTCGCTCTGAGCCTGCCTGGTCAGCGCCAGCAGAGTCTGTCACAGAAGCAGCTGGCGAGTAGAAGGACCAGTTCAGGTCAGTATCAGCAAGCAGGCAGTTCAGGACTTATTTCACAAAATAACACTTCTCATATGTCCAAAGGAAACATTTTCCAGTCCCAGTACAAGCCACGGACACATTCTTCCCACCTAGAACAGGTCACGTTTCAAAGGGCTAAAACCTACCTGTACCGGGCTGGGCAGCTGGTGAACGCCCGGAGTCACATGTGTGTGAACCAAGAGGAAGCGGGAAACTTATCCAACAGGATGGGGCAGGAGACCAGATATTATGTCATGATGAATTAGCAGCAGATATTCTCATTGACGTGAAGCAGGAACAGCTCTAGGACAGCAGGCCAAGGACGCATTTGCATCCAGCTCTGAAAAGAGAAAGTACATACTGAGTGTGAGGGAAGCAATATACAATATAAATAAAATTTCCTAGAACAGCACCAACCCACATAACACTTCATAAGCAGCACAAATGAAAAGAAAAAAAAAAAAAAGAGGGCCAAGGCAGGATGCAAGTGACACAGTGCCTGGGGACCTCTCCAGGCAGCTACACACAGACGCGTGTCCATGATACCCAGACAGTGCTCCTGCCCAGGCACTAGCCCATCCTAACAGACTGCTCAGCCTCCAGACTGGAGCCAGCTTGCGCTCGGGGAGAAAGAAGAAAACATGAAGGAAGTACAACACTTGCCTATAACTCGTCAACATGTTGAGGCACGCTCTGATGAGAACTAGAGGGTGGTCAGCTTGGAAGTGATCCCTGGAACTTGCCTGGCCTAACCAAGAAGCAAGGGTGTTTTCTTACATAGACGTTCTCAACTATATTTCTGCCATCAGACATCTCTGGCAATCCTTGGGAAAGCAGGCCAGTTCAGGAACTTTAATCAAGTCAGCTGGCTTTCATTCTTAAAAGATCAAATCCCTAATGGATATCAGAATACTCCAGTGTTTCAGCAGGCATTGTTAGCTGCCCTGGTAAGGTGGTGAGAATGTTGCAGACTGGGAGAACTACTGATCCCACAGATCTAGGGTAGAGTCAGGCAGCTTCAGCGTCTTCATATTCGTGATCGGTCCCAGAGAAGACGAGCCAGGGCAAGGAGAAGGGAGCTGCTCCTCGGGAGGAGCCGAGCAGCTGTACCTGTGTGTACAAAGCACTGCTGCTTCTGACAGCTCTCCACTGCAGCTGATGAAGAAAAGCAGCATTACAGCAGAACAGATGTGAACACCAGCACTCACAGCTTTCACAGGTGTGAGCTCATACCTGGGCATGCAGTTAGAAGCAACTGCTCAAAGAACAAACAGGCGAGAGAGGGAAATATGAGCACTACAGTGCCAGTCTAGGCAGTGCTGGTCAGCACAAGAGCAGACAACTCCATCGGAGGCAGTGACAAGGATCTTGGTCCAGCAGGGTCAAAATAAGGCAAGAACAAAGGGCAGAAAGAAGATCATGGTGAATTGTGCTAAAATAGAGCTGAAGCCAAGGGAGACAGAGCCCAGGAAAGCAGCGGCTGAGGCAGAACACGGCAATGGAGGCAGCGCAGGTGAGAAGGGCTGGGCCAGGAGAGTGCACGGGTACAGACAGAACATCACTGCGGAGGAGCAACCAAAGGCTGGAAACATGGGGAATCTCACCCTGCCGTAGGGGCAAGGCCAGGCTGGGAGTTTCTTCCTCACGGACAGAGGATTCTGCCAGGGAAGAGTGGCTGGTTTCTCGTGGTGGTGACCCCATGGAAGACAGCCGATTGTTGATTGCTCCTGAGGCAGCACAGAGGAACCGGTTATTTTAGGAAGCTGCAGGAAGCCCCTGGCTGGGCAGTAGCATGAAGCCAGACCCTGCAAGAAGGGCAGTGCTGACAGCGCTAGGCAGGGACACCGCACAAACGCACCCCTGATTGTGCTGACTGGTGAGGGACCTTGCTTTCTCCTCAGTCTCCCATTTAATTCTACCTGTCTTCCCCAGCATCAATGTGCATGCAGGGTCTCTCCACCAGCCACACTGACAGAGGAACAGCCCAGGGACAGGAGGAGCAGTAACCTCCAGCAGCAAGCTGATGGTGCACAAGTGAGATGGTTTGCCCGTGTGGGAAGTCAAGATCTTCTGGAAGGCCATACAGAGCATCAGTCACCTACCGATGTGGATCAGTTTGTCCTGCGGGAGTACCCAGGACTATTCATCTCGCTCTGAAAACAGTGCTGAGGGGCAGCTTAGAGGCAGCAAAATGAATTCTCTCTCTCAAAAGGGGCGACCTCCTGCATGAGGGTTGGTTGTTCCTAGAGCACTGGAGACAGCTGTCAGTGCCAGGACAGCACTGTGTGTGGGTTGTCTCCAGGGACACAGCGTTAAGAAGATGACCCCCCCTCTACAGCGGACCATGTCAGGGCAGGCTGGACAAGTCCTGGTGCCTCCCCCAGGAAAGTCAGTCCTTGCTGAGGGAAAGCCTCCCGCGGGGGCTTGCAGTCCGCATTTGGGAGTGGTAAATGAGAACGGGGCTTCCCCGCTCCGCTTGCCCCTCCCAGCCAGCTGGGTCCCTGCGCGGCGGCAAAACCACCGCAGATGGGACGGGAACGCGAGGGCACCCCTGGGACAGGCGGGGGCCGGGCAGGCGGCTGCACCGGAGCACCGCGGACCCGCGGGGAAGAGCGCAGCGAGCGGCGCGCCCGCCGCCGGGCTGCTGCACCGGGCCCGCGGGAGGGGGCACCGCCGCGCGGCGCGGGGGCCGCTGCCCGCACCCCGCCAGGCTGCCGGTCCGGAGCGCCCTGCACGCAGCGCCGGTGCCGGCGGCGCCGCCGGCGGGGGCAGTGCCCTGGCGGGGCTGTCCCGCAGCCAGAGCTCCCGCAGGTGCGCGGGGCGCAGCCACAGCAAGTGCCGCGGCGAGGCCGAGCCGGCCGGCCGGCGGGGCGGCGGACCCGTGCGAGGCTCACCGTCCCGTCCATGCTGCTCCCGCCGCTCTCCCGCTCGCACCGGGGCGGCCGTCCCAGCGCGGGGCGCGTGCGCGGCGCTGCGCAAGCGGCGCAGGGACCGTCTGCAAAGTGCGGCCTGCGCGGCCAGCGCGGGAGCGGCAGCGCGGGCCCGGACGGGCCGCCCGCAGCGCCGGGGAGACGGTGCCGGGGCGAGGCCGGCGCTGCCGCAGCCCGGCCGCGCTCCGGCGCGCCGCGCTGTACCGCTGCTTCGGCGGCGGGAGGCCGGTGCGGCCGCGGGCCCCGTGCCGCGGCCCAGCCCTGCGGGGGCGGTGCCGCGCGGGGCTCCTCCCGTGGACGGGCGGGGGCAGCGCCCGCACCTTTCCAGCCCTCGGGCCGGCGCGGCCCCGCCGCCCGTGATCCGCTCCCTCCCGGCCGTCGGCGGCGTCCACGGCAGCCGCGGGAAAGCCGGACAGGCTGCGGGGCCGCCACTACAGACCGTTCCCGCCGCCACGGCCCCCCGCCCCCTGCCCCCACCGAGCCTCGGCGCCACAGCGCCCTTCACCCCCCGGCACAGCCCCCGCACCGCCAGAGCCCCGCACCGCCACAGCTCCCGCACCGCCACAGCCCCCGCACCGCCACAGCCCCGCACCGCCAGAGCCCCCGCACCGCCACAGCCCCGCACCGCCAGAGCCCCCGCACCTCCAGAGCCCCCACACCGCCACACTCCCCGCACCGCCAGAGCCCCCGCACCGCCACAGCCCCGCACCGCCACACTCCCCGCACCGCCACAGCTCCCGCACCGCCAGAGCCCCGCACCGCCACAGTCCCGCACCGCCACAGCCCCGCACCGCCACACTCCCCGCACCGCCACAGCTCCCGCACCGCCAGAGCCCCGCACCGCCACAGTCCCGCACCGCCACAGCCCCCGCACCGCCAGAGCCCCCACACCGCCACAGCCCCGCACCGCCACACTCCCCGCACCGCCACAGCTCCCGCACCGCCAGAGCCCCCGCACCGCCACAGCCCCGCACCGCCGCACTCCCCGCCGCTCCCCGCCGCCACAGCCCCTCACCCGCCGCCAGGGCCCCCGTTACCGCCCCAGCTCCGCTGACCCGCCGCAGCGCCTCCGCCCCCGGCCCGGTACCGGCAGGACGCGCCGGCCCCGCTCCGTGCGGCGTGGGAGCGGGTCGGGTCCGGCACGGAGCGCACGCCCAGGCCGCTCCTCTGGCGGCGGCGCCGGTGCCGGCCCGGCCCGCGGACCCACCTGGGGCCGGGGCCGCCGCTGCCGCGGGGAGCGGGCTCGGGCGGGTTCACCGAGACTCCGTGAGAATCCGCGGTGATGTGAACCCCAACGAACCGTGTGTGGGGAGTGAACGGGGGGGGAGCTTTGAGGCAGCTGTGACATTTCAAATTCGAAACCGGCCTGTACAGAGAGTTGTTGTCCTGTATTTGCACACTTGTTCTGCACACCCTTAAGGAGCTTCTAAGTTCCAGGAGGATGAGGATACTGGTTGGGTGGTTCATTGTACTGTGCCAATTGTAACGGGAAAGGAAAAGGAAAATTATTTTGTGAATATCCAGTGGGAGGTACGTACAAAGTACATTTTCAAATAATAACTTGAAGAAGTATTGAAGAGGGTCTGACATAAATTGAAGCAGCACTGCAAACAATGAGGGATTAAGAGGGGAGTTTTACAGGACAAGCACTGAAAGTGAATAATTTTGCATGATGCTCTAAGAATCTGTGAGAAAAGGGTGGAAGGAAACAACTCAGTCTAAGAGGAGTATCAGATGAGCAGAAGCCAAGCAATTCTACCAACTCCAAGTGTTCAAAAAGGCTGTAAATATGAAAACTGAAAAAAAATATTGTAAAGATTATGAGGTGGATTTAAGCAAGAATACTTGGCTTTTGCTGGGGAAATGTGCACCTTGTATCATCCTCTGTGTCTGGTCATCTGGTCTGACCAACAGCAGCTCCAAAACTGGCCTGTGGAACCCCGGCCTGGACCACCTGCAAGAGATGGGCTCGTGCTCCTCGGAGCGCCAGCAGCAGCCGAGAACCGCTCTGGAGTGAGGAAACGCAGCGTGGTGCCAGTGGTGGCTGCGGTGGGACCGCACAGACAACCGGGCTGCTCGGGCCAGCGAGGGAGGGGAAACCACCCCTGCGGGTCCCCCGGTGAGGTGGGGTACACAGCCCCCCACATGGCAGTCACAGCATTTATGGTCCAGTCTTGGAGACTGATGGACACCATGAGCAGATACAATATCTGAGTTCACAACATCCATATTTCTTTTCTTTTTTTTTTTTTAAGTGTACCTTTTAGTTAGGAATAGAGTGGCAGGTCCTTCATAGGTGAGAAGATGGTGAGTCTATTTTAATCCGTTTCTTGAAGTTGAAAATGCAGCTGGGACAAAAGCTTCCTGTGGTTGTAACATATATGGTACATTTTTTTCACTGGGATCAGCAAAGACTATTCCAACAGGGTAAGTAAGCTTGTCTAGGACACCCAACAGAGCAAGTTACCCAAACCACAGCTGAGACAAGGAAGAAAAACGTCCACAGACATGGAGCCCAAAGAGAGTGAAGTAGACACAAAAGTACACACACCGGAGCACAACAGGGTAAGAGCAGCTGGAGGCACAACAGGCAGCTAACCAGGGTGTGCATTTTCTCAGTTTTGCAAGGTCAAAGATGACAGTCATGGTAATTTGTCTTCCTGGCCAACCCATGGCCCCATTGTAGTCTATTAATTCTGTATCATGATCCTCATGCAGTTTATAATGTGTGGCTGAACTAAAGTGTGTCCTTGAAAAAGATGTAGTCCTTTTTTGCAGATAATAACACAGAAATGGTGGTACCGAGTCAAATCATAAGTACACTGGCTCAATTACCCTGTTCCTGACAGTGGCCAATACTGAATGCCCATAAAAGATCATGACAATAGTGAGACACACAGCGATGGGTCCCTGAAAGCTCTCCCAGCTCACAGTGATTTGTGATTCAGACCTGCTGTGACAGAGGTGTTGGCTTTGTGTTTCACAGCCTTTGATGGATTTCTCTTTTGCAACTTTCATCCACTATATATCCACAGTCATGACATTTAAGGCCATGCAGGACCATTAATTCTGCCCACTTACACATGGCAAGCAATTCCATGTGGGCCTCCAATGATCTCTGTTACACAAACCAAGTAACTGGTAACATACTGGAAAAGCTACCACGCCATTTCACTAGCTAATCACCTTCATAACTAAAAGCATATGCATGTTTTCAGTTGGAATTATCTGTTGCAGTTTAAAGCTGTTAGTTTTGCTGTTGTTGTCCCTTACTCCTAGACAATTAAAAATCTCTTTGGTATCCAGCCTTTCTACTCAATAAATGTACCCACGCTCTCTCACCTCACAACCTTCTAACTAATTAGAGTTCACAGAATCACAGCTGGTTTGTGTTGAAGGCCCTTCCCAGCCCCCCCAGTGCCCCCCTGCCATGAGCAGGGACATCTGCACCAGCCCAGGTTGCTCAGAGCCCCGTCCAGCCTGGCCTGGGATGTCTCCAGGGATGGTTCAGCCACCACCTCTCTGGGAACCTGGGCCAGGCTCTCATCACCTCAGTGTAAAAAGGGTCTTCCTTATACCTAATCTGAATCTAGGCTCTTTTAGTTTAAAACCACTAAACCCAGATTAAAGCCATTACCCCTTACCTTATTGCTACAAAAACTCCATATCATTGTGAAATATTTCTTCCAATCTTCAGATAAACTTTGTGAACCTCTCATACATTTTTTTCTCTTTTCCTCTCTGTTCCCTTGAAGTCTTAAAAAAAAAAATGGCTATGCCACCTGGGGTCTTATTGCTGTCTCCCATCAACAAGATCTGTTTCCCCTAGACCATCTACCTGTGTAAAGCTGTTCTATCATGTCTTCATCCTAAAATGTGAACTTTACAGCACGGGGATAGCTCTGTATTTTAGCGTCTAAAATAGTGGGTCCTAGGCAAATTAAGCTGCTTGTGCATTAATACAGTCCAGACTTACCTTTTTTGGTTGTTTGGGGGGTTCTTTGTTGATACAGTCCTCTTTGGAGGAGGGATATGCCTTCATTTCCCCAAGCACATGATTTTGCACTTGACTGCTTTAAGACAAAATCTATTTGAATAGCCTTACTCCGCTACACACTCTTCTCCATTGTTATCCTATGTTTATGACTGGGTTTTGCTGTACATATTTTTTACATAACCGCAGATTTTATCAGTGCAGATCTTACATTTGTTTCCAAATCATCTACTAAGTGTCAAACAACATTGGCTGGAGAACTGTCCCCCTAGGACCCAAATCCCACAACTGGCTCCAATTTGATACCCCAGCCAGTCCTTAACTCACATGATTTGCTCGCTGCTCTGTAAGTTTCTGTTTAACAGTTAAACCATTGTATTAAATCAAAGGGATTTTCAGAGCTGTCCGATCATCTTTAACTCAGCATGTAACTTCAAAGGCTTAAGTCGTTTGCCAGGTCTCACTCACTATGTAACTACCTTGACTAGTACTAGTTACACAGTAATGCCAAATACACCGATTTCCTTATCAGTTAGCATTTCTGACTTCAGTTGCTTATAGTCTCACGTTAGGTATCCGTAAAGAGCAATTAACATTTTTCTTGTTGGATGTAACACTGAGTCAATTTGTTCAACACTTGATTTTTTTTCTTTCCTCTTCACAGCATTTGCCTTGTTGCATTTTTAGTTTACTGTCCCCAGGCTAGTCCAGCTCGAGCATAACTGTGAAAATTGACCTGTGTGCCTGTAAGATGCAAGTCGTTCCTTTCATCCAGCCTAATCTCACCTTGGAATGCAGAGTTATGATCAGTAAACCAGAATCTTCAGTTATGGACTCAGCAGTTTGCTGGCAGCATTTCCTGCCTTCCCTTTCCCACACACCTGGCTTTTAAATAACAAAATCAGCTTCCAGCTTTCCTCAGTTTTCTCCCAACACAGTAGATGCTTTTAAGAGTTTCAGGTTCTGTGTAGCATTGCATCATTGTTTTATATGCACTGACACAGGCAGTGACTTACCAAACAACGGTCCATTCCACTTTTTTGGTTTACATCTTTGTGTACGTAACAGCCCATCAAATCTCACTATCCTGTTTCCCACAATTCTCTTTCTTCTCTAATGAGGACTCACTAATAATTCCAGCTTGCCCTATGCCATTTCAAAACTTTCTCTGCAGCAGATTGTTTTACATCAGATATCTCCAAGTGCTACATCCCTTGCAATTTCATCACCACAGAGGGAGGTTTCCTGATCATTCATTTACGCATCTTTTTCAGTGTTTATTCTCTCGACCTGGGTGCACCACACCAGACTGCTCGCTTTGTTCACAGAGTTTTCTACAGCACCCCATGTCCATTGCCAGTCCTTACACATGTGTGATCTAGAACAATGATTCTGGGAATTCTCCTTGGGGATTACACGATATTAAAATTTGCATTTACAAACTCTGCATCCTCTCTGGCACCAGGAGTTTGTAGTTCATGCATCAGTCTCTTCTGCCTTCAAGAAGACAACCTCTCCAGCACCCAGGCAAGCGGCAGCAGCAGCTCCTGCACTGTCCTCTCTGCCGTTGTGATCCCGCCTGCACAGTTGCTGTACACAGAGGAGCGGGTGACCAGGGCACAGGTGACACTGCACGGTGCACAGGGTGACACCACACAGTGCGCAGGGGTGACATTGGGGCCCGTGTTTCTGCACAAACCCTCGGCCGCAGTTCAACCTCAGCCACTGCGGTGTCCCAGTCCATGCCGTGGTTCTGCCACTGCTGTGCCTTCGCCTTCATCTAAAAGTGAGGCAAGAAGTTTCATGAAACATCCTTTCTGTCTGACAGTACAAAAGGTGAATAGAGCTGTTCTCTTGTGATCCTGTAATAGCTCTAATGGCCAAACGGAAGGCTCTGCTCCACAGAGGGGTTCTGCGCAGCGTGTGGGTCAGAGGCCCGTTCAATGCTACACCACCTGGGTTCCCTGCATCTAAGGGATGTAAGATTATGTGTTTTATTCTCTTTATAGTGTTAGCTCTAATACATCATATTTTAAACAATACCTTACACAGTTGGAATGTCTTTCCTGCTGGGATCACAGCGGATCAGCACCTCCTCATGCAAAACAGCCACTCATAACTAGAGTGTTTCCCAGCCAGCTTCCCTTTTTCTCACTTTTTGAAGGTTTTCTTAGCAACAAACACACATCCCAGCAAGACACTCAGCAGAGATGTGACTTCTTCCTATGTAAATATAATCAAGACATCTCTTTTAAAATAAACAAATCTGAGATTTCTATCCAATTTGAAGCAATATTCCCAACCTAGAATACTTCTTTTGAAGCCTTTCTAATCTTTCAGCATCTCTTTTGCTCACACCAGACCTCCACCTCATGAGTACAGCAAACAATATCTTTCCTTAAACAGCGCTCGTGCAGCCTTGAACCAGGTGAGTTACACTCACCGTTCATCATGCTGAATCCCCAAGTTAACCTCAGGGCCTGGGCCTGTGATTTCCAGGGTATTGGCCAGGAAGATGCTGGAAAGCTGGAAGCTTTGCAATGAAAACATCAGTGGGGTCCTGATGGACAGGTTAAACATGAGCCAGCAGCATTCCCTGGGAGCACAGGCACAGTCTGGGCTGCAGAAGAGCGTTGAAGCAGGTGAGGGGCAGCGACCATCCCTCTGTGCAGCACCAGGTGACACCCCTGCAGCGCTGGGCTCACGGGAACAGACTGAGCAAATCCAGCTGTGAAAATGGCTCAGTAATCAGTGTCTATCACAACAGGGGACGCTGAGAGCTGGGACAGTTTAGCTGGAGAACAGGCTCAGTGTGACTCTTACCCAGGTATGTCAGTCACAGATGTGTCAGGAAGACAAACAGATGCTTCTCACTGGTGTCCAGTGACATAACAAGAGGCAATGGGTACAAACTGAAATGCAAGAAATTCCACTTAAACATGAGAAAGAATTTTTTAACTGTAAAAATTTTAAAAAAAAAAAGCACATGAAGACAAACACCCAGAAGGGTGCAACAACAGCACCAAGAGCAGCACAGGTGAGCTAACTCTGTTCCAGTACACAGCTGATACTCACTCTCCACACCACTCAGCAGAATTGCATGGCTTAAAGTAAGGTCAACTCTACAGCTTGTTTTACATCCCTTATCCCAGACGCTATGAAGTTTACAAGCAACCACATGAATCTGCCTGGAAAGAAACCTTTATTTAAAAAAAACAACAAACAAACCAACCAGACCCACAAAGCCCACAGAAACAGCCTCTCTCCACAGCCCAGCCTGAGCCTCGGCAGGGCTGGGAAGGTTTTCTCCCCCATGACCTCACGCCCTTCGCCCGTGGCAGCGCTGGGAAGGGGATGGAAAGTGCCAAGTGTTAAGGTGCTGAGAAGCTCCTGATGGTTCTTGTCTCTCAAGTGCTGTTGGCCTGTTCCTGCTCGAAGAGGGCCATGGCTAAATGTGAGCGGGACGCAAGCCCCTCCAGGTTGCTGAGCACGCAGCGGTGGTATAACTCCTCACTAAGCCGGGGGTTGCAGCTCCTCAGTGCATATTTCTGCACTAACCCGGGCTCCACAGCCCTAAACAGGTGCAGACCTGAGTAGTGCAGGAAGACATCAAACACCTCCATGCTCTCCAGCACCTCATCCCGGTCCAGGATATCAGCTGCTAGCTTGGTACGTGCTGTCATGTAGTCCGAGTTATAAAAGCAGGCCTCAGCAAAGGAATGTCTGTCAAAATGGCCGTCCCTCAGGAAGTCGGTGCCGGAGGAAGCCGTCTGCTCCCCGCGGTACACCAGCGCAGGGTTGAACTCCTGGAAATGCACTGGGAAGAAGACCTGCCAGTTGCTGATGGTATTCATACGGCAGCGGTTCAGGAACTCCATGTTGATTTCTGTCCAGACGCTGGCCAAGAAGAACAGCGTATCCACAGGGTGCTTCTTGGAGACTATATCCATGAGTTTCACTTGCGATGGTACCTCCGTTTTAACACTAATCCAGGGGATTTTAACTTCTGCATAGCGTTTCTCCAGCTCTCCTACCATGGCTTTGACTCCAGCAAAAACATCCACCTGACTGACTCGCTGGGCATCATAGGGATGGTAGATGAACAGCAAGGTCAGCAAGGCATTATCGTGTGTGTCCAGAGTGTTCATAGCAAACATATCCAGGAAGTTTCCCACAAAATCCAGGTCCTGCACTGTCAAGGGAAGCACCAGTTGCACCTGTGTGGCCTCTGTCACATATGGCATGGGAATAATTTCAACCTTACTTAGGGGCCGCACCAAGCTCACTCGTTTTGCCAGGACGTGACTGTGTCCCTTTTGGGTCACTGCCTCCAGCAGCAGGTCCAGTGTGTATTCCATGCCCCGTGTGGGGTCAAAACGCCGATAGCCGTTCAACAGCTGCCGCTTGCTGAAGCGCAGCAGAGGCTGGTAGCGACTGTTAAGTTGCTCAAGTGCAGACTCAATGATTTCACTGACATCTGCCTTGCTGGCTCCAGAGAGCTCGCACTTGGGGGAGCCATCAGGGCAGGAGAAGAGGTGCTGCTCAGTGAAGTAGTCCCAGCTGATTACCTCAAAACGCGATTTTGGAAGGAATGGGGCATTAATGCCCACAGGCCATGTCAAGCCTGCCTCACCTGCAGGGGTCAATGCCGTCAGGTTCCTGATCTGCATCTGTGCAAAGAGAGAAGGCACACTGATCCCCAGCACCTTCTCCCACCCTGCCTGCCTCACCACCCAGAACCACATCACAGCAGCAGTTTTGGGTAACAAAGTGCCAGAAGTGCTATTTCTGAGACACAGGACTATATCCTGTGTCTGGCTGACAGTCACCTACAAACAGCAGTAATAACCTTCCTTCACTGTGCTGAAAGAAAAGGAAACCTGCTTGGCCAAGGAGCTTTTGCGGACACCCCTCCCCACATACCTGGAGGTCCTGGATCTCCTGGTAGGTTCTGTCCAGCTGGATCCTGCTGAAGTGCTTGTGCAGCCGGTACATCAGGGTCATGTCAGAAACAGGGTGCACAGCAAGAGCTGCTTGGAACTCCTCCTCTTCCTCCTTCTCTGGCTCAGTATTTTTGGCCAATTCGTAGGTGTGATAATGCTGGCCCTGAAGTGGACAAGAGCCAGAAAGACTGGCATGGAACGCGAGGCCACAGAGCAGCCTTCCCTCACCCCAGACACACCTTTGCCCCTCTTTTTGTGCTGCCTGCAGTACTCAGAGACAAAATATAAGAGTTTCCCCTCCAACCCTACTCCCTGTACTATGCGCCCACTCGCTTCTTGGTAGCAGTGTGCCCTTTATCTGACCTTTAAAAGCCCGTGAATCTGCATCTGCTAGTAGGCTGAAAATTAAATACTGTATGTGCTCTCTCCCCCAACATCTCAGCTTTGATTGTGGCTTCCCCACCATGCTGTCACACAGCCCTTTCTCCCTCTGTAACTCAGGGAGGCTCACAGAACAGCCCCTTTGCTATGCAGCAGGGAACCAGTAAGGCCACGGGTTCAGTCAGGCTCAGCTAACACCAAACTCCGAGAAGGGAGCAGTACCTGGAGCTGGGAGACACAAGTGATGCCAAGGAAATCGATGATGCAACGTCCCAGCCACTCATCCGGCCGCACGCTGAGGATCTCGTTGCGGCAGCTGTCCAGGTGCGGGTGCAGCTTCAGCAGCAGGCTGCGCGAGATCAGGTACCCAAAGCCGCCGTGGCAATAGCGGGCCTGCTCATCTCCCCCGATAAACTCCTCCGCCCGTCCCAGGTACACATCTTGGTTAATGCTCAGGTGTGTCACCAGAGCCTTGACCTGTTCAGCCTGGGCATAGGTGTCATCCTGCATGATGTAGAACCAGTCATAGTCGGAGCCGAAGTGCTGGTGGATGTAGCGCACGGTCTGGTACATGAGCCAGATGGGCCGCTCGTCCCCGTGCGCCACCAGCACCATGCCGTGGGGCACCTTGGCACCACGCAGCCCCGTGAAGTACAGCAGGCGTGGGAAGTGATGGGCCACGGTCTTGTTCACGGCCACCGCCAGCGTGTTCAGGGTGGCCTTGGAGGTCAGCACGGCCACAAACAGCCTCTCGTGGAACCCCAGTTCTGTCTGGATGTAGCGAGTTCTGCCAAGGAAAGACACACCCACATAGCAGACAGCTGGACAACAAAAATCAAAGGATTACAGCAACGGGGGACAAGCCTTTATGTGCTACAGTCTACCAACTGTGAAACAGTTAAGCCTAGAAGCAGAGCTTTAAGAAGATACTCTTCAGTAAGAGTCCCATTTTGCAAAGGAACTTGCTTCCTTCAAGGAAACTACAACCTCACACCATTTGTGTGAGCTAGGAAACAGTGCTAGTGCAAGTAAACAAAAAAACCACAGAGCCAACCACTTGCAAATTACATACAGTATCATTACTTGCTCAAAGTTTTCCTAATGGACTGGTTTAAAAAGTTTTGAGGAATAATTTAATACGTAATTCAACAAGTTTTAAAAGAACAAATACTCTCAGTCTTCCTGGGCATTTTTGTTGCCTTTTGTTTTTAAATTAACATCTTAGACACTTCTCTTGCATGCCTTTAAGGCAGCAAGCTCAGCCATTCCCATGTTGCCGCCTGCTGTTCCTACACAATATTTCAAATAGCACACTCCACCTTGGACCTGTTAATCCCCTGTAAAACTGAGAACCCAAACACACCCGTATGCGGTTTTTGTCCCTGAAGAACAGCCTTTACCTGAGCACTTTTTTGTACGGCTTGTTGGGGTCCCGGTAGTACGGGACGATCCTGGGCCTGAACTCCTCGTGTCCCGGGCCCGGCGCCGCCGCCTCGGGCCGCGCTCTGCCCGGGAGGGCCCCGGGCCGGGCCCCCGCGCACGGCTCCGCGCCGGGCCGGCCCCAGGCGGCGCGCAGGAGGCTGAGGCTGCAGCCCAGGGACAGGCCCAGCACCAGCGGCAGCACGGGCCGCAGCGCGGCCAGCAGCGCGGCCGCCCGCATGGCGGGGCAGCCCGACCGCCGCGCCGGGACGGGCTCACGGGGCTGCTCCGCGGGACATCGCCGGCGCAGGGCCCTCGGGCGGCGGCGGGAGCGCCGGGGCGCTGAGAACGCGGCAGCCCCGGCCCGCGCGGGTCAGCGGGTCCCTCAGCTGCGGGCGGGCCGGCCCGGAGCTCCGAGCCCGGCGGAGGCCGCGGGTCCCGCCCGGCCGCGCTCCCGCCGCTGCCACCTCAGCCGCCGCATCGCGACCCCGGCACTTCCGCTTCCCCTTTTGTCTCTGTGGTGCCCCGGCGGCCGCTCTGCCCGCTAGCGCCAGCGCCTCTATGGTACCGCGAGCCACCGCCCCCCACGCGCTTACGTCTGCCCTCGCGGGGGCGGGGGCGGGGCCTGGGGCCGGCGCAGGACGCGCGGTGCACGCCGGGACGCGCAGTGCCCGGGAGCTGGCGGCGCGCGCTGGCCCAGCCGGCCTCGCGAGCGCGGACTCCGCTTCCCAGAGCCGCGCGGCCGCCCGGCGCGGGTGACGCTGCGCGCTGCGATTGGCCGCTGCGCCGGGGGGGCGGGGCGTGCGCACGCGGTAGCAGCTGTCCCGTTGCGACAGAAGGAAAGCGCGGCGCGGCCGGTGCGGGCGGAGCGGCCGGTGCGGGCGGCGCGGCCGGGCCCGGCGGGCGGGGGGACGAGGGGCGGCCGGGCGGGGCCGGGCAGCGCGGCGCGGGCAGCCCGGCGGCCGGGCGGGCAGCCCAGGGCCGGGCCCGGGCCCGGGCCCGGCGGCGCCGCGTGCTCTGGGCCGGGCGGTTCGCGGGGCCGCCGGGGCGGGGGCGGGGCGACCCGTTGCGGGCCGGATCGGCGCGGCCTAACGGCGCCTGTCGCTCCTCCGCCGCAGCCCCAGCGCCGCGCCATGCCCTCAGACCTGGCTAAGAAGAAGGCGGCCAAGAAGAAGGAGGCGGCCAAGGCCCGGCAGCGCCCGCGCCGGGCCCCGGAGGAGAACGGCGATGCCGGACCGGAGCCGCAGGAACCCCGGCCCCCGGAGGCCAACGGAACAGCCCTGCCAGGTGAGAGCGGCCCCGCCGAAATGCCGGTCCCGCCGCGCCAGCGGGTGCCTGGCCGGTGTCCGTGCCCCTGCAGAGCGCCGCGGGGTCAGCCCGGCAGCCCCGTGAACGTCCCGCGGGCTGGACCCGCTCGGTTACGCCTGCGACTCGGTGAACTGGGACGGCTGTTCCCCGTCAGCTGGAACACCTCGTGGGCACGGCCTGGCTCTGGGCTGGACCAGCTGCAGTGTTTGCCATCGCGGCCGCTCTCCGTAGAGCTGGCGGGGCACCCGGAGCGGTGTGTGTGGCTCTCCATAAACTGCGGGTGAAGGTTTCCCCACTTGGGACTTGCAGGGTGAAAACAGAGGATGCTGATGGTGTCTTTTCCCTCTCAAAGATACTGTCCCGATCTTCTGGCACTTCATACCCAGACCTGTTTGGTTTTTTGTTTTGTTTTGTATGTGTTGGTTTGGTTTTTGGTTTAGTTGTTTTGTTGTGTGTGGTTTTGGGTTTTTTTCCTGCTGCTGCAGAAGTCACTACAATGTCTGAATTCTTACTGTTGTTACTCCCTGTTCATGTGTTTCTCTGGGACATACCTTGTTTGCAAAAACTAAGAGCCTGCCTATCTTAATGACAGAGACTTTTTCAGCAAAGAGCTGTTGACCTCCCTAAAGGAAACAGGCAGGCTAAAGCTCACAGAGAAAGGGTTGATTTTTGGTCCTTATTTCAGCCCGCCTGGCAACCCGCAGGCTGTTGGGCACACAAGTTTTTTTCCAGACTCGGCCCGCAGTGCATTGTGTTAAGAGGCACTCGGTGTGTGACACAGACCCGGGACCCCGCTCGTCCCCAGCCGAGCTCGGGAGCGCTGGTGCTGGCGGCTGGGTTGCCGGGCTCGAACCCCGGGCCGGGCTCGAACCCCGGGCCGGGCCGCGGCGGTGCCCAGCGCGGATCCCGCGGGCGGCCCGGGCTCCGCTGCGGCGGGCGGCCCCGCGCTCCGGGCGGGCCAATCGCCGTCCCCTCCCGTGGGTCATTTGCATACCGCCTTGCTATTGGTGGGGCCGGGGGAGCCGCGGCGGGGCCGGGGCGCTCGGCGTTCCCGCGCGCTCTCCGCTGGGACCGGCCGTGCTGGGCCCTAGCGCCGGCCCGCGGCGACGCGGCTGGAGCGGGCACCGGGACCCCAGGCCGTGAGGGGCAGAGGCGGCGGCAGCGGGTCCAGAGGAGGCTGGCAGGCCGGTGCACACATCAGAGGGCAGGTGATGTGGGTCAGGACCTGCGTATTTCTGTTGACAGTTCCCTGAGAAATCATTGCATGTCCAGGATAAAACTGCCTTGCCACTCTTCACTGATCTGGCTGCTCGTTTGTGTAACTGGTCTGGGCTGCCCGTGCTTTTGAAGGGGCCTCTGTCAGTGCAGGTGATCCTTTTTGCTCCTTCTTGGCGAGGACACATTGCCTTGGTGGCACTAGTGACTCTGCCAGGAGTGCTGGGGGTGACAGGTGGGGTGACATCCCTCGCTGGCCTGAACACGGCCAGTCTGAGCACCCGGGCTGTGCTCCGAGCTGCTGGAGCGTTGGTGGGATGCTCAGTGCCCTCTTCTTCCAATGGCAGTGTCTCACCAAGAAGGGAAAGTCAGGCTGTAACTCGGGGCTGCAACAGCAGATCAGTGTGACAGCAAAGATTCACTTGTACTGTAGGAGGAAAGGAAGAGGGGGGCATGCATGTGAACGTATTAGCTTCTCAGAAAACTGGTAGTGTCTATTCCAATGCTGCTTCTTTCCTCCTCTCAGCTTTCCCTTCATTTATTTTCTAGCCAAGTTCTCCTTTGGCCAACCCTTTCCTTAAGCTTGCAAGCAATACTTTATAAGTTCTCTTCCCACCCCAGTTCTTCCTGCAGTGAGGGTTAGTCCCGTCATGCTGGGATAACACAGTAGCTGTTCTGGCTGCTCACTTACAGTAGCTGTTCTGGCTGCTCACTTAGTTCTAGTGGTCAGATTTTATTTAGACAGCAGGTGGAAGTTCCTGTTAGAGCATGTATATCCATCTGCTAAGCTGAAAAGCTGAGCGTCATTGCGTCTGGGTTTCCTCAACATTTCTGTAGGAATGGGGACATGGGAGTTGTTCTTGTGGTCCTGGGCCTATTGGTACAGGGGCTTGTGGCTTCCTTGTGTTTGTAAATCAGTAACGCTTCTGGTCTGTTTCTGCATACAGAGGTGGATGCTCTTACAAAGGAGCTGGAGGACTTTGAGTTAAAGAAAGCTGCTGCCCGAGCTGTGACAGGAGTGCTGGCCTCCCATCCCAACAGTACCGACGTGCACATCATTAACCTCTCGCTGACCTTCCACGGCCAGGAGCTGCTGAGTGACACCAAACTGGAGCTGAACTCCGGGCGGCGTTACGGCCTCATTGGGCTCAACGGGATCGGTAAGTGGGGGTGACAAGGGTGTCTGGAGCTCGGTGATTCGGTGCTGCTGAGGAGCTGGGCAGACGTGGGTGGTAAATGCTGCAAACCAGACAGAGGCTGTTAGACAGACGTGGCAGTTCCTGTTCTCCCATCTCCTCACCGAGGAAGAGGAATTGCTAAGGTTGCTGCCAGAAAGCATTCTGGCTTTGGACTGTGCATTTGAACTTGTTTCTGTGGCGAGCTGGGCAAGATGTCTGGGATCTGTATCTGTCTGATTCCTGTTTGCAGGATTTGTTTAGCAGCGTCAATAAACCCAGTGCTGGTGCTATTGGTCAAAGAACTTGCACAGTATGGAGGAGTAGGGAGTGTGTGGTTTGTCCTGAATGGGCAAACAACTGTACAGTCCCTGGAGAATGTGATGCTCCACATGGAGAAATGCAGAATGTGGGTGTAATTGAAGAAGAGTGAGTAAGAGCAACCAGCTAGTTTAACTTTCAGAAAAACACTCAGGTTCTCTAGTGATGGGTGCATTACTTTCCTTTATGTTAGAAGTCTTTAGAGCCTGGGGTCCTGGTAACAGAGGTCAGACCTGGTTAGACAGCAAGAAGAAAACAGCAAAGTTCTCTGAATCTGGGTAAGGTCTGAACTGCAGTGGTTTCCAAAGAGCTTCTTCGTGTCTTGGTCCTGTCCTTAGTGTGGTGAGCCGGAGCTGGGAGGGCAGCCTGGCACGCTGGGGCCATGCACTCTGCTGTGTCTCCAGTTCTTCTGGCCTCTTGGGCAGAAATTCCCAAGGATTTTCTGGGATTGGAAAGGGAGGGAACCAAGGGGATCTGACTGCATCTCATTTGTTTCTTTGTGATGTTGTATGTCACTGAATCCAATCGTTAATTGTGGAGTGTCTGTCTGCACACAGGGAAATCCATGCTTCTGTCAGCTATTGGGAAACGAGAAGTGCCCATCCCAGAGCATATCGACATCTATCACCTGACCCGAGAGATGCCTCCTAGTGACAAGACCCCTCTCCAGTGTGTGATGGAGGTGGATACAGAGAGGGCCATGTTAGAACGAGAGGCAGAACGTCTGGCTCATGAAGATGGTAAAGCTTGGAGTCCCTGTGCACAAGGGACATTTCCTCCATTTCTCTTCCCACTGAAGAAAAGGTCTTATTTGGGTTCCTTGGCAGAGTTATTATATATTATGGTACCTCTTTCCCCCAGCCCTGTACTAGTTGAAAAGTCCTGTGGGATTACACTTATTTGGATGAAATTATTCTGTGCAGCTTCGGAAGAAGTGTCTCAGGCTTGGGAATGGAGGGGGCTGAGTGGTGGTAAAGCAGATGGACTGTGAGCTTTCCCAGCTGTACAGATGTGCAGCCGAGAGCCTTTTATTGGTACAAGTGCTGACAGGCAGGCTCTCTTTCAGCGGAGTGTGAGAAACTCTTGGAGTTATATGAACGCCTGGAGGAGCTGGACGCTGACAAGGCAGAAGCACGGGCCTCACGTATCCTTCACGGCTTGGGTTTCACGCCAGCCATGCAGAGGAAGAAGCTGAAGGACTTCAGTGGTGGCTGGCGCATGAGGGTGGCCCTGGCTAGGTGAGTGGTGTGCTGTCTGCTCCTCGCTCTGCAGAGCCACGCTCAGCCTGAGAACTTGGAGCAGAGCTGAGGGGCTTTGCGTTTACCCTGTGCTGTCGTCTCCCCTCTCCTTTCAGAGCGCTCTTCATTCGGCCGTTCATGCTGCTGCTAGATGAGCCCACAAACCACCTGGACTTGGATGCCTGTGTGTGGCTGGAGGAAGAGCTGAAAACGTAAGCATGAAGGAGTTTGCTGCTTCTATGGGTTGTGCTTTTCTGCAGGGACATCTTGTCAGCACGTGAGAAAGTGCTACAGGAATAGCTGTCTGTAGTTTGTGTGGCTACATAACTATCGCAGTACCAGTGACACCTTATGCTTCTGCTGCGTGTCTACAGAAGGGTTCTTGATGCAAGGGTGATGAATTCAAGACAAGCACCCATCTATCCCTCACTGAAGAAATGAGAAACTGTGGTTAAAGCTGCTTCCTGAAAGCCAGGAGCAGCCCTGGCAGTCTGGGTGCTGGCACTGGGCGCTTTGCCAGTCGTGTGAACATTCCAGACCTGGCTTCCAGCTGCTCTTCCTGGATTTTGGTCCTCTGTTTTCACAGAACTAGTGTCTCAGGGTGTCGGTTTTGTCTGATGGGTGTTTTTCATAAACAAAGGCAAAATGTTAAGGCTTAAGGCAAAAAAGCTTAGGAGTATTAATGAAGCTTAAATTATCTGGGTTGTGCATTAAAAGGGCTGTATTATGAGAAGGCCTTTTCATTTGCAGAGATTTTTCTATCAGCTTTGTCAGTTGAACCTTTTGCATGCTTGCTTTAGAAGTCAGATGTTTTGGGAAAGTAATTTGAATCTCTCTTTGGGAGGGTTTAACCAGTCATTTTACAGGTTTGGAGTGGAGCCAGGCATAGTACCTGACAGGTGGTGGTCTGTGCCGAGGTGAAAGTGAGCAGCAAAGGTTGAAACTTCTCAGAAGTGTGATGCCAGTGGAGTCAGTTTTATCAACAGCACTAGTCTTCTCCCACAAGGGCAGCCAGCTCTTGGCTTTGTGAAGACAAGTGAAGACTGTCTTATGGTGAAGAGTATCTTAACACAATGAAACGTTTGCAGTATCTGTTTACTGCAGCTGGTTGGAGCTGCTTTAATCTGAATTTCCCTAAGCATCTCCAAGGCTGTTATCTTTTTGTTCGTAATCTGATTGCAGGCAAGAGAGATCTGGTGCATGTAAATCCTTTGGCACCATCAGGGCCAAGGAGCAAGAATTCTTTTCCTAGCTTAGTCTCTGATAACTTATGTGGTGCCACAGGTTCAAGCGGATCCTTGTGCTCATATCACACTCCCAGGACTTCTTGAATGGTGTCTGCACCAACATAATTCACATGCACAACCGCAAACTGAAATACTACACGGTGAGTAAATGGTGCCCTGCACAATAGACTAAAAAACAGAGGAGCTGTTCTCTGCAGCATGTCTCATGTTCTATGGTCTCTTTCTAGGGAAATTATGATCAGTACGTAAAGACTCGCTTGGAACTAGAAGAAAATCAAATGAAGCGATTCCACTGGGAGCAAGACCAGATTGCCCATATGAAGGTATCTGCCTAGCTGCATGAACATCTTCCTGCCCGTGCAGGTGGGCATCCCTGCACCTCCTCTGCCTTGTTAGCGTGGCTTTTGGCTAGCTCTGTGTTTTGTTGCAGAATTACATTGCACGATTTGGTCATGGTAGTGCGAAGCTGGCCAGGCAAGCTCAGAGCAAGGAGAAGACCCTTCAAAAAATGATGGCTTCTGGCTTGACAGAGAGAGTTGTGAATGACAAGGTAGGATCAGACATGGGATTGCATCTAGAGATCAATATTGGAAACATGGGCTAGATAAGTAGAATGATCTTTAGCTGGCAGCAGGAATGGCTGATGCAGTTTGGACCAAGAATGGGATACCCTTCCTGATGGCAAGGGTGACTGTACACACAGAATCACAGAGTGTTAGGGATTGGAAGGGACCTCGAAAGATCATCTAGTCCAATCCCCCTGCTGGAGCAGGAACACCCAGGTGAGGTTACACAGGAAGGCATCCAGGCGGGTTTTGAATGTCTCCAAAGAAGGAGAATCCACAACCTCCCTGGGCAGCCTGTTCCAGTGTTCCGTCACCCTCACTGAGAAGAAGTTTCTTCTCAAATTTAAGTGGAACCTCTTGTGTTCCAGCTTGAACCCATTACCCCTTGTCTTACTGTTGGTTGTCACCAAGAAGAGCCTGGCTCCATCCTCCTGACACCCACCCTTTATATATTTATAAACATTGATGAGGTCACCCCTCAGTCTCCTCTTCTCCAAGCTAAAGAGCCCCAGCTCCCTCAGCCTTTCCTCGTAAGGGAGATGCTCCACTCCCTTAATCATCTTTGTGGCCCTGCACTGGACTCTCTCCAGCAGTTCCCTGTCCTTCTTGAACTGAGGGGCCACTGAGGATAGTGTATTGCTGAGGAGTGGCAAGAGGAGGAGTAATTCTCTAGAGGAGAGAAGGGGATTTGTCATATGAATAAGGCTATTTTGCAGACACAGAAATCAGAAATGGATGTCTGAGGGTTGGAGAAGATGGGGGAGGATGCTCAGAGCAACTCCTCCTTGTTTGAAGAGTATAAGCCCACATTTGCTTCAAGGGGAAAGAAACAGGACTCATTAGCCAGTAGATGAACCTGCAAACATCTAATCAGAATAAATCTGTGAGTTGCTAGCATGGTTTATAAAAGTTGCAGTCTGGTGCCTTGGTCTACAGATGATGTCTGTAGTGGGCCGTGACTATACCAGAATAACGGGCTGTCTTGTGATCGAGGGTATCTAACCAGCGGATATTCTCTGTTAACAGACTTTGTCGTTCTATTTCCCGCCCTGTGGGAAAATCCCCCCTCCTGTCATCATGGTGCAGAATGTCAGCTTCAAATACACCAAGGACGGGGTGAGTGTGGGGAGTGTGCTGAGTTGTGTGGAGGTTACTGGTATCCCTGCTGTGTTCATGAGCATAAGGTGTTTGGCTAAGCTGTCTGATGAGGCTGCAGCGTGTGACTAGTGTATCAAACTTCTTGGCAGTGTTAGTGCTGAGTCTGCTGAGGACACAGCATTGCGGGTGCAGCATGAAGGTTCTGCATAGTAGTGGAAAGGCATAATATGCGTTGTGATTTTTGTGGTTTGCAGCCATGGATCTATAACAACCTGGAGTTTGGGATCGACCTGGATACCCGTGTAGCTCTTGTTGGACCCAATGGAGCTGGAAAGTCAACACTGCTGAAGCTGCTCACAGGAGAGGTAGGCTCCCTGCGTTGTCTGCCCTGCTCTGCACCTTTATTCATGGGGCAGTCTTCAACGAAGCTGCACTTACTTGCCTGAGCACCCCAATCAGACCTTGGAAATCCTAATGTCTTGCTGCAGGATAGGCCTTTTTCTCTCATATTGTCTGTTCAGGCTGCCTCCTCTGTGCCAGAGCAGAGATGGCTGGATTCTGTATTTCTGGCACACAGCAAAAGGAGGGATTTCCTGCTGAAACGCTTTTATGTTCCCTTTCTAGCTGCTGCCCACAGATGGGATGATTCGCAAGCACTCACATGTGAAGATCGGTAGATACCACCAGGTACTTTCTACAGCAGCCACTGGGGAGATGAAATGCTGAGGAAAAAGGCTGTCAGGAGTGAGGAATCTTGCCCCTCTAGTTCTGCTTCTAAGGCCTCTCCCACTGCTGCCCTCTATGCCTGAGGATGGGGGAAGGAGCTGTTCCGATGGCTGAACGGGCTCTAGCAAACGTTCTCACCCTGAGAAGAGGCGTGCTGTGGTGCTTTCTGTTCAGCCTTTCACCCTCCATGGCGAGACGCTTGCCCTGTGCTCGCTGGTGGACAAGGCTGCTGTTCTGGAGCAGCACTCCTGCTCCTCAGTGGAGGTTCCTTCTGTAACAGTTCAGCACAGCGGCTGTATCGAGGGGTTATTGGCTCTGGCGTTTGCTGCTCCGCTAGTACCAGAGGGTGTGAGGCGGGAAGCACTTTTGGCCGTGCAGTGGGTGGCCTGCACAGCCTGAAGGTGACTTTCCTTCTCTGTCAGCACTTGCAAGAGCAGTTGGACTTAGACCTCTCACCCTTGGAGTACATGATGAAATGCTACCCGGAGATCAAGGAGAAGGAGGAGATGAGAAAAATCATTGGCAGATACGGTCTGACAGGGAAGCAGCAGGTGAGTGTGAGCCGTTGAGTTTGCTCTTTGCTCATTAGGGAACTAGAGCTGCTGCTTTTTCTGTTGCTCTACTGACGTCTGACAGTGTGATGCAGTCTGCATCATGGTGCACCACAGCATCAAAATGCCTTTTCCGTCTCTGCCTTTGAATTTGGAGAAAAAAAACCTGATGGCTCATAGGAACTTTCTTTGCACTGCAGCAATATATATGGCTTGGAATGGGTGACCAGACAAGTTGTGTCATAGTGCTAGACTTAAGGGTATTTTAATTGTAAGTTGAACTAGTTTGCTTATCCCTTATTTCTGAGACGAATACCAGGCAGAAATGCTAAACACATTCTTAACTGGGAGTGGCAACCACTTGGTTCAAAGAAGAGGGTAGGATATATTCATCAGTGACTTGGATGAGGGAATAGAGTGACTATCAGCAAGTTTGCTGATGACACCAAGCTGGGAGGAGTGGCTGACACGCCAGAGGCTGTGCTGCCATCCAGAGACCTGGACAGGCGGGAGAGTTGGGCAGGGAAAAATTTAATGAAATATAACAAGGGAAAGTGCAGAGTCTTGCATCTGGGCAGGAACAACCCCAGGTTCCACTATAGGTTGGGGAATGACCTGTTAGAGAGCAGTGTAGGGGAAAGGGACCTGGGGGTCCTGGGGACAGCGGGGTGACCATGAGCCAGCACTGGGCCCTTGTGGCCAGGAAGGGCAATGGGACCTGGCGGGGGATTAGAAGGGGGTGGTCAGTAGGTCAGAGAGGTTCTCCTGCCCCTCTGCTCTGCCCTGGTGAGACCTCATCTGGAATATTGTGTCCAGTTCTGGGCCCCTCAGTTCCAGCAGGACAGGGAACTGCTGGAGAGAGTCCAGCGCAGCCACGAAGATGCTGCAGGGAGTGGAGCATCTCCCGTGTGAGGAAAGGCTGAGGAGCTGGGGCTCTGAGCTGGAGAAGAGGAGACTGAGGGGTGACTCATTCATGGGGATCAATATGGAAAGGGGCAGTGTCAGGAGGATGGAGCCAGGCTCTTCTGGGTGACAACCAATGGTAGGACAAGGGGCAATGGGTTCAAACTGGAACACAAGAGGTTCCACTTAAATTTGAGAAGAAACTTGTTCCCGGTGAGGGTGCCAGAGCCTGGCCCAGGCTGCCCAGGGAGGTTGTGGAGTCTCCTTCTCTGCAGACATTCCAACCCGCCTGGACACCTTCTGTGTAACCTCATCTGGGTGTTCCTGCTCCGGCGGGGGATTGGACTGGATGAGCTTGCGAGGTCCCTTCCAACCCCTGACATTCTGGGATTCTGTGATCACCAGTGATGCTATAAATCTAAACTTGGCATGCTCCTGTATGTCAAATGTCCCAGGTGTGACAGGAGTTGTCCTCATCACTGTAGTTCAACATTGATTTTTACACTGTTCTTCCCCATTTGTCATGCCAGAAGTTGAGAGTAGTTTTATGGCTGTGTCAGGATGCAATGAGCAGTGATCAGACCACAATTAACTGTCCTTTGGAACCTTTAGCAAGCTAAGTCTTGCTATGGACACTCCTTCAGAAGCCCCGCGGATTCTGTGGTTCCGCTGGTTAGAGAAGCTTTGTCTGGGTATGACTGACCGAACTTTTGTCCTCTTGTGTCATGTAGCTGCTGGAAACACAGTGTGGGATGTGATATTCTGTGGTGAGGGTGGCTGTCTGTCCCTGCAGAGCTGCATATGTCTGTGTTTGCCAGGTGAGCCCCATCAGGAACCTCTCGGACGGGCAGAAGTGCCGCGTGTGCTTCGCATGGCTGGCCTGGCAGAACCCTCACATGCTCTTCCTGGACGAGCCCACCAACCACCTGGACATAGAAACCATCGATGCTCTGGCAGATGCTATTAATGAATTTGAAGGAGGAATGATGCTCGTCAGCCATGACTTCAGACTCATCCAACAGGTAAGAAAAGAAGTGAATTTCGTCAGAGCAGCTTTCTGACAGTTTAATCAAAACAAGGTGTTTTCAACTGGCTGGCTCTGACTCATCCCAAAAAGATGTGTGAGTGAAAAAAGTCACTGGACATGATTCCCTTGCCACATTAATGTGAAACAATTACTGAGCTAGCCAAAACCCTAGAAATGAAGAATAGTCAAATAGAAATCATGACGCACTGTGGAGGTCTTAACTAGATTTTTAAAAAATGATACTGGAGTAGTTCTAGCACAGTTTTTTAATCACTCAGTCTGCACAGGTGGAGGAAATTGCACCATGTACACAAAAATGTCAAGTGCTGATTTATCAGCTATAGCTTTGTAAGTTCAGGTATAATTCTGTTTTTCAGTGTGTTATATCCAAGTAGTTCATTTCAAGAACTACTTTTTTTTAATTCCCAGTTTAGCAGGAAAGTCTCTCCTTCTTAGTCTATGAACAAAAAAGGAAATGTTGATGGGTCAAGAATTTTTAGTTCTAAAATTTTGTATAAATAATGCAGAAAACGTCAGGTAAGATATTTCACTGCAAATATTTTTCTTTGATGGTTGACATGTGAAAGTTATTAAACTCTCTTCTTACCACACTTTAGAGAGTAGAATCACAGAATCATTTTGGTTGGAAGAGACCTTCAAGATCATAGAATCTGACTGTAACCTAACTCTAGCACTAAACCATGTCCCTGAGAACCTCATCTCTGGTCTGTCCAACCCCTCCAGGGATGGTGACTCCACCGCTGCCCTGGGCAGCCTGTTCCAATGCCCCACAGCCCTTTGGGGAAGAAATTGTTCCCCAGATCCAACCTCAACCTCCCCTGGCGCAACTTGAGGCCGTTTCTTTGTGTCCCTGTCTCCCCTCAGCTCCTGTTCTCCAGCTGAACCCCCAGCTCCCTCAGCCGCTCCCATCACACTTGTGCTCCAGCCCCTCACCAGCTCCGTTCTCTCACCTCGCTCCAGCACCTCAGGGGCTTCCTTGGCGTGAGGGGCCCAGAACTGCCCCCAGGGTTCGTGGTTTGGCCTCCCCAGAGCCCAGCACAGGGACGGTCACTTCTCTAGTCCTGCTGGCCACGCCGGTGCTGGTCCCAGCCAGGATCCTGTGTCCTCTTGGCCCCCTGGGCACACGCTGGCTCATGTTCAGCCGCTGTCACCAACACCCCCAGGTTCTTTTCCAGCCGCTCTTCCCCGGCCTGCAGCGTTCATGGGGTTGTTGTGACCCAAGTGCAGGACCCGGCACTTGGCCTTGGTGACCCTCAGACAGTCGGGCTGAGCCCATCGATCCGGCCGGGCCAGATCCCGCTGTAGAGCCTCCTGCCCTCCAGCAGATCAACATTCCCACCCTGCTGGGTGTTGTCTGCCAACTTACTGAGGGTACACTCGATCCCCTCGTTCTGATCATTGATAGATTTTGGTTAATTTTTTAATTTTGGTAAAATGATAAAATGCACTGTAAACCTCTCCTTCTCCTTGTGTACTTGCTTTCAGGTTGCACAGGAGATCTGGGTCTGTGAGAAGCAAACAATCACGAAGTGGCAAGGTGACATCCTCGCCTACAAGGAGCATCTCAAGTCCAAGCTGGTGGATGAGGACCCGCAGCTCACCAAAAAGACCCACAACGTGTGAGCGTGGGAGCCGTGGGCCGGGCGCTCTGCAGACTGACAGTGGCCGACACGACGCACCCGTGTGCCGGCCGGAGCGGGACTCTGCTGCTACCCCCGTGGCTGTGTTCTAGGATTGCTGCAATGCTGCTTCCCCGTGACTTGCCTTGCACCTCTGTCTCTGGACAGATCTCTCCTGATCTGCCTACGTTTGGGCAACCGTTTCCATACTTAGATGATGTCCCATCTGAGCCAGGCCTTGGAATCTGATGGTCTGGGGTCACGGCAGTGGCGGTGAGGGTGTCTGAGCTGCAGTGACACAGAAATGGAGACCCCAGCCCAGCTTCTCCCACCTCTTCCTTCCCAATTTCTGCTTCAGTTTAGATACTTCACTTCAAACTCCTCTGGCCTTGGTTTGTTTTTAACTATTATTTAACAGTGTAATTAACAGATCTGCCTGAGAATCCATCAGTCAATAAAGAGGGAAGAACAGTCTGGTCTTGTTTGTGAGCTGTAGTAGTTATTGGGGCACGCTGGGGCAGATCAGCTTGTGTGGAGCTTTGAGTGAGGACACAGAACCCTTCTCCTGGAGAGAAGGTTTGGTTCTTCAGAACCACCAATGCTGTGACCAGCACTTGTGGGAAACGTGGTGAGTTCTGAGCTCTGGAGGCACAGAGCGGTGAGGAGGATCCTCACCCCGGAAACCTCCGGTAATCCAGAGCCAACAGAAGGGGGAGCAAGACACTCGTGCTTTTGTTGTGGACAGATACAAAAAAATACCAGTGTGTGTTCTCTACCACAGAATGGCTTAGCTGTGTGCTTTTTCATTCATCTTGAATTTTATGGGTCTAATAATGAGACTCTAATTTAGGATTTTTGGACTATGAATTAGTTACTTGTTCCTTGCAGGTTTAACTAAACAAGACTAATCAACTAAATATAGTTAAACTTTTTTTCTTGACAAATTGGTTGGTGTTTGAGCATCACCCTGTGCCACAGAAGCTTGAATGAAATACATTTTTCATGTATTTTTTTAACAATTAAAACGTACTAAAGAAAAAGGTATCAATCAAACCAAATAGCTTCTTATGATCATGAGTTATCATTTTAATTACTTCTGACACAAGAGAATGGCTGCACTGGTAAGGTGAAAGGTTTGTGTAGCCCAATAACCTGTTCCAACAGTACAGGTTGACAAGCAAACTGAAGAACATGACAAATATGTAGTAGTTTTACTCTCCTGGAGTACTTTCTCAGGTGCCGATTGTCTGTGGCTCTGACTTTTTGAGTAGAGTATTTCCTTGTTTTGTTTTTTTCCAAAGGGACCATCTAAGTTGTATCTGCTGCTACAGAAGCACTATGTGTCTTCCACAGGACAAATGTCACGATCAGAGCTGCTTCCAGCAACAGTGCAAAACATTCACATTTTTCAGTGGTTAATGATCTGAGAGGAAAAGAGGAAAAAAAAAAAAACTTTCTGAGAAAATAATGCAGATAAGTAAATAAATAAATGCTGTCCAAGTTAGTTCTGCAGAAAAGTCTCGATTGCACTGAAAAGTCACTTAAATGAATATCTCATGATATAGCACTTAGAAGTTAACAGACAGACAGTGACGGAGTAAAAGGAACCCACAGATAATTCCTCTAAAGGCTGGTTGGTGTCACAGAAGTTAAACAAGAGTAGATGAATGCACGTCTGCTCGTTCTGCTCTCTAGGCTGTAAAAAGCTGTTGGTGAGTTGGGAAGGGCTGCAAAACTGCAATGAGAATGGTGTGGTCAGGAAGTCCTGCCTGGGGCTGGAGCTGGTCACAGAATCCCAGAATGTCAGGGGTTGGAAGGGACCTCGAGAGCTCATCCAGCCCAATCCCCCGCCGGAGCAGGAACACCCAGATGAGGTTACACAGAAGGTGTCCAGGCGGGTTGGAATGTCTGCAGAGAAGGAGACTCCACAACCTCCCTGGGCAGCCTGGGCCAGGCTCTGGCACCCTCACCGGGAACAAGTTTCTTCTCAAATTTAAGTGGAACCTCTTGTGTTCCAGTTTGAACCCATTGCCCCTTGTCCTACCATTGGTTGTCACCCAGAAGAGCCTGGCTCCATCCTCCTGACACTGCCCCTTTCCATATTGATCCCCATGAATGAGTCACCCCTCAGTCTCCTCTTCTCCAGCTCAGAGCCCCAGCTCCTCAGCCTTTCCTCACACGGGAGATGCTCCACTCCCTGCAGCATCTTCGTGGCTGCGCTGGACTCTCTCCAGCAGTTCCCTGTCCTGCTGGAACTGAGGGGCCCAGAACTGGACACAATATTCCAGATGAGGTCTCACCAGGGCAGAGCAGAGGGGCAGGAGAACCTCTCTGACCTACTGACCACCCCCTTCTAATCCCCCCAGGTCCCATTGCCCTTCCTGGCCACAAGGGCCCAGTGCTGGCCCATGGTCACCCTGCTGTCCCCAGGACCCCCAGGTCCCTTTCCCCTACACTGCTCTCTAACAGGTCATTCCCCAGCCTATACTGGAACCTGGGGTTGTTCCTGCCCAGATGCAAGACTCTGCACTTTCCCTTGTTATATTTCATTAAATTTTTCCCTGCCCAACTCTCCCGCCTGTCCAGGTCTCTGGATGGCAGCACAGCCTCTGGCGTGTCAGCCACTCCTCCCAGCTTGGTGTCATCAGCAAACTTGCTGACAGTCACTCTATTCCCTCATCCAAGTCACTGATGAATATATCGAACAATATTGGCCCCAGTACCGACCCCTGAGGCACTCCACTAGACACCGGCCTCCAACCAGACTCTGCCCCATTGACCACGACTCTCTGGCTTCTCTCCTTCAGCCAGTTCACTGTCCACCTCACTACCCGACCGCCCAGTCCACACTTCCTCAGTTTAGCTGTGAGGATGCTGTGGGAGACGGTGTCAAATGCTTTGCTGAAGTCAAGGTAGACCACATCCACCGCTCTGCCACCATCAATCCACCTTGTTACGTCTTCATAAAAGGCGATGAGGTTGGTCAAGCAGGACTTCCCCTTGGTGAAGCCATGCTGACTGCCCCTGAGGACCCTCTTATCCTTGATATGCCTTGAGATGGCACCAAGGATAAGGTGTTCCATCACTTTCCCAGGGATGGAGGTGAGGCTGACCGGTCTATAGTTGCCCAGGTCCTCCTTCTTGCCCTTTTTGAGGACTGGAGTGACATTTGCTTTCCTCCAGTCCTCAGGCACCTCTCCCGTTTCCCACGACTTGGCAAAGATTGGGCAACAACTCTTACCACTACATTTCAGATCTGTGTAGCTGAGAGCCATGCTGGCAATAATAACTGCAGGATATAATCTTACACGGAGTTCTTTGGGAATGGTGAATCCTGAGAAGGGCATGGGGCTGTTGGGATGGCAGCCAGGACAGGGAACAGCAGCCGGAGGATTCCTGTAGCTGCTGCAGCAAAGGGAAGAGCTGTGTCTGCTGGTGCAAAGTGAGAGGAGCTCCCTGGCTGCAGACAGGTCTCTGCTTTAGCAAATGAGGATCACAGGTACATGTTCGAAGCTAACAGCTGTAACTGCACTAGAGGTCACAGTTACTAGGCCACGCCTTGTAAAATGGAATCTACATACGTGCTTTACCACTCCAGTATTTCAGCCTCGATTAAACCTGTTCTGCGGTGATGGTTCGTTAGAGTGCACTGAAGCAGCTGTGGCAGGAACGTGTCCTGGGGCGCTGGTGTCAGACACAACAGCCATAACTGGGCAGCAGCACCTCGGGCTGTTTCAGCTGGGGCTTGTCTGGTCATGCGAAAAGCAAAACTCTGTCGAGAGAAGCTATGAGAATTGCTCCTTAGTTGCTAAGATGGTCATTTCTGTGGAAGAAGTGGCCTAGAGCCTCTACACTGTTACTCATAATAAAAGCGAGGTTGGATCTAACACAGCTACAGCCAGACATATCGATGTTACATCAAGCGCAGGGTTTGGGGATACCCCTGTCTGCATTGAGAGTCGACCCACACACTACAAAAACAGCATAAGGATGAGTCAGGCTGCGCGCACAGCTTCCAGAATGGACAGCCTCGAGCACATGTGGATGGTAATTCCCCAAATCTGGGAGTTCAAATTTGACTACACTGCTCAGTGGATGAGCCTCTGCCGTTGCTGTATCATGGCTCCCTGTGCTTAATGCTGAGTGACCCATCACTGCTCTTTGTCCACCAAAGGGCTTCCTTCCAGCTAAACACTGTCAGAAAAACCAGCTGTGTATCACCGCAGTGCCCGACAGTGCTGCATCTCTGCAGACACAAGGGCCAACAGCTCCTTTACCGTGAGAGCCGTTTTGTGCTGGGACTCGTGGAAAAGGCCACCCAGCTCCAGTTGCAGTGAAGTCTCCCCCAACACAAAGCTCTCAGCTATCTGCAGCTCCGTGCATCATGGTGGGTGGAATGTCCATCAGAGGGGAGCCCTGTGCCATTCCTTATCGACACATGGCCTCGCAGAACAGAAGTGGTTATGTCACCTGTTCCTTACTCCTGGTGTGAGGCATCCACCAGCATCTCTTGGCGCTGTTTGTATCACAGAATATGCCGCTCCTGTTCCCAGAAGGACCCCGCTACCTGTATCTTCAACGCCCGAGCCTGTTCCCTTCCACGAATGTGCTGACGTGACCACTCCAGCCTGTCCCACCTGATCACTAATGTTTCGTGCCTTTCTGGGATACTCAGACCCTGCTTGTCACCATGAGGTTTATGTGCAGTAGGGGTGGGTGGGCAGGTGCCTTCCCATAAAGACAGGCCTAGAATCAAGCCAAATTCAGCGAAATGCCACTGGCTGTACAAGCACTGGCAGTGACTGGTGGGTGGGTCTCCCGAACTCGGTCCTTGGCAGGTGTGATGTGCTGAGGACGTGCCAGTGCAGCACGTGCCCCTGAGCAGCAGGCACTGTGCACAGCAGCGCAGACACCGGCATCCGCTCCCCAAGGCACGTACCAGTAGTACCCTGTTATGAAATATCTGTTGTGGTGCCTGCTGAGAGAAAAGCTTCCTTTTCTATCGAGGGGACAGAAAACTTTTTCTATTTTGTTCACTTCTCTACCATGTTGCTGCTCGGTTTTCTTTCGTGGCTTAGCGAAATTCCTGCATCGTAATTACCATCACCAGTGTGATCGCTGTTTTCCAGGACAGATCGAACACACACTGGGGGTGTTGGCCACCCCCTCCCATCGCCTCTCCTGTCCTTGGGGCCCTGTTGTGTGCAGCAAGCAGGACGCCCAGGAGCAGGTTAGCTGGGACAGTGGGGGGAAACTGCCTGTTGGGATGTGTCGGATGCTATCCTTCGGTCACCAGACCAATTCTGTCTCCAGTTACTGCCTCCATGGGCTGCATTATCTCCTCCATAGCACAGAAGTGGTTCCAGCCATTTGATTCTAGATGTAATAGCTCAAGTGCTCTGATTTACACTCTTCTAGCAAGGGGAGCCCTGCTTTCACCAGCCCCTGGATGGGCCTGGAATAGCTGTCCTCTGGCACCTCTGCCCCGTGTGAATGCTCTTTCCCACCCCTTTGCTCATGTCACCCTCAAACTCCTCAGGTCTCAAACTTTAATTGAATCAGTGACCTCCAGGCTCCTCTCAGGCCAGCTGCCCTTCACCCAGCACCAAGTGGAATCACCTGTCACAGGTGCGTGTAGGTCCCGTCCTGGGGCAGCTGCGCTGCTGTATAACCAGCCCCAGGCCCTGGCTGTTTGCTCTGTCAGGGCTGGCTCTGCAGGGGCTGGGATGAGTGCGGGGGCTGGCAAGACGCGTGCCCGTGCTCCTGCCTCGGGGGACGGGAAGCCGAGGAAGAAGTGCAAGAGAAAGGAAACCTACTCAGTCTACATCTACAAAGTGCTGAAGCAGGTGAGTAAATGTTTCTCTTCTGCTAGAAACTCTTTCACATGTAAAGCTACTTCTGCCCATCGCATCTTAACTGTATAAAGAGGAAGGAAAACCTGCTTTTCAGTGGGGTAAGAGTGGGTGGGCACAGAGAGCCCCAGGCGAGTGTGGGAACCGCCTGTGTGGGGCGCTTGGGGCAGGAGGGAAGAGGTGGCTCTAGATCAGAAAGGGTTTCCTAGGGAGAACAAGCTCCAGTGTGTGATTCTGCCTGAATAAATAATTGAGCAGAAGTCAATGTGGCAAGAACAGCTGCTCTTGGCCCTGAGACTTTCTGGTAACTTCTGCTGGGAGATGAACTGGGGCCTGCGCTCCCCAGGGGTGACTGGTGTGTGAGACGGTGCTTGGCTCCCCTCTGGCAGGTGCGTCCAGACATTGGCATCTCCTCGAAGGCCATGAGCATCATGAACTCCTTCATCAGCGACATCTTCGAGCGGCTGGCGCTGGAGGCCTCGCACCTGGCCCAGTACAGCCAGCGCTCCACCATCACCAGCCGCGAGGTGCAGACGGCCGCCAGGCTGCTGCTGCCCGGCGAGCTGGCCAAGCACGCGGTGTGCGAGGGCACCAAGGCCGTCACCGAGCACACCGGCAGCGACTGACCGCCCGGGCCCACTAAAGTCCCGCAGCGGCGGCCGCGCCCCGTCTGTCATGGCGCCGCGGGGGGGGCGCGGTCGCCATGGAGACCGCGCGGTTGCCTGGCGACGGGCGCGCGCGGCGGGGGCCGGGCCGGCGGGGCGCTGGGCGGCCGCTCTGGCAGGCGGGCCCGGGCCGCTGGGTGAGCGCGCCGCCCGCCCCGCGCCTGGGCCCCGGGGGCGGCCCAGCGGGGCTGCGCTTCGTCCCGGCGGGCGCCGGCCTGTCCGCGGGAGCTGCCGCCGGGCCGCCTCAGCACGGCCCGGGACGAGGGGCCCGGGGCGAGGGGCCGGGCGGGCTCCGCCGCGGGCGGGCGCTCAGCTCCCGGGGGCAGCTCTAGCGGCGCAGCGGCGGGCGCTTGGGCTGGGGGGCCCGCGGGGCCGGGCCGGGCGGCTCCATCCTGCCCGGCCCTCCCGCTGACGCGGTGCGGAGCGGCCGCGCCGGGTGCTGCCGCAGCGCGGGGAGAGCGACGGGCCGGGCTCCCCTCCTTGGCTCCCTCCCCGCCGGGTGCGGCTCCGGCGGCTCGGCCTGGGCAGGCGGCCAGAGGAGGCGGCGCTGCGGGAGCCGGCCGGGCTGCCAGCGAGCAGGCGTGAATTGCCGTCGGAGCTGAAGCAGGAAGGATGCCGGAGCTCCAGAGCGGACGTGCTCTCGGCGCCGCGGGGAGCGCTGGCCTGGACCGTGTGCTGGATCGGTCTCAGCTGGAGATCCAGAGACAGGGCTGAGCACCAGTCTGTTGTGTTTATCATAGGGTGCTGGTCGAATTACGTTTCACGTGCTCATCTTTAAGGAAGTTACGGGGAGCCTCAGTGTGTGGGGCACAGCTTGGAAGCTTGACACAAACTGGTGAACTTGCTGTGGTACCCAAATATTCTGCAGTTCTCCAGGAGGGCCTTTCGCAGCTCAAATCTGTAGTCTTGCCACTTTACAATGAATAAGGGTGAGCCAGCCACCGGAATTGCAAGCTGGTTGCTATTGAGGTCTTGTCCTTATCAAAAATATGATGACCAGATAGAAAGCCTCTGTGTTTGTCACACTTCAAAGGAGGTAAACTGTAAGTAAAGTTTTCTGTCAAAGTAATTTCAAGAAGGTGAAGGGCAAGGTAAAATGTTATGTTTTCTTAAGCCTTTTCAGATGTTTATAGGTTAGGACCTGTTGATGAAGTAAGCTCAAAGTTGGACTGAAAATCAAACGTGGTTCAGAGAAAGCTGCAGCAGGGGTGTTGGAGGGTGGTGTAACAAATCTAGCGTAGATGGTAAGTGGAAAACCCTTGCTTGGCTGCAAGCGTAAAGAGAGGTTAAAAGCATCTGCAGATAATAGAGAAGTGAATTCAAGATTCTACATATAAACAACAACAACAAAATCTTGGAATGATGGAGTACACAGTAAGTACAGAAATACAATCTGTTTCTAATAAACTTTTTTCTGTTTGATTAAAAAAAAATTATTGAAACAAACAAAAAGCCACTTCTTTGTTCATTTGTAGGTAAAAAAAAAAACCAAACCAAACCAACCCCCTGTTAAGTAGCAGCTAAATGGGACAACTGCTTCAAGATCAGTACATCTGTAACTTTTACCAGGGCTGTAGTTCTCTGATCTGCCAGCATTTATTAAAAAAAAAAAAAAAGAGAGAGAGTAAAGTAGCAGGAAATAGTAACGGATCAGGGAGGAAATGTTTCACTGAGAAAGGAGGATGGCTTGGTTAGCTGTGGATCTGGGCAAAATAAAGGAAACCTGCTCTAAGACTTGATAACAAGGGGTTGGAATATCATTAATTGAAGTGGTTTATGTAGAGTATATTTTATTTTACTAAATAACGGGTTTGATAGTGCCACAGACTTGTCATTTATAATTTTTAGAAAGATTCACTTTGGCTTTAATTAGCTCTATATGTTGGCTATAGAGCACCCAATAGGTTGATTTCTCTGGGCTGTTCCAGCCCTCAGCAAGCTGTTAACAGATCCACAAATGGGGACTTTCCTCCTTGTGAGTCCTGCAGGAGCTGATGTTCAGTGTTAGGCAATTGGAAAGGCAACACCTGTTGGCTGCCTGCAAATAGATGTCTAAAAACACACAAAATGTCTTTAACCTTTGCATCATAAATTGTGAGGCTGTTTGAATTGTGGCCAGCTGGATTATTTGGCAGGGCTGGATGCATGGCTGCTGTTTGGAAAAACCAAATACAACCAGGAGCAAAGACTACAGGACATGCTTGTGGAGAGCTGGGGTCATTCTGGGAAGGAGGGTGGGTTCTCTCACAGTTCTCCAGGCTCCTTATTTCAGTTTTCAGGGTCCTGATTGCTAAAAGCTAGTGTTGCCTTTGAATTTCCTGCTGTTCTTCCCCAGGTGCTTCTCTACTGTGCTCTGCACCAGCCTGGGTTATCTGTGTGCTGGTTACCAGTTTTTACCAGTCAGAGCAGAGACTAAATCCCCCCGTGTTGGCGCAGCACAGTTAGCAGTGAGTAGAGGGCTTTTTTTCCTTATGTTTATAAACTGTTTTCAAAGATGTTTTGGTTTTTCTGGTGAGTTGTGGGGTTTGGCGGCTGTTCGGGGTTTCTGTTTCAGGTGGAGGAGGAAGAAACAGTTCAAAAGGAGCTGGACTGACAGGAGGAACAAAGGGTATTTTCTTTTTAGGACTTGTGGACCTCATCTCTTCTTTCTTCCAGTGGCTTTGGAGAGGCAACTTTGTCCCGCGGGGCTGTAAACGGGGCTGGGACTGAGTGTCCTGTGCTCTGCCCTGGGCCACCGAGCAGAGTCCGTCTGTCCCGCGGAGCCTGTGCAGCCCACAGGCCCGAGCGCTGTGACCGGAGTGGCGGAGCAGGTGCGACCTCCGGGCGGTGCCGGGACAGCCTGGCTGCCCCGGGGTGCAGCGCTTCTCGGGGTGCGCAGGGCTGTTCCCGCACCGAGCTGCCGCCTCAGGTCTGTGGTGGAGGGAAGATGAGGGCGGTGTTCTGGGTGGAGATGCGGTAAACATCCTTTGCCAGCTTCACAATGGAACGGGACGCCTGGTTCTAAGGTCTTTTGGTGACAGCAGAGACTGGGGTAGGAGTGTCGGGCGGAACCAGAGCTGTGGTAGGTCCCAGGCGATAGTATGTGGGGTGATGCGGGGAAAAATTTAATGAAATATAACAAGGGGAAATGTAGAGTCTTGCATCTGGGCAGGAACAACCCCAGGTTCCAGTACAGGTTGGGGAATGACCTGTTAGAGAGCAGTGTAGGGGAAAGGGACCTGGGGGTCCTGGGGACAGCAGGGTGACCATGAGCCAGCACTGGGCCCTTGTGGCCAGGAAGGGCAATGGGACCTGGGGGGATTAGAAGGGGGTGGTCAGTAGGTCAGAGAGGTTCTCCTTCCCCTCTGCTCTGCCCTGGTGAGACCTCATCTGGAATATTGTGTCCAGTTCTGGGCCCCTCAGTTCCAGAAGGACAGGGAACTGCTGGAGAGAGTCCAGCGCAGGGCCACAAAGATGATTAAGGGAGTGGAGCCTCTCCCTTATGAGGAAAGGCTGAGGGAGCTGGGGCTCTTTAGCTTGGAGAAGAGGAGACTGAGGGGTGACCTCATCAATGTTTATAAATATATAAAGGGTGGGTGTCAGGAGGATGGAGCCAGGCTCTTCTCGGTGACAACCAACAGTAAGACAAGGGGTAATGGGTTCAAGCTGGAACACAAGAGGTTCCACTTAAATTTGAGAAGAAACTCCTTCTCAGTGAGGGTGACGGAACACTGGAACAGGCTGCCCAGGGAGGTTGTGGAGTCTCCTTCTCTGCAGACATTCCAACCCGCCTGGATGCCTTCCTGTGTAACCTCACCTGGGTGTTCCTGCTCCGGCGGGGGGATTGGACTGGATGATCTTTCGAGGTCCCTTCCAATCCCTAACATTCTGTGATTCTGTGATCTGGACTCCACAAGGCTTATGAGGTGATGCTGAGTCTTCAGAGCTATGGAGCTGTGACAGGGGCTTGTCTCTGGTCAGGCTCAGCCTGGGTCAGTGGGGTGGCCAGACAAGGTGTCCGTGATGCTCCTGGAGAAGTACAGGAGGCAGCGGAGCATGGCTGAGTGTCGCCTGCGGTCCCAGCCCTGCTGCTCTGGCGGGGGGAGGATGAGGTTGTACTGGGTGCTGTGTTTCCTTTGGACTGTAGGACACTGAGTTCTGCTTTCTTCTTTGTAGTGCCTGCCTGCCAGCTGGACCTGGTCCTGAGCACAGGTGTTGGAGCAGCATCTCTCCCAACTGGGCTGTACTTTCATTTGCTGTGGCCCTTGCAGCCGGTTGTGCCGTGGGGAGCGGCTGCAGCTGGTGCTGAGCAGCTGTGTCAGGACTGCTGGTAGGCCAGTTCATCGGGAGACCTGGCTGGACGTGGAATGTCGGAGAAAGGCCCGGGAGAGTCCAGGCAAAGAGTGGGGCTGTGAGCAGGCTGCTGTTTGCATCTCCAAGGTGAGCAGTCCATCTCCTGGCCAGGTCTGTTCTATTGCTCCCTAGGCCACAGTGTCTGCCTTTGCTCCTCCTTTCCAGCAGTGCTCCCATGTCCCTAGTCCTGGGATATGCAGTTGTGCTTTTTGTGGAGTGGAGAGTGTTTGTGAAGAGCTTGCATCTGCAGTTCTGCTTCTGCCCTGGAGGTGGTTCTCTTTGACTGCCTGATGTCAAGTGTATTTCTGCTGCGTGGGCTGGTGCTGCCCAGCTCCGCAGGCTGCAGTGGACCATGCACCTTCCCTTGGTGGCACCCGCTTCTCTGAGCAGGTGACTGCCCGTCTGTGCAGCGGAGGTGCTGATTTACGGTGCGATGAGGGGCTGTCTCCTAAAAGTGTCTGGCAGAGCATCCAGCTCTGGGTGAGCCTGAGAGGAGCAACGCTTGAGTCTCCAGTGCAGCATTTTGTGCATCCTGCTTCATGTCTCCCCCATCTCCACACACAGTTTTTTCCCCTCCCTTTAAAGGCCAGGAGGATGGAGTTAGTCATTGGCCTCATATCTCTCTTACCACCTCCCTGTGTCTCCTCATAGAGCTGGAAGGGCAGCCTGTGGTGCAGATGCACCGAGCTGGAGAGGCAGAAGGAGACGATTGCTCTTGGAATGGTGAGTTCTGCACTGAACCTGCCCAGATTGTGGGTTTTTTGCATTTGCCATCTGGGGGTAGGCTCATCTTTCACTGTGCAGGAGCTGTGGTACGTTTCCCCACAGTCCATCCCCACGCAGCTGCCCTGATACACCTGCGCAAGATGTCACATGCAGTTGCCCTTTCCTGAGGGGTCGCTCTGCACGCTTGTCTTGGATTGCATTTTGTGTGGATGGCTTCACAGCCCAGCTTCTTCCAGACTGGGCTGATGGATCCGTGCCCTGTTTGTGCTGTGATGCTCTAGTGGCTCAGGTGAGATCTGAGTGATGTTGCTTTGCTAGGAGGGATAGAGTGTGCCAACCAGCAGGGATTCACAAGGAATTGGTCACTGTGAGAATGACCTAAAATGACTCGGGTCACAGTAAAAAGCAAATCTGAACTCTGAGCCCATGCAGGCACTCTTCCAAAGTGTCTTGGGACAGCCTTGGTCCATGTGAGTCTCTTTCCAGGTCTGCCTGTGTCCTTGCAAGTCTCCCAGTGAGTTCTTAGTACTGCAGCACTGTCATGTTGCATGTCCCTCGCCCCCATGTCTATGTCCATAGACTGGTTCTTACCAAGTTATACGTGCCCATGGGGTAGAAGCAATCTTTTTTTTTTTTAATTTGTCTGCCTCAGTTCACTCTTCAGACCCCTCAAAAAGAACACTATAGTGTGACAAAGTGAATCAAAATGTTCATAAAAAAATATCAGTAGAGGCTGTTTTCTGTTTTCCTTTTGAATTAAGAGGGTATGCTGTTTTCTCTTGCAGGGCAGGGGACCATGAGCCAGAGCATCTCTCTGGTCTGTGATGAGTGGTGCAGGTTTGAGGAGAGGAAGCTCTTTGGGAGATGGTGCTGGCACCAGCGCACAGAGCTCTGTGCGTTTCCATCCCGTGCTGCTGTGTCCCTCGGCAGCGGTGCTGCCAGGTGGCTGCCCTGGTGCATCGTTAGACACTGTTCCAAATAGCATGGGCAGGAATGGTTCAGCACTTGGAGGTAAATAAGCTGCTGATGGATGGCTCTGGTGATGCCAAAGCTGTTAACATGTGAACCTCTGAAGTGCAGCCAGGGTTCCAGCGAGGGACTCTCATCCTCTCTGCGCTCAGCTGCTGGTGTGTGGGGACGGCGCTGGTCTCTGTCCCTGTTCTGGTTTGCTCCGGGTAGGCTGTTGTCTCTGCGCACTGGTAGCTCTGGGTCTGTAACTCACGGCAGACCAGACTCCCAGCCTGCGGAACGGGACGTGGTGGTGATCAGAGGTTGGGCAGACACTCCCTGTGAGCACACATGTCGTGTCTGGGGCTCTGTTCTCCCTGATGCTGACAGCTCTGTAATGGGACTGAGGAGCTGTTCTCCATCTCTGTTTTTGCCAGCAAGGATTGTTGCAAATAGTTTGTTTCCTTGTTTGTTCTCTCTTCGTACTCTGTTCACTCTGGAGTCCTGAGTGTAGCCAAAAATAATGCTGTTTGCTTCATCTCCCCTCCTTGGGATTGTGCAGTCGGGGTGGGGGAGATATTCACAAGTTAATTGGGTGAAAAAGCACATCTTATTTGATATCTGTAATTTTTCAGGGCCATATAACAATGGGGGCCAGAAGCCATCCTTGTTCTAGTGCGCTCTCCTTGTATTACCTGCTGCTAAACCTGTGGGGAGACTGAAAGACCTGCTGCCTGGTGAGGTCCTCTCTGATCCCTGTGCCTGAAGATGCAGCCAGGGACTGTTAGAGCCCCAGTGACCAGCTCGTGGTGTCCCCAGTGCTGACAAGCTTGGAACAGGGCAGAGTGCTTTGCTGGGGCCTGGGGACAGAAATGGGATGGGGACAAAGTGTGCTCTCACCTGAGCGTTTTGCATTGGGCTGGGCTCGGGACAGTCACCTAGCGGTACCCTGCGTGGTCCCCAGGTGGGAGGAGGATGCTTTCGTGTGGCCCCATGCAGGGCGTGGGGCTGGAGAAGAGGGTGACATGGGCAGAGTGGCCCCATGAGGAATGGCTGCTGCAGGCCACACGCCGTTTTCCCATTAGCGAGTGTTTAGTTCAGCGTTTTAAATAATTGTGTCCTCAGAATGATATTTAAAATCCATTTGGGAGGCAATGAGGCGGGAAAGTGCCTGTGCCATTGTGATGACGCTGCGCGGGCCGTGCCACACATGCATATTACAAACTCGTTACAGGCTCGTTTACACGCACACTGCTACTCCCCACACAACCTCTTTCTGATGCTCCTAATGTTTCTTCCCCACCATGGTTGCTTCTGCGTGGTACTCAGGAGAAATGTACTTGATAAGGCAGGCCTAGTGTCATCTGCAGCACGAGGAGCAGGGGGCATGGCCACAGCAGTTGGGTGCTGGCCTTTGAGTGGGATGTGTGGGGCGTGCTTGGTGATGGGACTGTCTCTCAAATGTCCCGTCCTTCACCTGTGCTTCATGCTCAATGCAGCACTGTGCTTATTTCTGACAAGCCCTTGCACTTGTGTCATTGCAGGCTCCAGATCCTGCAGCCCCAAGGCTTTCGGCTGCTGTGCCCTGGGCACCGCTGGGAGGAGAGCTGCAGCGCCTGTGCCAGGCTGACTGTGGAGCTGAGCACCAGCAAGTGCTCCTGAGTGTCCCCAGGAAGCTGCGCGAGCTGGGAGGACGAGGCACAAGGGAGCAGATGGAGCAGTTCAGCCGCGGTTCCCCAAGTGCTGGTTAGTAGCTGAAGGGCAGGGTGGCTTTGCTGCTGTCCCTCTATCCCCATCCCCTCTGCTGCATGGGCACCCACCACTGTCCTCCCAGCCTGTGCAGAATAGAAAACTGTGTGGTGTTACAAAGCTCCTGATACTGCTTCATCATTGTCCTGTTGGCCTTGATGGTGTGAGCAGTATTCCATTTTCTACCCTTGTCCTCTCCTTCCTGATCACGTTCAGTCCCTTCTAGCCAGAGTCCCAGCTCTAGTTTTGTGTGGTGCCACCTCGTGACCCACTGTTGGGGCGAGGATCAAGCCCCCAGGTATACTTAATGGCATGTTGGGTTCTGACATCTGTTCCCCTTGCACAGTGACCTTGCTGCCTGCTTTCCTGAGTAGGAAATGGATGGCTCTAGCATCCTTGTCTCACAAAAGACTGTGCAGATATGAGGTCAAAAACAAACCTGGAGTAGGGGCAGAGATTGTCAAATCAGAGGGTGAAGGGCAGGGTATGAAACACGAGGCCTATCTGTGATTGTGGCAGCAAATGTTCTCAGGAGGTGGAATTTTCCCCTGTCCTGCCCAAGCGCTGGTGAGCCTGAATTTCCAGTGTGTCTGGGAAATGTATGTGGTGGAATGGCTCAGGATGGAGGGGCTGGGTCCCACAGGGGGACCCAAGGGGGTCCCACCAAGGGGGTGCTAACTGTGTAATCTGGGGCAAGGAGGCACTTTGCACTGAGCTGGGATGTGCTGCCATCATCTGTGTTCCTGCCAGCAACCGATGGCTGCCCAACAACAATGTGCTGCCCAAGTCAGGGGGCTGCACGCTGCAGTTGGGAAGGGACTGGAGCTGCTGCAAATGCAACACAGATCAAGGAAACAAACTGATACTTAATCAGTGGAACTTTGCAGGTCTTATATGTGTGTGTTTGTAGATGGTTTATATGTGGCATGTTGCCCTGGTTGTTCCCTCCCTCTGCATGCGCCTGCAAGCAGCAAGGCTTCAGCTGAAACCTTAACTTTGCTTTCAGAGAATACGACTGTCTGTGGTGGGTTTCATAGAATCACAGAATAGTTTGGGTTGAAGGGCCCTTCCCAGCCCCTCCAGTGCCCCCCTGCCATGGGCAGGGACATCTGCACCAGCTCAGGTTGCTCAGAGCCCCGTCCAGCCTGGCCTGGGATGGCTCCAGGGATGGTTCAGCCACCACCTCTCTGGCCAACCTGGGTCAGGCTCTCACCACCCTCAGGGCAACAATTCCTTCCTCATGTCCGGCCTGAATCTCTCTCCTTTAGTTTAAAACTATTAGGCCTTGTCCTATCTATTTTATTTTACAGGACATGTTTCGCCTTCTACACAAAAGGCTTTGGATATCTGCTCTCCACTTGCCACTTCTTGTGGCTACAGCTGCGGTGCAAGAGGCATGAGCACATCTTGGGCTTCCCATTGCTCGCTTACTAACACGTCTTGCTATGGATGGTGGGCAGTGCCAAATGCAGGCATTTGCATAGGGTGCTTGGCTTTCCAGCAGGCTTAACAGTAAAACAAAACCAGAGTTTATTAATGCTTAAGGTAAAAAAATTAAGAGCTGGTAGTTCAAGACTTGAAAACAAAGTGCACAGTATGGGCTCCAGTATCTTACTATGTGTCATCAGGACCTTTTGAAGTTGGCAGCATTTAATACGTCATGTTAGTGAATATGAGCAGCTAATAGCTGCATAAAATTGTGTTTTCATGGGTAGTCTCTGACCTGGTAGGACCATACACTAAATATTTAGGCTTGTAGTTTATACAGATGACTTTGCTAGTAACAAAGTACTCTCCCTAAATCTGTCTTTTAGGGGCAACATATTTTATCTAGCATGTGAACATGTGTAAATGGACACACTTGCATTACCGTTGGGCTAAGGATTCCATTTCCAACGCTCTTGCTCTGTCCCATGTCATGGGCAGATTCCCACCATGTCTCTCTATACCAGTTTGGGTAGCTGCTGTGTGGCTGGGTACCTGTTGTGTTTTAATATCTTGTGGAGAGATAGATGGAGTGATGCACTCAGCTGTGGTGCCCTTGCTTTGTCCTTAGTTACTGCTTCTTGTGGGGAACGTGTCATGTCTGGAGATGTCCCAACGGTGGGTGGTCCCTGCTTCTAGTGGGGGCGGCTGCGTGCTCTGGGATGTGCCTTCCCAAAAGCAGTGACTCTCAGCCTCTGACCCCATGCAAACCTGCAGACAGGACTGGACCCTCTCAGCTCCTCTGACATCTCTAGGTATGAGACATGCCAACATCTCTTGTGCTGTGTTATACAAGAAGCATGCTGTAACCTTTCTGATTTAACTGTGTTCATCTTGGCCCCCCACATAAGGCAAGTGTAAATGTAAAACAAATAGATGACTTTGTAGGAGATAAAAATAAATCTCTTGCAATAAGAGCAGCAATGTTGAGAAGTGGACAGATTGCAGCACTGGGTTTTTTTGTTTAGGTTTTTTTTTGTTGTGTGAGGTGTTGCATTGTGTGTGTGTGTGGTTTTTTTTTTTTTTTCCGAGGATGTGCATCATCTTCCCTCTGGTCAATCTTGAGTTGTGGGATTGCATGTGATCTCCTTCACTCTGACCTTTGAGGGCCCTCTTCTTCCTCACAAACAGATCCAAAGAATTTGAGAAAGGACTTGTTAAAGACTCTGAAATTGCTGGGGCTGGAAGAGTCAGTGCTGCTGATCTGTCCGTCCGACAGGCCCTGTGCCTCGGTAGGAAGGCATTCTGCAACACCAGTGAGGAGGAGCCTGCCTTTTTCCCCACCCAGACTGTGCAGCCCGCTCTGGTGTGTGCAGTGATGGGGCTCAGTAAACTGGTGTTGAAGGTGAAGCCTTGTGCCAGTGGCTGGACGAGTCCTGGCAGGTGACAGCGCTGAGGGGACAGATGGTCCCCGCTCCTCTCCTGCGAGCTGTCAGAGCCACAGCCGCTCCGTGCGGTGGGGCCAGGGCAGATGCCAGAGCTGTGGAACACGAGGGAAGGGCTCTGCTGGGCGGGGGCGTGTGTGCGGCTGGTTGTGTTTTGTGTGGATTTTGTGGTTGGGGTGTTTGGGGGGGGTGGTGGTGGTGTTGGCTATGGGAATGGCAGCAAATCTCCAGGGTAGCTGGTGTAGAGGCAGAACTGCAGACCTGCTCAGCCCAGGGTCTGTGCAACAGAGCGTGACAGCAGTGCCTGTCCCTGTGTCCTGGGTGATGGCTGGGGACGTGGGCGTTCCTCCTGATGCCTTTCCTGGGGGGTTGTGGGGTGTGCGAGTAGGGCAGTGCATGGAGGGCTAGGTTTGGATTCAGTGCCCGAGCCCAGGGCTGGGGGAAGATGGAGCCATTGGTTCCAGCGGCAGGAGCAGCAGGAGGTGGAAAGACCGGTTGGAGAGAAACTGGGAGTTCTTCTTTTCCTCATCTCAAAGAGAATCCAGCCTTCTCTATACTCCAGCAACACCTGCCCCTCCCTGGAAAAAAACTTTAAAAAGCCCCCAAACCAAATAACCCTCCCAACCCCAAAAAACCTTTTAGTTCTGTACATATTTAATATTAAGAAGTGACACAACTTGCCTGTTTTGCAGGATAGATGGTGCAGTCCAGGAGATAAATGTAGAGTCTTGCATCTGGGCAGGAACAACCCCAGGTTCCAGTACAGGTTGGGGAATGACCTATTAGAGAGCAGTGTAGGGGAAAGAGACCTGGGGGTCCTGGTGGACAGCAGGATGACCATGAGCCAGCACTGTGCCCTTGTGGCCAAGAAGGCCAATGGCATCCTGGGGTGTATTAGAAGGGGGGTGGTTAGTAGGTCCAGAGAGGTTCTCCTTCCCCTCTACTCTGCCCTGGTGAGACCTCATCTGGAATATTGTGTCCAGTTCTGGGCCCCTCAGTTCAAGAAGGACAGGGAACTTCTGGAGAGAGTCCAGCGCAGGGCCACAAAGATGATTAAGGGAGTGGAGCATCTCCCTTATGAGGAAAGGCTGAGGGAGCTGGGTCTCTTTAGCTTGGAGAAGAGGAGACTGAGGGGTGACCTCATTAATGTTTATAAATATATAAAGGGTGGGTGTCACGAGGATGGAGCCAGGCTCTTCTCGGTGACAACCAACAGTAAGACAAGGGGTAATGGGTTCAAGCTGGAACACAAGAGGTTCCACTTAAATGTGAGAAGAAACTTCTTCTCAGTGAGGGTGACAGAACACTGGAACAGGCTGCCCAGGGAGGTTGTGGATTCTCCTTCTCTGGAGACATTCAAAACCCGCCTGGACGCCTTCCTGTGTAACCTCACCTAAGTTTTCCTGCTCTGGCAGGGGGATTGGACTAGATGATCTTTTGAGGTCCCTTCCAATCCCTAACATTCTGTGATTCTGTGATTCTGTGATAAGTCAGGTGGGCCAATATGATGGCTTCCAAACCTCACTGTCCCATGGGACAGTGCGCTCTGGGAGAAAGCCCATGGGTCAGTGCAGCCGCTGCAGGTAGAGATGTGTGATCTGGGTGTACAGCCACCCCCATTGCCCTCAGGCACTCTTGCAGGTCTCTGCCCAGTCACCCCAGTGACCCCAGACACTCCCAGCTACGGGACTGGGGAGAGAACACCATCTGAAATTCCTGCAGCAGCTGCTGAGTCCCTGTTGCTGGCACTCCCAGCCTGCCCAGCTGGGAGGTTCTCATGTTGGCAGGGACACAGCAATTAACAGGTTAGTTACAGAAGAGCCATCTGAGGGTAAACAAAGTTTAACAGGTCCTAAGCCCGTGTTGAGCTACCACAATGTTCTAGCTGGTGGGATCCACTCTGTGTCCTGCAGAGTGAGCTGTGGTCACTGGGGCAGGGGCTTCAGCATCTTACCCCTCCAGATGTGACCCGCTGTGGCTGAGGGGGCTGGCAGAGCTGGGCACACCCCCTCGGAAGCCTGAAGACACTTGCCAAGTTCTTGAGGTTTGCATGGGAGACTGTTTTCCTCATTGCCAGGAATCGTGGTTCACATTGTGCAGTTGCTGTTCCCAGGGCTCTGCCCACCCGTGCCAGGCACCGGCCCCACTGAACATGCCCAGAGCAGTGTGGGGTTTGGATGTGCTGGTCGCCGTGGGGAACACCTCTGCACTCAGTCCCTTGTGGCTTCTGACACCTCTGCAGGCCTTTCCCTGCCCACCCTCACCATGATTGCCCCACCTTGCTCAGCTGCTTTCCAAGCAGGAGCACAGAGCAGAAGCTCTGCAGAGCAAGCCAGCAAGGGCACGGAGGTGCTGCAGGGCTGCCTGCTGCCCCTAATCTGTGCTGGTGGCTGCGTCCAGCAGCTGAAAATAAGCTCTGGGAAGGAGGGGAGGTGAAGGGAAGCTGCCAAGCAGGGCTATTTATACTTGGTGAGTCAGGCCTGTGTTTGAATCCAGCCGGACGCTGGGGAGCTGTAACCCGGGAGCAACCTGCAGAGGACACAGCCTTGGATAAGAGACCCTTGCCTACAGCAGCTTGTTTGCTGCAAAGTTCAGGCTTGTCCGGTTTGTTCCCCATGATGGACTGCAGCTTTCGTTTCAGCTCCACCACACAACACTTGCTGCAGCCGGATGAGGAGCAGCTGGATCCGTGGAAGGACTCTCGGCATCCAAGGTCCTGGTACCACCACGGCGAGCACAACCTGAGCCCGGTTCGACAGGGATGCCGGGACAGCCGCTTGGAGCCACTGGCGTGCCGGGACCTGCTGGTCCAGAACGCGCTCTTCACAGGGGACCTGGAGATGGTGCAGAAGTACTTCACCAAGAGCGCAGCCGTCAATCTCATCATTGAGACCAGAGGTGACGAGCTGCGCTGGACCAGCAGGAAACGTGGTGTGTGTGCAGGGCTGGGACATGGCGGGGTGGGAAGTGCCCAGTATGGGGACCAGAGAAAGAGCACAGACACCTGAGAAAAGTGTTGAGAGGGATCCCCAGTGCTGGAGACAGGGTGGTGGAAGAAGCACTTGGGAAGAAAGGCTTTTGGGTGAGGAAGGAGGATCCCAAGGCTGTAGAATAAACGGCAGTAGGCTTGTTGAAGGTGGCCAGAGGCAGATCTGCTGGGAAATGGTGAGAACAGGGAGCTTGGAAGGGGTGGTGCAGAGGAACACCATCAGGACTGTCCTGTTAGAGATTGCTGGGACAGATGTGAAGTATGTGCGAGGTGGAGACAGTGCTTGGGCGAGAAAGGATGGGGTGGCATAAGGATGCTTTTCCTGCTTCATGTCTTAAGTTGGGTCTGTTACTTCAGTTCATTATAAACCAGAGGCTGTGACATGCTTTGGGAACAGCAGAGAGGACTTAGCGGAGCCCTTTGGGTAGAGCTTGGCTTGTGTCCTGAGGAAGAGGCATGGCTGTGCTTCAGCCTCGTATGCAGCTGCCTGGGGACCGAGCCACAAGTGCTCTGTATCTCCCTGTTCCTGCTGCTGTGGTGAAACCCAGAGCTATTGGGATCCCTGCTCTAAACAGGGATCTTGAGAAGCTGGGTGGGGCTGATGTGGGAGGTTAACAGTGATCAGACGGAGGGAGACTCTGCTACAGAACAGAAGTAGTTGCTGTTTTGCTTGCTTTCACATGTGGGGTATGCATCGTGCAAGCTGTTCTGTTCTGCGGGATGGGTTGGGCAAGAGAGCAGAAGTCTAGTCTACCAAAGAGCTGGTGGAAGCAAGCTTGTCCTGGGTGACAGGAGGTAGAAGCTGGTCCTTGGTGTTTCCTCCCATCCGTACACCTCACTGTACCTGGCCCAGGTACAACCTGTGGCTACCACACGTGGTCTTCTACACACTCTGGTCCTTTTTGCTGACCTTCTCATCAGTGTAATCTATGAATGTTTCAGTAAGTGGCATAGCGGCTGTGGTGAAGGGAGATGTGCTCAGCGATCTGGACGTGCCTTTGTCCGTGCTGCTGTCTGTCAGTCGCGTGGTTTGGACAGACTGCCAGAATTTCAGACGGGGAGTGTCAGGTATGGAGGGGCCATAACTGCCCTGCTCTTCCCTGCAGAAGGTTGGTGGCAAAAGCCCCCTGTGCCAGACTGGAAGAGCTGTTGGCGAAGGCTGCTTTCCCGGAGGGGTGGGTTCTTTTCGGGTGACCTGGCACAAAGCTATGGACCACACTGATGAACCTTGACTGTGACTGGGTGGTTTTGGGGATCCACACTTACAAGATACAAACAGGGTGGGCTTGCACATGCAAGCGCTGCTACTTGGGGGTGGTCAAGATTACTTACTGAGTTCCAAGATCTGTACAACCCAGGTTTTGAATTGTTACAGTCTACTTAGGAATAAAAATACAGAAGGTATTACCCTTTGTGTAACTGAGACCACTTGTCAGAAAAATGTTAAGTGCACGTTTTGACTCCTGTCTTGTGCTGGGCTGACAGACACTTGAACAGCAAGTCAGTCTGCTTGTAGAGATTTGTGTCCTAAAGAAAACAGAACAGCTGATGTAAGACAACTTCACACAGAAATTGCTCCAATCACCAAAGCTTCCAGATGTGAAAAACCCAACCAAATAAGATCATTCATCAAGCGCAAACCAAAAATGTACTGTGAAATTTATCACATAAGGGTACAGAACAAACCTTTGTGGTACCAAAGGTTTTGGTTTTGTATCTCACTGGCCGGCAGAACAATTTCTTAAAACTTCCCCAGCCAGCAACCATAACGGTAGATTCTAGTGACCTGGTCTTTCCCAAGTTACCCATATTGAAATTTGAGGAAGCCCAGAGGAACTGTAAATTGGTGTCACTGACACTAATCACATGGCCTGTTGCCTGCCTGGTGATGCTTTTGTGACTGAGAACCTCAAGCTCTTATGGGATCCCTGCCTGTGTCTATGGGAAAACAGAGGATGCCGTCAGGTGAGAGTCCGCCAGGTGCTTCCCTCTCTTTACCCTTTCAAGCACCACATTTTTAGCTAGACAAGGTGGTGAGGTCTGCACAGAGGATGCTGGAGACTGTCAGTGTAGAACTTGGTCATTTATTTTCATTACCAAGAAGAGTCAGGTTCCCTATCTTACACTCTTCTCTGGTCACCCAGGTAATTGTTGCTTGGTGGTCCATTGGGGTCACTTAACTTGTTTTTAGCTGCATGATGTGCATAGTTCCATGACACAAAATGAAACTAAATGCTTCTAGTCTGCCATGCAGTTTGATGTGTTTAGAACATATGGTCTGAACAAAATGCACACAATGCTGATGAACTGTGACCAAAGTGTGCTGTTCTGTAACCAAAGCTGGGAATGGTTGGTTTATACAACTGAGGAGAGGGGAAAATGCCATCTCCAGTGAAAGGAGAGAAGTGAGGAACCCTGAGTGAGTGGACTGTCAGAGGATGGAAAGCGAGTACTAAAACCGTGCAGGAGCAACCTGCAAGGTGGAATTTCAAGGAAACAGTAGGAAGGAGTCTAAAGGATAATTACCTTTTTTGGTTTTACATCACTTGAAATGCACTGTTTCCCATCCTAACACCTATTTCTAACCATCCTTTGGCTTTAGGCTTTGATTAAAAAGAACTTTCCTGTGCATCGTTTAAAAAGCTGTCTTGCAGCAAGGTCTCGGGTGGAACTACCAAACGGGGGTGCGGTGCTGGAGGTGCGTGAGGATCCGGGGGTGCAGCGGCGGCTGGGCTGTGTCTGTATCAGCCTCTTGGCCCAGGCCTTTGGTCACAAGGTTTCCCAGAATAGAAGAGCTGAGACCTGAGCTGTGCCCAGCCCGGGCCAAGCAGCGGTGTGACGTGTCCGCGCTCCCTGCGGAGCGTGGGTGGCACTGGTGGGGCTGCACCCACGGGCTCGCAGCCTGGCCGGGGGGCAGCAGCAGGTCCTGGTTCCTCTGGAGGGTCTGGGTGCCGCATCATGGGCAGCATCACGGGCAGAGGAGACAGAGGTCGGGAGCCCATCTCCACGCGGAAGGTGGACGGCCCTGCCCGAGTCTACTGGCAGGCCCTGCTGACGGGGGATCGGGGGGTTGTGGCCGAGATCCTCAGTGATGCTCAGAACAACCTGGGTCCCAATGCTGTGTTTGACACCAGTGACCTGGAAGAGTGGAAAAACTACCGTTTCAACATCCGCCGGCTGAGTACGCGGGGGGCAGCGGGCGGGCAGCTGGACGGGGCTCAGAGCCTTGTGCTGCTGGGCGTTCCTGTCGTTGGGATTGCATCTTATGGTGCTGTCGGGTTACAGAGCACCGACGGGTGGGTGGGTCCCACTGCATGTGTCTGGGAGCGTGGGGGCGTCTGGGGTATCTGGCCCTTCTCGCAGGACTTGTGCAAGTGCTTGGGAACTGCTCGGGTTCCCTGCCGGGCAAACAAGACTCGAGCTCCGGGTTGTGCCCCTGTGGCCAGCCTGGCTCTGTGTGCCGGTTCCGCCTGCGCGCGGCCTGTGCTGGGCTGCTGGTTCTCTCTGCAGGTTGCACTGGGCAAGGAATTGTCACAGCCTTGCATTAGGTCCTCGAGATGGTTCAGTTTGAACCTGGCCCTGGGAAATATGGTTGACCGCATACTGCTTCTGTGAGAAAGGAGTGAGAGGGATGTAGTGCTGAACATGTCACGCAGTCTGAGATGTGGTTCTCCAGCCCAGCCTGGAAGGGCAGCGAGAAGCACGATTTCAGGAACCCTTTTCCTGCAGCAGCTGCAGGCTGTTTGCCAGCAGACTGCACCAGCTCAGCAATGGTCCCAGCTGGGTCAGCATCTTTGAGAGACGGCAGGTTTCAGCCCCTTGCTCTCTGCTAAATGTCCATCTCTGCTGAGGCTTCCTCACTGCACTGTGCCCAGGCCTTGTCTGAGTCTCCTGTGTGCAGGGCAGCCTGCTCCAGCACCTTCATTTTGCTGCCAGGTCCTGTCTACTTGTGGCGCTTCGTGCACAGTGCCCTTCCAGCCATTTGCCGCTCTCAGCGCTGCCTGTGCCCCGGGCCCTCCATCCTCTGCGTCCTGCCAGCAGAGCCCTGCGCCGCAGGGCCGAGCCGCGGGGGACGAGCACACGGCTCCGGCTCTCCGGGCTCCCTGTCAGCTCCCTGTGCAGCATCCCCAGAGCCTCACCTTTGGTCAGCCCTCGCACAGAAGGGACCAGCAGAGAGAGGCAGATCCCTGTGGGGAAACACAAGTGTCTCCAGGGGGGCTGTACATCAGGAACTGGGGGAGAAAGGGCAGGTCTGGGCCTGGTGCTATTGTGTACCGTGGCTGGACGTGGCTCCCTGATGTCTTTCCCTGCAGGACTGTGGTCTCTGAGCTACGAGGAGGAGCTCACGGCGCCGCTGCACATCACAGCCAGCCGCGGCTACACGGACTGCCTGCGGCTGCTGCTGCTCCGCGGCGCTGCCGTCAACTTCGCCCCGGGGGGCAAGACCGCCCTGCACGAGGCTTGTGCGGCAGCCCGGACAGACTGCGTGCGCCTGCTGCTCGGCTTCGGCGCCGACCCCGAGGCTGTCTCTGAGGATGGCTACAGGCCCCTGCACCTCTGCAAGAGCCCGGACTCCGTTGAGTGAGTTCTTCCCGGGGCACAGCGGGTTCCCATCCCTCAAGCCTCATCCTCTGTCCAAGGGGTTCCTGCTCGTCCCTGGGGGTGGGCTGGTGGCTGCAGCAACGGCTGCAATGGTGGCCTTACTGCCTGTTCCTGGGCCAGGACCAGCTCTGAAGTCCAACAGACGACTGCAAGCTCTGGTCCTCAGCTCATGCTGAGCTTTGTGCTGCTGTCTTGCTGCCCACCAGCCCTGCAGAGGCGATGGTTCGCACTGCGACGCTCAGGGCTGTGCAGACAGCTCTCCGTGGGGGTGTGGGAGCAGTCTCTGGGTGTGACAACGCTTTATTAAAGAGCTATGGTGAGTTGGCTGGAATCAGGGTGATAGTATCTCTGCTGACCAGTCATCCTGGCTCAAAACCACTGCTCCAGGGCATGAGGAGCAGGAATTCTTGGACTCCTGGGAAAAGTGGAAGATGTGGGACAGTACAGACGTGGGGAGTGGGAAGCAGACTAGGAGCTGGACAGGGGACCCTGTCACTGCCATCCTGTCCCACACAGGTGTGCCCAGCAGCTGCTGCAGCATGGTGCCAGTGTCAACAGTCGGACAGAGGAGGAAGAGGACACAGCGCTGCACGTAGCAGCACGGCACGGCCTGACAGACCATGTCCAGCTGCTGCTGCGCCACGGGGCAGAGCTGGAGGCGAAGAACGAGGAGGGGCAGACGCCGCTGAATGCTGCCTGTGCCCAGCCCCATCAGCCCCAGGACATGGACCGTTACTACCGGGTCTGCCAGCTGCTGGTGGAGAGCGGAGCCAGCATCAACGCTGCAGACAGGGACCGCCAGCACCCGCTTCACCTGGCCTGCAAGAATGCCAATGCTCAAGTGGCAGAGCTGCTGCTGGCCCGGGGTGCAAATGTCAACATCATGAACTACAGCGGCAACACGGCGCTGCACAATATCCTGCAAGCAGCTGCCTACAAGCTGGAGCATCACCCGGAGCTCGTGGTGCGAACGCTGCTCAACTATGGTGCCATCCGCATCTGGCCTGGCTCCCTGCTCAAGGTGCGGGGCCGGCAGCGTGCGGGAAGGCTGTGGGCATCGGGCCGAGAGAGCAGGGGTGGTTCTGTCCCAGCAGGGCCTGGTCCACACCAGCCCGCTCGCTGTCCTGCCCCTCTCTTCCCAGGGGCTGCGGGAGGGGAACTGGCTGGCAAGGGATTCCTTGAAGTTTTCTCCTGCAGTGTGTTCTCTTGTAGGACTCTCCTGCTTCTGTCTGCTAAGCTGGGTGGACAGTACTTACGCAGTTTCCATATCTGTTTGGCCCGTTTCTTCTCAGGGGCTGTGTTTCCTCTTTGGGACGTGCCCTCCAGCTCTTGCTGTCTCTGCCAGACACTGGCAAACAAAGGGTTAATTTCCTGTCTTAATTCCTGAGCAGTGCAATAATTACCCAGCCCGGAGATCAGCAGATTGCTCTCCCCTTTGGGAAAATACAGGAAAATCAACAATTAACACTAATTAATCTCCTATTAACGCCAGATAATGAGGATCACTGGTACAGCCGGAATAGACTCTGACAGCTACTGCTGGCCTGGGCCGTAGGGAGTGGGAGCCGAGCGCCGGGGAACCTGCCCGTGACGCTGGGACGGGTGGGAGGGCTCCGGAGGCCATGCTGCTGTAAGGGGCACACACCAGTGCCACGCTTGCACCTGCGTGCATGTGGTACACACCAGAGATGTTGCATTAAATATGTGCAGTGTCTTCCTGGGGCTCTGTGTAGCAGCTGCCATGGGGACTGCACTTGTGAGGACGCCCACTGCACACAGCACAGGGGGGCTCTGCAGGCATGTGTGTCCTGAGACCCTTGTGCAGCCCTCAACAGAGCCGTGGTGTGCCCTAGTCCTGCTCACGCAAAATGGGGGTTGGTACCTGCCCCAGAACAGCTCATGCTCTAACTAGAAAAACGCGAGGAAAGAAGCCTGGCGCGGAGCAGAGTGTTTGGTTGCTCATGAGGTACTTGCAGCCCTGAGGCAGGTGGAGGAGATCTGCACCCCAGCAGTGCACGTCAGCCCCTGGCGGGAGGCGGTGGGGACCCAGCTGTGCTGGACGCTCAGCCACCCTCTGTGCTGGAGTGATGCTCTGGTGTTTCCCAGGGCCAGTGGGTTTGGTTCCCGGGACAGCGTGAGGGAAGGACATGAGTTCTGTAGCTTTACCAAGGCTGGTTTTGAGGATGTGCAGCCCTTGGGAAGTGAAGGTGGGCCTTGCAGGACCTCACCCGATGGCATGTTCAGCGGCTCTCTCCTGGCGCAGGTGCTGCGGTACTGCCACGCCTGCCCGCGGGCCATCGAGGCTCTGATGAACAGCTATGACCACGTGCGCGTCGCCGAGGACTGGGTGGACGCGGTTCCTGCGGCAGTTGTGCAGGTGGGGGAACGCGCTGCGGCCGGAGCAGCTGCTGGGGGTCTGGGGAGGCTGGGGCCGGGCTGGGCGCAGATCTGCTGGGCGCAGATCTGTTGGGCGCAGGTTTGCAGGGCACAGGGGTGGGGCTGCTGGGAGACAGGGAGGAGGCACTGTAGTGACCAAGGTAAAGGGAAGTCTGGTTCTGCCTCTGCTCCCAGGGTTGTATCAGCATTATCTGCCTCTGATCTTCTCTCTCTGTAGAAATACCCACGTTTCTACCAGTCACTTTTCTCCCTGGGGCAAAGACCTCGCTCCTTGCAGCACCTGGCTCGCTACACGCTCAGGACCTTCCTGGAGGGCCGGTTGCTCCTGGTCCTGTCTCAGCTGCACCTGCCAAGTGCCTTGCACCATTTTCTGCTGCTCAACTTTGAGGATGTTCTCTATTAGGGGCTGTGGTTCCAGTCCTACTGTGCTTTTCTGTGCAGATGTTCCATCCTTGCCAGTGCAGTCCGTGCCTTCCTTGCTAACCCCTTTCCATCACACATCTCCTGCCAGGCCGCGTCAGCCCCGTGCCAAACCTGCTGCTGTGTCCCCGTCCCAGCCAGCTGTGTGCTCTGCCTTATGCACCTATTTTGGAGCATTCTCTTTACCCATACTAATCAGGACAAACTCCAGATTCACTAGGAAAAGCAAGATATGGGGATTAGGGTATTTTGTGGGAATGGAGCAAATACACCATGCTGATTCCAGATTTAGTTGTACAATATCAATCTCTGTATCCCAAATCTGCAAACTAACCGGAACCAGGGAGCTCTGGTGCCCTGGGCATCTGTTGGGATCCTGCCTTTAGTCAAGTTGTTTACAGTTTGTAACCAAAGGTGTTCAGAATAAACCCTAGACTTTATCTATACAAAGCAGAATACAGCTGCTGCCTTGCCTTGAGGGCTGTCCTGACAGAGCTCATCCCTGTGACATGCCATGCAGTGTAGCATATGCGCTCTCAGACCTAAGCATCTGTTTGCTTCTCAGAGAACACAGGGAAATGTAGTGGGTGTGGGGCTGGGGCCTCCCAGACAAACACGTCCCATGCAGGGGCAACATCTGGGGATGCCTGGATTTGCAGCTTGGGGCAGGACAGCAGAGCTTGTGCAGCACTGGACTTTGATGTAGGGTGAGGAGGCAGCATGTTCTGAGAATGCTGGTCCCCCGGGCACGGCCCAGCCAGTGTCCACCACAGCACAGAACAGGTCTGCACATGCTGCCTGGGCTGCACCGTACTCTAGGCAAGGTAAAGGGTAACATTTGTTCCTGCAGTTTAAATACACAGTTGTAAAGAAATCAAAGCACTATCCACCCTTTAAAGATTTGCTGTTAGCTAATGCCGTTCCCATTTCTGACTCAGGATGTGCCTGACGTGCTGCTGGCTGGCAGGAGGTGCAGGGGCAGTGCTGCAGGTTGCTCCTCCTGGTGCACTCACTGGTCTCTCTTGGCTTCTGTTGATGTCCACATCAGCACCAGGGCACCAGAACACACAGATCTGAAGGCCGGGCAGTCAGACCCAGTGCTTCTATCGTTTTCTGCCTCTGTTGGGACACAGAGTGCAGCTCTGCTCCACTAATTATAACCTGTTTACACAGCTAGATCGTGCTGCTCTGAGGCAGCAAGCTTGGAATGACTGTGTGGGGTTCAGTCTGCCATTCCTAGTGCCTAGTGCACTCGCACCAGTGATGCACCACAGCAGGAATGCTAAGAGGATACAATTGGAATGTGTTTTCATGTGACAGGCTTACAAAATGTGTCAGGAAGCCGGTTGTGGCAGCCTGTGTGTAGGTAACACTATTGCAGTGTAGAAATGGTATATCTCAAAAAGGTTTAACAAAGTGCTCTATGAGATCTGTGGGCAGAGAGGTGAGGTGTGGGCTTTAGGTGCTGTACCAAGACTGTCTGCAAAAGAGAGAGCGGGGAGCCAGAGCTTTTAAAATACCTGGATAACGTCGGCACTCCTCCCGCGGATCAGTGGTGCATCTCCCTCCAGCAACGCAGGAACCAGCCCGGAGCCACCACCTTCCCGCTGCCCGTGCTCGGGCGTCTGCTCAGGCTGATCTGTTTAGGGGGCCGAGTCCCTCGGTCTTGTTCCCAAATTCTAATCACCACTTCCCAGTGCTCGTTGTTAGCCAGATCATGTCTATGACTGGAGGAGCAGCAGAAAAAGGAGGATTTGTCCTTTTTGGTGGCAGCACAGCCTGGGATTGCCTTGGCCTGAATAGCTGTTTGTTTGGTATGAAGGCAGTCTGCGGAGCAGCGCATGCGGGGCTGGTTCACTGCGCCGCCTTCTTTCCAGCACTGTCCATATGCTTGCAATAATGTATGCTCAGTAATGTGTACTCAGCCACTAAGATAATATCACCTTAAGGTGAATCCTTCCTTAAGGAAGGATTGAATTTAATGGTTTGCTTTATTGCAGCTATTAGACTTAAAGCCGTGCCTCAGGTCTCGCTGGTTACTTTTGCTGGTTCTGGAGTGTGCTCTGCGTTTGGGCGCTGAGGGCCGCGCAGCTGGAGGAGCTGAACCTGCAGCGTTTGGTTTCTGCGAACACGGGAGCACGCAGTGCCGCCGCACACACGGGCGCCGGCTCCCGGCACTGCTGGTTCCTCTTGCACGACGGTGTCTTGGCACGGGCAGGAGCCGGCTGTGCCGAAGGACTCGTGCTGGGGCTGCAGGAGGGTTTCCAGGGCTCCTTCCAGAGCTCCCGGGCTGGCGAGCAGGGGATCCCGGCGGGAGCGGGGGGCCGCGCTCCGGCGGTGGCTCAGGGGGACAAACCATCCCCGGGCACCAGTCTTCATGGACGGGATTTCACCTGTGTTCCCACTGAAATTAAAAGGGCGATTTCATCGTGAATAGGGATACCACTGAGTAACCATTTTCAAGGAATGTGGGGCTAGCAGGAAAAGGGGAGTACCTTTTACAGGTTGATTTAGCTGGAGGGAAACAAACCAAAACAACCCACCAGAAAAGCTTTGGGGCACTCAAGCCCTTTTCCAGAATGGAAACAATCAGAAACTTTCAAACTAAATACAGGCTGAGAACAAATGCTTTGAGCTTAACTCAGTTATGCTAATTGATTAGTAATTGATCTCTAAAAACATTTACAATAACAGAATTAAAAAGGTTTTACATTCCAAAGCCCATTTTGGCAATATAACAAGCAGCGCTCCTTTTTCTCAGGTTTCTGAAGGGCAGATTTTAACGCAGCATTGAATGCACTTGCTGGGACAGGAGTTATGCCAGGAACTTGGCTGTGCTGAGGGTGAGGGCTGTGGGACATTATTAGCACAGGGGCATGTGGTTCTGAGGTGTTTTTACTGACTGCCACAGGCGGCTGCCGATGGTCCCGTGTCCCAGGTTCACTGGAGAGTCTCTGGCACGTGCTGTTGTTCCCACTTCAGCATCCCCCGGGGTTTTTTGGCAGAGCGGTCAGCAGGAGACACCCTCACCATCCACTGAAGTAGCGCGAGTCCGCTGCTACATTTCAGTGCAGCTTCCCAAGTGATGTGCTCAGGGATAAAAAAAATAACTGCGTTTCTAGACAGAAGTTTCCATCCCAGCCGTAGCCACCGGGTCTTACTCTGAGCCTCCCAGTGCAGTCGAAGCATTTTCTGTTCCCAGTTGCCCCTTCCTTTAACTGCACCAACATCTCCCTGTGGGCTTTCCAGCTCGAATATCTGCCTGGCTTTTACCTGGTCTTTCCTGTTCCTCAGTAAGAGCGTGATGTGCCACAGTGGGTGGACTAGGAAACCATAGTGGTACTTATTGAAGGGCACGAGGACAAAGCGAGTATAGAAAAGCCCTTTCCTATGATGTCCATCCCCATCCCCGAGCTCTGCAAGTCACATTTGAGATACTTTTGGATCAAAAGGGCATTTTTGTATTTAGCAGTCATGGAGAGAATTTTTTTTTCTTCCATAAATATGATGTCACTTTTTGTGCCCATGTATGTTTGAGCATCCTGATATCTTCATGGCAAGGATAACTTAATTGCGCATTGTGTGGATCACCTCCTTTTATTTGTCTTTACCCAGTCACCTTCTTGTTTCATCTGATGCTCTTTAACTCTTGTATTCTAAGAATATGCGGGCAACTATAGTCTGTTCCTCTTCATCATATTATTCAAAACTATGTACATCATCTGTCTCCTTACTCAGGCTGGAATTGTATTCAACTGTATCGTTCCCTGCATGGAATCTGTCACCCAGCCCTTAACCACAAGCACAAGCTTTCCTGTCTCTCCAGTGATCCTAGTGCATCACTTTGAGATGAGGGGACTAGAACACAACATTCAACATGTGGTTGTGCTGTGATTCTGTGGGAGTTATTCTTAGCTGTGTGGATGTGGGATCTACACAAATGCCTCAGAAACCTTAGGTTTGTATTTGCCATTACTTGATTATTTACGCAGTCTGGGAGGAGGGCGGCCGCACCAGCGATGCCCTTCCATCCAGCATGTTTTGTGTTCAGATGGCGTATGTTGCAACGTCTAAATATTTTTCAGACTCATTACTGTCCAGGATGCCACCCCTGTTTTAAAATTAAGCCCACATGCTGCTTTCCGATATGTTGCACCTTATACTGAGCTGTATCAAACCAGTTTTTTTCATTTACTTGGTGTTTCAAGCAATCCAGATTAGGTTGTCTTGTGCAAGTGCCAGCTGTTACTTTCACCATCCCAACAATTAATTTTTATCCACCTCAACGATTTTACCAGCAAATATTTTAAATTTTCTCTCTGATTGCTAATAACATCTAGCATTGATATGTGACTATAATACAACTAGAAATACGTCTGTCAAATGGCTATATAGAATAAGTCTTTTCAGTTACCCAATTCTTTCAAATCTGTTACTACTGATCACACTGTAGCATCCAGCTCATTGTTCTTATTAGAAAGTCACACAGAACTAAGTCAATTGACCTAGAGGCATGCCATGTCTATCTAGTTAGCTCTATCAAACTTGTAGCCTTACAAATATTTACATAAAATTAGTTGAAAGTACCTTTTTCAAATGACATTAATTGGAATGACATTAATGTGGGTTCCAGCTTTTACTAATTTACCCAGGACATCCTTTGGCTGCTTGTCTGTGATCATTTGAGATGTGTGTTGAACTAACTGCTCTGTAGTGTCTTGGATATCCATGTGCACACATTTAAATACTAGCAAGACATTGGATTTTTTTTTTCTCCCAGTTAAGTTCCCCAGTGTGCCGTGATTTGTTAGAAATAAAAAAAATCAATGGCTCAGTGAACTCATTAGTCAATTAAATACTCTTGGATGTAAGTTATCCTCCTGAAGATTATAGAAATTGTAACTTAAACAGTTTCTCTTCAGCACCTTCCTTAGTTACTGATGGAATAGTAAGTATGTCGTTACCACTATAACATATTAATATTATCCATTGTTGTTTCAAACACAGAGCAGAAATATTTATTGAGCTCTTGGTTTTCATAGAATCACAGGATCATTTATGTTGGAAAAGACCTTTAAGATCATCAAGTCCAACCATTAACCCAGCACTGTCATTATGCAGAACGTATGTGTACACACAGAAACCTGGGGCAGGTGCCCCGCGGCTGCAATTCTTTGGATTTTCTGCTGCTTGGGCATCCTGCTCTGGAGTCAATATTTCAAAAACATAGAGAACTTGCTGAGGGTTCAGAGAAGAGCCACGAGTGAGTTATGGATGGCCAGGGGCTCCTGGGAACGCTGGTGGGTGGTTGGACACACGGCTGGTCCTGGAGCCCTGTGCAGTCCTGGGCGCCTGTCCTGCTCTGCCGGGATACGGGCAGGAGGGGCTGACGGCTCCTTCCCGCTGCCGTGGGCACGGGGTGAACCCCCAAACCCCGCTGGCGTCAGCTGTGCCTGCCGGCAGCTGTGGCACGGGGTGAACCCCCAAACCCCGCTGGCGTCAGCTGTGGCACGGGGTGAACCCCCAAACCCCGCTGGCATCAGCTGTGGCACGGGGTGAACCCCCAAACCCCGCTGGTGTCAGCTGTGGCACGGGGTGAACCCCCAAACCCCGCTGGTGTCAGCTGTGGCACGGGGTGAACCCCCAAACCCCGCTGGCATCAGCTGTGGCACGGGGTGAACCCCCAAACCCCGCTGGCGTCAGCTGTGCCTGCCGGCAGCCGCAGAGCTTGTTCAGCAGCTCCAGTTCTTCTGGGTGGCACCGAGAGGCAAAACTGGATCCAGTGGCTGGAAACTGAAGCTGGGCAAACACATATTGGAAAAGAGACATATTTTTAATAGCAAGGGTAATTAATCTGCTAGTTAGTTGCATCTTAGGCTAGTTTGTCACGGTGGATGTAGATTTCTCATCTCTGGCTTTTTAAAAAATCACTGGGAGATCTGCCCTAGCCCAGACCAGGATTCATCCCGCACAGTTCTTAGCCCAAGCGTCAAAGAGATCAGACCATTTAATTACAGATCTCTGATCCATTCTCCTGTCAGTCTTCCCCACTGGTCTGCACCGGCCTCTGTCACTGCTGGGCTGTGTTTGGCCTCAGGGTAATGAAACGGTTTATGTTTCCCTTAACAGTGCTGCTCACTTCATTGATGTCCCCGACTTCCCCTTAGTTCCCTTCATTTTGAAACTAGTGGTTTGTGCTGGCGCTATCAGCTTCCTTCCCCTGAATTTGCTGCCTGTGCTGGTTTCTGAAAAAGACATTCTGAAATAAATGGTGATGTTACTTTATAATTGCATTTAAATATTGGCTCTTACTGAGTTTCTCTCACAAGCTTTAGCTCTGAGACATCAGCCCCCGGGAAGCACCGAGCACGTTTCACCTGGTGGGACTGGGAGGTGTTGGGGATTCCCGAAGGAGCTCAGGGCTGGGCCAGCATGTGGGACTTTGTGGAGCTGCCCCCAGCCTCTTGCACTGATCCCACCTGAGGAGATGCTCCAAGGATCACTGACTGAGCAGTAGGAGCCTCAGTGTCTGCCCCAGGCTGCAGCCGCACGCTCCGGGCAGCCCCACGCAGAGCTCTGCTGGACTCGCTCCAGGGGCTGGTTTGGCCCCAGAGCAGCTCTCATGGTGCCCAGTGCTCCTGGCGCTTCACTGTTGGGAGCAGCGCTCTAAACGCTCCCTGCACTCCTGTTTCCATCCAGATGCTCTGCAGCAGCTGCTGAGGCTCCTGCAGTACCTGGCTCTGCAGGTGGGAGCGGGGGGCACACCCACCCCTTGTGTACACGGGCGCTCTGGGCCCCGTGAGCCCCGCTCCGCTCCCTTGGCTCCTCTCCAGCTGTCAGCACCGCTGCTCACATCTGTACCATCCCATGCTCCCGACTGCAAGGCTGTCCCCTGGGCTCCTGGGCCACTTGGACCAAACACAAGCATGTGTTTGATGGTAGCCTGTGACTTCTTAAATCTAGTGCTATGCTTGGTCAGCCTTACTGTGATTCCTGGAAAATACTACAGCAAGTAACTAAACAATTTGTAAGTGCTGGGACACATGCAAAGCTGGTCAGACTAATCCTACTTCATTCTGTATCAGGCCAAAGGGCTTGTGGGAGAGGGACAGAAAGAACAGATGTTATGTGTCTTAAATATCTTAATTTCATGCTCTTTCACGTAAGTTCATCAGAATGAAATTAAGAAAAGACAATGTGAGAGCATAACTAGTCAGAAAATCTTATTCAGAGTCAGTTATCAGTAATGAAACTGTAGTGATACATCAAGGGTGTTACCTGGAGGTCTGTCCTGCATCTGGCACTCTTCTAAAGTTGTTAAAGACTTGCATGAAGGAATAGACATAAGGCTTTTTTAATCTGCAGAAGACACTGTGCTGGTTGGGGTTGCGGCCCCAGCTGCAGCTCAGGCAGCAGGACCAATACCAAGTTCTCCTCTAGAACCAGTGCAGCCCAGCTGCAAAAGCCTTAGGAAAGCCTGACCTGCCAGAAATGGTGCAAGCTGAGCTGTGCAGGAGCAAACATGTCACATACTGCCCATGACCAGCCACGTGCTGCACGGAAAAGGCACAGCTGTCATGGCACACACAGGAAACGCTGCTTTGGGACAGGTCCTTGGAAATAGCTCTTTTTCTGCTCTGAGATCATGTCAGCAGCAAAACCATGCACATGGGAATGCTATTAACGAGGATCCTGAATTCCTATTGCTCCAGCTGCGGCTCTGCCAGGGCTAGATCTGCAGTGTGTTCCCCAGACACGAGAGGGTGTCTCCTCAGCTGCTGCAGACAGGTTTTGCAGTCGAAAGCTAAAGACAAGAGTACGTGGGGCACACGGGCAGTGGGGTGAAAGCCTGTGAGGCCGTGTTTGCAGAGCCCAGCTGGGACCAGCTGGGTGCCCTGTGCTGGGGCAGGACTTGCACATGGGCTGCTGCCCCGGGCCGAGTGTGCCTGCAGAGCCCCATGGCTCACACCAATTTGTCTGTCTGGAGCACTTCATGGGTATGGGCCAACAGCAGAGTATGTGCCTGATATGAACATAGTTTCTGCTAACACAACATCGCAGCCAGGCCATTCTCTAGACTTTCCCAACTTTGAGTAAATAATTTGGCAACATTACCCTTGCTTCTAACATGTTTAGTAGTGATATTGCAGGAATACCTAGAGGCCGTGACTAGATTTAGTCCTGTTGTGCTAGATTCCGTGTAGAGATTGTAAGTGGAGCAGGTAGAGGCATAAAGTTAAGGTTGCATAGCAGTTTCCATTAGAAAGACCTGCTTTCATTTGCCAGTCAGTTATTAAACTTTTAACTGTTGCAGTTGTGGTTTGCCATGCTCTGTGCTTGTCTCAGACTGAACTTTTCCCATTACAGCTACAGCAAAAATTAATTGGCCTCTACTTAGCCAACAGCCTGTGTACCAGGAATACGCTCTAGACCCCTCACCTTGGAGCAGCAGTTACAGTGCAGGAAAGAGACCTGGCCTGGCTCTTTCTTCTTCTGTCCAGTAGCTCAGGATCAGCTTTTCCCAAATTACCAGCCTCTGAGGATTCCATTTTGCGTGGACCGAACAAGGACATTTTTAGAGGCCAACAGTTTTCTTCCAGGAAGCCTCCATCTATGCCGAGCAGTTTCAAGTCATGGCAGATGGTCTGTGCTGACCAGACAGGTCAGGTATCATCTTCAGCACTGACACTGTGTCCACTTCCCAGGCTCGTTGACTGGCTCTAGAAAGGCAGGCAAACTGACTTTCCTGCGCTCATGTGTCTGCAGCAAGGGACAGAGAAGAGGAGGAGGAGGAAGCTTCAGCAGTTCTAACACAGCAAACAGCCAAGAGGGGTGGGAAGCCAAGGCGGGCTGAGGAAGGGCAGCTCAGGCAGGGACGTGCTGGGGATGGGACAGGCTGGGCTTGTGGGTGCTTGAGGGCTCGGCTTTAGAGAGACTGGACTTGAGGGCTCAACTTACAGACACTGGATGTGAGTTCAGTACGAGGGGCCCAGCTCGGAGACTCGGAGCTGATGAACATGGAGCTGTGACCCAGCAAGCCCAAAACAAAGGCAGAGAGCCGGTCTCCTCCCGAGACTCTTTTTTAGCTCAATGTCTGATAACGGATCCTGCAAGGTCCTGAGGTCTCTGTCAACAGCTGAGACTGCCATGAGACCAGCGGCTTTACAAATTGCACACACAATTAATATTTCTCATGTATCTGGTGTGTTGGATGGTGTATCTCCAGGCACGTAAAGGGAACATACCAGCTACTTGTGCGGGGGGATGGAGCCCGATTAAAAGGAATTGAGAGGCTCCCCGCAGAGAAGGCGTATGGGGAGGTGGAAACGCCCGGGGAGCCACCGAACAGCCGAGGTCTGAGCCTCAAGTGGAAGCCATGGAAACTGCATTTCCACCAGACAGCGAGAAACTGTGGAAGATTAGATATCGGATACAGAAACTGCGAAAGCCTCTGGAGGTCTGAGGGGTGGTGGAGTTATCGTGTGCAACCTGAACCCTCACTTTTTTTTTTTTTACCAGTCCTTCAACATTTTCTTCTCTGGATCTTTGCTTTACAAATTGGCATATGAATTTCTACCTTGTTTTACTGCAAAGTCTTATGAGACAAATTAAATTTGAATGGAGTAAGTTGTCAGGGCCCCGAGTACATTCCTCTCCTCCCGGGGGTTTGGCTCTCTGGGGTCATGGCCAACTTCAATGATGCAGCTGTCTGTCCTTGGGGAATCTCAGCAAGAACTTTCCCCTTTTAAGCTCAAGCTCTCACCCTTAGTCTCTGCCTGACCTAAGCTGGAGATGCACCTGATCTTGTACCTCCCTGATGCTGACAATGATCCCAATCCACTGATTTGACTTTCTGGCTTGGCCTTAGACCTGCCTCACCACTTGGAGAGTGGGACTTGCTGGGTGATCGCTGGACTATTGGTGACCCTGGTTACTGTCACCAGATCTGCTTTGCTCACGTTACTGGAGTCCTGTGGGACTGCACCCTCGCCAGGGAAGTCACTGCCCCGCCAGCCTCGCTGCAGCTCTCGCTTCCCGCTCCCCCACCCGAGCAGCCCTTGCTGCTCTGGCACTGAACCGAGAGACAGGGCTGCACATGATGCACGTGTCTGATCAGGTGAGCAGAACCTTCATCTTGGAGACATCTGCAGGGACTTGCAGGGTGCAAGCTATGCGTTTGCAAGGTCATTGTGGGAGCTTGTGTTGTTTGCTTCAGGAGGGACCTGCTGCTTTGGGCACAGGTATCATCCTTCCTTGTGGGAGCTGGAGGTCATTCCCCAGCTTCCTCAGTTTCCCCACCAAGGTCACTGAAGACAGCAGTTTCCTGTTGCTCTCAAATATCTTGCTAACTTATGTGAGGGTGTGAGGTGCGGGTTGGAGGTTCATTGAACAATTGCTCAGGAGTTAGGAAGTTGCTTCCATAGCCTTGATTTGGACCCTTTTGTGTACAGATCTTGAGATCCAGTAACTTACACATGGATGTGCTTTCTTTTTCTCCATGGTCTAATGTGCTTTGATAGCAGTGGAATGAACTCAAGAGCTGTGCAAGAAGATGACGCCAACCTGAAGGTTGCTTTCCCACAGAGACATTCAGTGGATGAGGCGGAAGAACTGGGACAAGCATGGATAGAACAGGGATGCTGACCTGCAGACCTTGAGTGTGTCCCTTATCATGTCACAACTGATTCCTAAGGTGGGATTCATCCAAATGCTGTCACTGCCAACCTCCTTCCCAGCCTGAAGTCTGAGCCGTGATCCCAGCCTAGTGGCCGGATGGCCTCTGCCCTGCAAACACACAAATATCTGCCCTGCAAACTCACAAATCTCTTCCTCAGCCATCCCAGGGCCATTGGTTGGTGTGGGGTGTTTGCATCAGAGTGGTGAGAGGGAACCTTCTAGCAAGGCCTCAGTTTTATGATTCAATATTTGTGTCTAGATGACTATTTTAACATTCACTTCTCCACACTTGTTTCCTTGGCTGGGAGCAGGGCAACTCTCACCACAGAGGATGTACCACAGAGAAAGGCATAAAAGACAAAAAAGAAAGAGGCTGCTCTGTGCAGGCCCTTGGTACTGATCTCATAGCTGGCCCTTGGGGATTCAGATTGTGCCTATTTAGTGCAGAAAGGCTGTGTACCACACCATCAGCCTGATGGACCCATTTGGCCTCATTTACATGCTCTACATGGGATTCAAGTGTCCAGCTCCATGGCTGAACTGTCATGTCCCCCACAAAACATTATTTAAGGCTGCGGCAAAGTGGTGCTCAAACCTCCTTGGGGACAGCGTGGGAGAGGGTAGTGGTGGAGAAATACATGTATTCCTGTAGGTATCGATGCCAGTGGGGAGCTGGGGTAGCTAAGCAGCCAGAGGTACTGCATCCCTGGTAAAAGCGTGATCACCAGCAGGAAGACACAGGGGTCCTGAGAGCAGGTCTACCCCTAGTAGAGAGCTGGATGTCTGGTGTGTAACTGTGCCACTGAAATCGCAGTCAGAGTGAGTTTAAACATGACTTCAGATCTGGCATTTCTCAGCTTCCGAGTGTCTTACGTGGAAATCCTGATGCTGATGCTTTTCTGAAGCAGAGCTTTGGCTTGTTCCATGTTCAGCACATTACAGCTCCAGTGAGCATCTCCGTGTAGACCAGAGCGCGACGTAAGTGCCGAGCTGGGGGGATCAGTACCCCATCTTAGCGTGGGGACGCCCCGCGCGGGGCCAGGGCACGCGCTCCAGGACACGCAGGGGCGAGGCAGAGCTGCGGAGCTCTCCCGCAGCGCAGGAGCGTTCGGCTGGCCCCGGTCTCCCTCGCGCTGTGGGCTGAGCGATGTGCGGAGGGGCCCATCGGCAGCCAGCCAGGGGTACGCGTGTGACACGCGAGTGCGCAGGTGGGAGGGGCAGAGCCCGGGGCTTTGTGCCGCTGAGCGCAGCGCGGGCAGGTTCGCCAGCCCCGGCACGGCCGGCCTGGGGACGGGTCCGGCAGCGGGCGGGTCCGGGCAGGGGGCGGCGGGCTGGGCAGGAGACCCCCGGGCTGCGGACCCGCTCAGACGGGGCTCCGCACCGCCTGCCCGGTCCTGCCCCGAGGGAGCCGGGCACCGGGAGACCCTCGCGGTGCCCGGGGCCGAGGAGGAGCAGCCAGGGGGCCGGGGGAGCCCCATTCCGCTCCCGGGCTCCAGCTCCCCGTTCCCGCTCCGGCCCCAGCACATCTCCGGGCAACCTCGGCCCCGCGGCGCCCACACCTGCCCGTCCCACGGAGACCCCGCTCCGCGCCCGCCCCCGGTGCCCGGGCCGGGACTGGACGGTCTTCGGCACAGCGCGGCAGCCCCGGAGCGGCGGGGCCGCGCCCGGCTGCTGGACCTGGCCGGTGCCCGCCGAGGGCCGCCAGTCCGTCGGGGCACTCGAGCCCGCCCGGCGCCAGCGTTTCCGGGCCGCTCCCCGCCGGACTCGGCCCTCAGGAGCCGTCAGGAACGTCGACCCCCGCCGGCCCCAGGAGGCGGTCGGACCGGGGCGGGGCGGGGCGGGCTGGGCTCGGCTCGGCTCGCCCCGTCCGTTGTCCCGGGCTCGAGGGCAGCCCGAGGAAGGATATGCCGAGTGGCACAGCCCCGTCCCGTCCCCACAAAAGCGCCCTTGTGCTGGCCCCATAATTGCTAATCATCAATCACCATTAATAACAGCTGATGAGGCGGGAGGGGGAGGCGCCTTCCCAGGGGCCGGCCGCGCCGGGGGGAGCGGGGAGCCTTGCCCCGCCGGAGCGGGCGCTGAAGGAGGAACTCGACCGTGATGTGCAGAAGATGGATGAGAGCAGAGGGCGACACCCCCGCCCGCCTCCCCACCCCTCCCCTCCGCGGCCCGGCCCGGCCCCCCCGCGGCGGGGCGGGCGGGCGGCTCCGAGCGCTCCTCCACTCCGCCGCGCCGAGCCAGCGAGCGGGCGGGCGGGCGGCAGCTCTCGCCGGGCGCCGGAGCCCACGGGAGGCGGCGGGCGCGGGCCGGGGCCGCGGCGGGGCCCGGTGGCGGCGGCGGCGGCGGCGCGGCGAGTTGGCGGCGGCCCGAGCTCGCCGGAAAGTTGGTGCCGGCTGAGCCAGCGGCGCCCGCTCGCCATGCAGAGACCCAGCGGCCAGGGGACCGCCTTCTCCATCGACTCGCTCATCGGGACTCCGCCGCCGCGCTCCGGGCACCTGCTCTACACCGGGTACCCCATGTTCATGCCGTACCGGCCGCTGGTGCTGCCGCAGGCGCTGTCCCACGCGCCGCTGCAGTCGGGGCTGCCGCCGCTGGCCCCGCTCGCCTCCTTCGCCGGCCGCCTCACCAACACCTTCTGCGCCAGCCTGGGCCAGGCCGTGCCCTCCATGGTGGCCCTCACCACGGCCCTGCCCAGCTTCTCCGAGCCCCCCGACGGCTTCTACCCGCCGCAGGAGCTGCCCCCACCGCGCGCCACCCCCGACGCCGGCTGCCGGCGGGGCGCCGAGGGCCTCGAGGCGGAGGAGCTGCCCCCGGGGCGCGACAAGGGGCCGCCCGAGCCGCCGCTGCACTTTCCGGACCCCTTCCCCGGCCTGGCAGGTAAGAGCGGCGCGGGCCAGCCCCGGCCGGCGGAGAGCAACTCTTCTGCGGCGAGAGCCGGCCCGCCTCGCCCGGGACTCCCGCAGCCCCGAGGGGCCCCGCGGCGGGCAGCCCCGCTCTCCCGGCCCCTGTCTGGGCTTTCCCCGCCGCCCCAGTGGTGGCTGCGGGCGGCACCGCGGGCCCCCGAGCTCTCCAGGACCGGAGCCGGGGATGCTGGGGCGGCCGGGACGGCGGGGCCGCGATGGGCCGTGGCGGCGGGACCTGCTCGCTGTTGAGCCCCCGGTCTGTGCCGTCGGTCCGAGCCGGGGGGACCGGGCCGGTTCCCGTCTGTTCCGGCCCGCCTCCGCAGCACCCGCAACTTTAGCGGGTGGGAGACAAACTCCGGGCCGCGGGGCGGGAGAGCCGCCGGTCGGGGCGACCGCCCCGGCGGGACACGGGCTGCCCGGCGGGACCGGAGCGGCGCGGACCCCGGAGCCGAGGTTGGCCCGGCGACACGGAGCTCTCCGAGGTCCTGGCACCTGGCCCAGGGCGAGCGAGGCGGAGAGCAGCGCGACGCCGCCCGTCCCGGGCTGCCGGATTGCGCGCAGCCCTCCCCGTCCCGTCCCGGTCGGTGTGGCAGCGGCGCGGGGATGCTCCTTGTCACCTGCACGATACCGCGTCCCGCGCGGACCGCACCGCGGAGCTGGGGGCTCCCTTGTTCGCCCGTAGCCCGCCCCGGGCTGGGCTCCGCTGCCCTCTCTGGGTCGCCATGCTGCGGATACCGGCGCTCCGAGCCCGAGCCGCGGGGACACCGGGCGGGGCCGCTCCCGTCCCAGGCGGCCGCCCCGCTCCCCGCGCCGCCCGAAGCCCCGCTCGCCTTCGTCTGGGTCCGCCACCCGCGCTGCTGCCCCGCTGTGCCCGCGGGCTCGGCACCGGCTTTGCCCGACGGCGCGGGCAGCGGCGGCTCCGCTCCCGGGACCCCGCTCGGTGCTGCCCGGGGGCGGCTCCCGCTGCCGTGGTGGGGCCCTCGCCTTTGTGAGCCGCAGCCGCTTCCCGAGCGTGCAGCATCAGCCTCGCTGACTTGTTGCTCTGTGTTTCTCGGCCGGCCCCAGCTCTTGCTCTCTTACACCCCAGCTCCCGCAGCGTGAGGCTTGAGGTTTCTCTTCTTTGGCGAGATGGAGCCAAGCCAGCTGCTAGCTTTCTCTGACACGACCTGTCCTGAGATCTGCCTCCCCTGGTCACCCGTGAGATCCACCTTTGTCTCACAGGCTTCCTGGCATCGAAGCATGTGGAGAAGTCTCTGCTGCTTCTTGCAGTGCCTTGCTGTTTGTTCTCTATCCTCCCATTAGCCTCTCCTGGTTAAGTCTGGGTGTCTTTCTTGCCCTGCCTTGTTCTTCCGTCAGAGGACTGTTTCCCTCACTCAGGTACCCCTTGAACCTCGTCCCTCACCAGGACAACCAGGGCATTTTGCCTCTCCACTGCCTTTGTGGGTTATTGGAGCTTGGTGCTGTTCCGGTGTTCCCAGGCCTCTGTGCCCAGTCAAAAGCACAGTGCGATCTCATTTTTGTCGTGCAAATCTCCTTAGGGACAGATCTGCCCCAGCCAAAGCCAGCTGTCTGCATGACCACATCTTCCCAGTCCATGTGGGAGTGACCTGCATAGTGCTTCACCTCCCTCCGTGGCTCCTCCATAGCAAACCCAACACATTGTCTCCTTCCAAGGCACTCAGATGTACTGTCCCAGACCGCGGACATTTCTGATACCGATAACTTGTATCTCTAAGACTTGTTGTGACGGGCTCGTATGACGGAAGGAAATTTATCTTACTGCCTCTGTTCATTCGCTGCTGTCTCTTAGCACTGTGCTTGCTCTGGAGCCATGAAGGATGCTCATACTTCTGCCCACATGGACCTGACTGTCTGGGCTGCTCTGCCCAGGTCCAAGAGGATTTGTCAGGCCAAATGTGCCCACCTTCTGCTTTACCTAATGGTTCTCCTGACTGTACCAGCCAGGGCCCTTGCAGATGGACAACAGAGGTTTTTTACCAACCATCCTAGATGAAAGCCAGGATGGTTCCACAATTAAGGAAGAGAAAGATGATTCGTGTCAAAAGGAGGCATCAAAAACTGACTATAATGCAGTTTGTGCTGGCATCCTATCTGTGGCCCTGACCAAAAGCAATTGTCCAGTGAAGAGAAAGAGAGCACAACCTGTGCAACACTTTCTAAAACGGCACCTCCTTAGCATCCAACCACCTGCACTTCAGGGGCTTCCCGAGCCAGGTGTTATTTCTCTATATTTAGTAACCTTTGACCAATTGCTCTTCTGTGACTTTATTTATTCTTTTTTGGAGTCCACCAGGAGAGAAAAACTTGGCATCAGCCACATCCTGGGGCAAGGTGTTCCACAGATCTCTTATACATAGAAGAACCATGTGAAGAGGAAATGTCTCCTTATGTCTGTTTTGCTGACATCAAGTGAATTATACCCTAAAGTGACTATTTCTGTCCCTGGGCTTCATTAGTATCTCCATCATGCAGGTGTCTATGGAGACAAGATCAGTTGCTTGCTGGATCAGCCAAGGGACTCAATGCTCTATTTTAGGGCGTCTCTCTGCATCTAATATGTTTTAAACTTGGTTCCAGCTGTTGTCACACTTCTTGAGAGGGGAGAGTCACATAGGGAAACTGGTGGTAAGAAGCAGCAAAGCTTGGAGTCTGGTTTGTTACTCCAGCTGCAACAAAGAGTATGACCCCAGGACAGAGACACTCAACACCCCCGTCTCCCCACACCTCTCCAGAGAGTACGTTTGTTCCTCGGCTGGAGAGGCCCCCACCAAGATCCAGGCACTGGCCTGAGACCCTCTCTTGGGCTGATGCAGTAACTGCACATTCCGTCAGGGACAGGGAGAAGTTTTATGTCGTTCCCTATGAGCATAAGGAGAGCACTTGTGTGCTTGGGCTCTTCTGGCTGTCACAGCACCCACTTGTGATCTGGGTCTCCCCAGTCCTGCTTGAATAACCTTGTCACCTGTAACACCCAATTCTCCTCACCGTGCTTGCCACATCCATAATAAGATCCATGAACAGCTGGGACTTTGTGAAGAGCAAAGCAATGGGTCAATCCTATTCTTCATCTACTGCCTTCTTGTTGATTTTTCAAAGTCACAGAGATTTGCTTCACGGCAGTTTCACTCCCTGTTCAAAGGCCTCTGAAACTCTCAGTACACTTTTCCACCAAATGGATTGGTTCCCCTGCTGCCATCACTTCCTCATTGGGGAATAACAGACCAATTTATCAGTTTTCTTTGTGAAAATCTCTGGTTTAGACTCTATACTCACATAGTTCTGAGTTCTTTATTGCAAACACAGCCCTTTTATAAGACACAAAGTGAGATATGTTAGTCTGCTAGAGACCATTTAAAATTTGGAGTCTGTTTAAGAAGAGTGTTTCCAGAGATGGTACCTGTTTTACAAAGTGACAGGTTGCAGTTGGTAGCTCAGCCTTCTTCCAGTCTCTTGTGGCACGGTCTGGGCCGCTCAGCACACTTGATGTGTTTGATGGTGTGGCTGCTGGCACAGCTTCCCCAGCACTGGGGAAAGGCAAGGCCAGGGCAGGACCCAGTAGGACTCTTGGTGAAGACACTGACATCCTCATCAGAGCTCTCTTGTCTTGCCAGACCTGTGCTCCGATGGACAGAGGTGGTGCACAGGAACGAAGGCTCTCCTTTTTTCGGCAAAGTGCTTGATGAGACTGTGCATTGACAGCCAAAGTCCTCCATGCCACTTGCTGCTAATCTTCAGCCCCATGAGCACAGATTTTCTGGGTCTTTACCTCCTATGCATATGAGAGATTTCTTCTTCCAACCCTGACCCTCAAGAAGAAAAAAGTTGCTGTCTATTCTTCTGCAGCAGAATAGAGATGAAGGTGTTTCTTTCCTGCTATTCAAAGCAGGAGGAGCAGGGAAATGATCTCCAAAGCCACTCACCCACTCCCAGGAAGCCATAGACTTGCTGCAGGACTGGCAAGGGTTGTGGGAGCTCCTCAGCAGCCAGACGCCCAAGAATGTCTTCTGGGCTCAAGCAGTTTCTTGCAGTTGCTGCTTGTGTATTTGCAACTCTGCACCTTCAGGCACCTGAGGGCTGTTGTGCCTTTCCTGCTGAGGTGAGCTGAGCTGCCCAGGGATGCAGGGGCCCAGGGTGCACATGCCAGTACCTGGACACTGCTTAGAAGCTTGGACACCTGCTGTTTCTCCTTCTGCATGTAGGATTATATTGTGAGTGGCAGTGGTACACAACCAGCTCCTTCCAGCAATGATTCCTGCCATTGGGCCAGACTTGGAAGGTTTGCTGGTCTCTTCTAGTCTCAGCATGACAGAAAAGCCTCTTCATCTGCTTGTGCATAGCTGTGGGTCTCTCTCTCCATGACCCCTGGCTGTGGTTGGGAGCATCTTATCACTCAATCGCCTGTGAGGTCTTTGTTGGAGCCCTTCTACCAACAAAGTGACTGGCTTCCAGACCTCTTTGCTCTCCACTGTCTCCCACTCATATTCTCCCTTGCTCTATGTCTGTGTAATCATTCAGGCAGCAGTTGGGGACACAAGAAGCTGGCAAGAAGAAGATTCATACCCTTATACCCTATCAATATCCTCGCAGGCAATGTGCTGCTTCCTCTCTGGGTGGCCTATGATGAGGTCCTGTGGAGTGGTGACTGGTGGGGGAGCCAAGACCTGAGCGTCAGCTGCCTGAGCATCTTGTTCCCTGGCTGCACAACTCTGCTGTTGTGCATCCCCAGGTTAGGGAGGGAGAGCTGGCAGCAGGACACCCCATGTCCTGTAGAGCCCTGCAGAGAGGTTTGCTGGGCTGGAGCTAGCTCAGGCTGCTGTCTCCAGGACGGTTGGATGGTCCTTCAGCTCCTCTTGGCTGGCTTCTTTCTGGGTGAACAGCATCGATGGTCTGATGCACTGGGATGGGACAAAGGGGGGCCTGAACCGAGGGGCATCTGGATGCAGAGATGCGGACAAGCCCTAGAAGGGCTGCAGTCTGCTTTGCTGGAATGAAGCAGTGATGCTGCTACAGCTGGGTTGTGGGATGGGGCGGTGGCAGCTGCGGCGGCTCATACCCCAGGGTGCCTGCGGGTGCAGCGGGTTTGTGGGTGCTGCCTCACAGAGCCGGCCGGGCTGCGGGCAGCAGGAGTGCCAGGGAAGCTGCTTCTCCTGTGGGAGGCGGCGCGGGGGCCGGCGGGGCTGCGGGAGGCGGCGCTGGCGGGACCGGCCGCCGCGGGAGGGGCGGCCAGGAGGAGCCCCCGCGGCGTGGGGCGCCGGCGGCGCGGGGGACCCTCGGGCGGGGCGCAGGGCGGCGGGCCGCGCCGGCGGGCGCTGACGCTGTGTGCCCCGCAGATGGGAAGGCGTACAGCTCGGACGAGGAGAAGCTGGAGGTGAAGTCGGCGGCGACGCCGTGCAGCGAGCGGGAGGAGGAGAGTTCGGCGGGGGACAGCGAGGAGGAGCCTTTCCTGGACGGGACGGCCGCGGCCGCGCTGGGCGCCAAGGCCAAGGGCAAGGGCGGCCCCGCGGCCGAGCAGGCCCCGCCGGGCTCGGGCGCGGGCAAGAGCCGGCGGCGGCGCACGGCCTTCACCAGCGAGCAGCTGCTGGAGCTGGAGAAGGAATTCCACTGCAAGAAGTACCTGAGCCTGACGGAGCGCTCGCAGATCGCGCACGCCCTGAAGCTGAGCGAGGTGCAGGTGAAGATCTGGTTCCAGAACCGCCGCGCCAAGTGGAAACGCATCAAGGCGGGCAACGTGAGCAACCGCTCGGGCGAGCCCGTCCGCAACCCCAAGATCGTGGTGCCCATCCCGGTGCACGTCAATCGTTTCGCCGTGCGCAGCCAGCACCAGCAGATCGAGCAGGGCGCCCGGCCCTGAGCGCCGTCGGGGCTCTCGGACCCTGGGGCGGGCGGGCGGCCGGCGGCGAGGGGGGCCGGCGCGGCCCGAGCGCCCGCTCGTACTCCTCTGTACATGTCCCTTATTTATTCCGTGTAAACTCTGTACATAGGGCAGCGTGTCCTTCTGTCCGTGCCGCGGGGAGCGCGGGCCGCCTGGCCCCCGCGGGCCCCGGCGTCCAGCCGCGCCGGGCCTGGGCCGTGCTGCCCGCGGGCGCCCGCCCATGTATAGCTGTGATTTCAATAAATTATTTTCTATGGAGCGAGGGGACGTTCTTCCGCGGTGCTGCTCCCCCGGCCACGCTGCAGGGACGAGCGGCCCCGGCCAGCAGCGCCCTGCGGCCGCCGGCCCGACAGAGACAGAGACAGGGACGGGACAGGGGCAGGGACAGAGACAGGGACGGGACAGGGACAGAGACAGGGACGGGACAGGGTCAGGGACAGAGACAGGGACGGGACAGGGTCAGGGACAGAGACAGGGACGGGACAGGGTCAGGGGCAGCGGGCGGCGCCGCTGACTCCGAGGGGCGGCCGGGGAGGGCGCGCAGCCGGGGACCGCGGGAGGCTCCGGGGCCCGCCTGCCCCTCGGCCGGTGCCGGTACCGGCGTCCGGGGATCCGGTGGCTGTGCGGGGAGCAGCGGTGGCCTTGCGGGTTCCATCGGACCCGGTCAGGTGCCGCTGCTGAGACGCGAAAGGGGGCAGAGAAGGGAAGGGGCTGGGGAGCGCCCGGGAGCATCCCCGGGTCCGTCCTGCCGCCGGCGGGGGGAGGTTCATGGGCAGGGGCCGGGACTGGGTGTGGGGTTGGGCCCGGGGCTGTCCGACACCGTCCACCGCAGCCTCCGAAGCCAGCAGCGCTCCGCGGGTGGGCGGGACGTGAGCGCTGGCCCCGCATTCCCACCACGGCTGCGCCCCCTGCTCCCCCCGGGACAGCCGGCATCCCTGATACCCCGGGGCAGTAGCGACCCTCCCCGAGATCGGATCCGCATGATGGCAGATGCCTCCCTGCGGGCAAAGCCCTGCCCGCCCCACGGGCCTTGTGCCAGGACCTGGCCGGTTCTGGCCGTGGTGTGAGGAAGGTCCGTGCCCGCAGCCCCGCGGCCCCTGCCCCACACGGGCGGCGTCCTGCCTGCTCTGCCCAGGGCTGCCCTGTGCCCTGAACCAGCTCTGTGCACGCTCAGCCCACACGCCAGCGACCCCTCTGAGGTGATATGCAATGCCGTCCAGCTCCTCAGGGCTGCACTGCCTGCTGGAAGGGTTCCACCTTGGAGCCTTTCCTCCTCCTCGGAGCACACCCGAGCCCATTCCTCCATGGGCAGTGAACAGGGAACTCCTCCTGCAATTCATGTGCCTTATTGCCACTGAATCCTGGGACAGTGCCAGCTGCCAGGGCTGCCTGTCCCACGGCTGGGCTGAGGAGAAGGTGAGAGTCTTGCCCTTCCTTGGAAACCTCAGCCTGTCTCACCAGAAGCTGCTGCTTCTCTTACCTCGTTGCTGTAGCTCTGAAGCAGTGAGCAGGGCCAGGGTGGAGCAGGCGCTGCTGGCACTGACACTGCATCTCCTTGCCTCAGCCTGGAGCAGCAGCTGGGTCTTGCTGCACTGATGCAGGAGACGGGGTTCAGTCTTCCTGAGCAGGGGCTCCCACATCTAGGCCAGCTGAGTAGAATAGTTTGCTCGTGACAGCTATCGCATGGGATGCTGCTTCTGAAGCCAGGGGGTACCTCAGATGACTGAGCCCAACCCCAGAACCTGATGAAGATCCAGTTTTGCATGGGGCACAGCTGCATGCATGGTCCTCAATCAACAGTGCAGAGGACCATGTGGTATCACTGCTAATTGGGTGTCCAGCCATAAAAGCCTCTTGCTGGTTTGATGAACATCAGCCAGCCCAGCCCACGGAGCAAGAGAGCTCACCCAGCTGTGCTGTAGTAGCAACACCCATTGCAATCCCACCAGAGGTGCCTGGACAAGGAGAAGGCTCTCTCCAACGATGTGGGACATGCTTCTGCTCGATCACCAGTTGCTCTGGGGTTTCATATGGAGTTTTGAGTCTCACAGGGTCCCATTGGCCCTTGGCACTGTTCCCTGGGACACACAGCTTATAAGAGTGGGCAACATCGCTGAGCCCAGAGCTGACTTCAGCTCCCTGGGTGCCCTCCCTGCTGCCACAGGAAGGGCTGGCCCATCACCACGCTGCCTGGGGGGCACTGGTCCCTCCCCATCACCCGCTCTGGCAGGTGCATTCTCTTAATTTGGAGCGTGGAGTCTGAGCTCACCCTGCACAGCTGAGTCCCCCTGCAGAGCCCTGCGGCCTCAGAACACGGATGGGTGGTTCTCCCTGCCCCATGGCCGCTGGCTCTGGCTGGCCTGTGTGGGGACATCCACAGCTCAGCACGGAGTAACTGTGAGGACAAAGCTGTTCTGGATGTCCCAGGTGAGGGCTTCTTTCCACAGAGATGTTTGTTGCAGGTCCTGAGCCAGTTCTGCAGGACCCTTCCACAGCCTGGATTCCTGAGCAGGCGCTGGGGCAGCAGAGCACAGCTGGCATCCTGCAGCCATGGCATGACGGTTTCTGTCTCTGTCCCCCACACCACACTGCCTGCTTGCAAAGGGGATAAAATGCCATTTGCAGTGACTGCAATAGCTCCTGCACATGAGTTGATGCACGTCCATGTGGGCCAGCTGGGGGAGGGCAGGGGCAACAGGATAAAGCAATTGTGCAGCGATAGGCAGTGCTCTGGCACTATAAATGAGTCCACACGACAGGTCTGTGCCGCTGCCACCTAGTATGGCGCAGCAGTGCAAGATTAAGCACAGTGCTCTGAAAAATGCCCACAGCTCCAGGGTTGGGGCAGTGACACTGAAAGAAGTTATATTTTATTTGAGGGTCCAAGACCCACTTTGTTCTCACTTGACCTTTCTAGCTGACACCATGGTTTGCTTGATATGTCCTCTCTCAGTGACAGCATCAGTTCATTGTGTTCTTAACCCATCACCCCCGCCATGCATGCTGTTACCAGCCTGAGCTCTTGTGCAAAGCATCCCCACTCTGGCTGCATGCTGGTTCATCAGCTGCCTGTAGGCTGGACTGGAGAGCTGGAGCTTTCAGCTTCTTGAAAGTTATTTGGATTTTGGCCTTTTTATTGTTGAGTTAGATCAATCCCAGGGCCAGCGCACAATGCAACCCTGCAAACAGTTATGTCAATGTAACTGCAAGTGCAGCCTGGTGCTGAGGGAGGTGGCAGCCTTGCGGCTGCCCCCAGCGCTGTTGGAGAGAGCTGCGGGATTGCAGCGTGCGCCTTGCACTGTGCAGAACACAGCTCCCTGGGAGCCTCGTGCATCGCAATGAATCTGCCGTCTCCTGCACGGCACAGAGCAGAGCGCTGCAGCGCAGCAGGGAGTGCAGTGAACGGCACTGCCTGCACGGCACAAAGGAGTTGCAGCACATCCCCAAACAGAGGAGCTGCTGGGGCAGAGGGTGCAGCACGCCCCACATTCTGGAGTTGGAGATGCTGCATCATTTAGGCTGTGGTGGGTGGGAGGAGAGTAACAATGAAAAACAGAGCAGTTGAGACAGACCCTGGGATAACAGAGCCGTGCAGATGGGAAGGGACCTGGTCCCGGTCCAACACCTGCTCAGAGCTGCTCCTGTTGGATCAGGATGCTGAGGAACTTGTCCAGCTGACTACAGGTATCTCCAAGGATGCTGGTCCCACCTCTTCAGGCCCCTCTTCCAGTATCTGACCACCTTCCTAGTATTTTTTTTTCCTTTTCATCTAGTTGGAATTCCCCATGTACCACTTTCTGCCGTTGTGTCCTGGAATAGGAACTGGGGGAGAAGGACTCTTCTGTGGGTACCAAATGCACACAGATACCCAAATGCACACACTTGTGCACATGTATGCACACACACACACAGAATAAAAGGTAGAAACAGGTGGAGACACATAGAGTTATGTATATACATGGGCATGCATTTATTTATACGTGTTTATACATATATATACACACATACCTACAAACAAGATTTATTTTGCCCTGAGGAAGACAGTGTCATCATTTACAAGGGAATTCTCTCTACCCAGACCTGCCCACTCATTTACCTGGACAATGGTTCTCAAAGAACCAGGAAAGGAGCAGTGATTGCATCCCATGGGGTATTTATTCACGCAGTGGTCTCCTCTTGGGAAAAGGCCATTAGTGCAACAAAGCTGGCTCATGGCTTTCTCTAACAAGGGGCTTATGTGACGATTTGATGAGCCACAACATGGTGCTGGTGCTGCTGCTGTTCCCCACTCAGCCTCCCCAGGATCTGGTGCTCAGCTGATCGGTGGTGGTTCGTGGAGCGGTGCCCCAGGAGGGCACACAGGACTTTTTTTCCAAAGCTGCGATGGCCCCTGGACGCCAGCAGGAGCAGGGGCTGTGCTGCGCTGCCCCATGGGGACCCTGCTGCTGTAGTTGCCTCTGGGGAGCAGCCCACCACCTCCTGGCCAAGGTCTGGGGACATGGCTGGTGCTGCCTGTGCCCACCCTGAAACAAGGGTGCCCAGCCCTGTCTGAGGGTCGGTGCTTGAGAGAGCAGACCCTTTGAGGCCAATTGCCCTGTGCAACGTGGATGTCATCACCGCAGGAATCCTGCAATGCAACGAGCCTGTACCCGGTGGGGAGAAATTGGGTCTGGCTGCTCATGGGCAGGAGGGAAACACTCTCCCTTCCCACGGGCCTGGCACCTGGTTAGCGTCATGAGCTCCCCCAGCCACCTCTCCTGGCTTTGCAGCAGCTCCACAGCAGCACAGAGTTCGGATGCAGCTGCAGAGGGATTTGGGAGCCGCTCTGGTCGCGATGGCTGCAGCAGCAGAGCGCACACTCCTGGGGCTTCTCCAGGGACTCTTGTTCAGCAGGAACCCCTTCCCGCTGGGGACAGTGCAGGGGACAGCGCGGGGGACAGTGCCACAGCCGGGGCTGCCCATGGCGAGCGCAGGTTCTGCACTGGGGCAGCGCACTGGTGTGGGGGGGCAGCACACTGGGTGGGGGGGCAGCACACTGGTGGGGGGGCAGCACACTGGTGGGGGGGAGCAGTGCACTGGTGTGTGTGGGGGGGCAGTGCACTGGTGTGGGGGGCAGCACACTGGTCGGGGGGGCACTGCACTGGGTGGGGGGGCAGCACACTGGTGGGGGGGAGCAGTGTACTGGTGTGTGTGGGGGGGCAGCACACTGGTGGGGGGGAGCAGTGTACTGGTGTGTGTGGGGGGGGCAGCACACTGGTGGGGGGCACTGCACTGGGTGGGGGGCAGCACACTGGCGGGGGGGCCATGCAGCGTCCCTTGAGGAAACCACAGCCAGCACGGTGCCAGCAGCCCAGAATGGCCTTGCCTGCCTGCACATGAGCTGGAAAAAAGAGCTTTTGTTTTGGCTCTTGGGGACCACGTCAGAGCTCCCGGGAAGCTGCTGGCGCCGCTTTCCCCGGGCACAAGCAGAGGGGCAGCCGCTGGAGCCCCTGCCCCCTCTGCAAGACGCGGGCAGCAGCAGCAGCCGGGCTCTGGCCCCATGGACTCTGTCCCCACGGCGCTGTGTGCTGGCAGCGGTGCCACCAGCAGCAGGACCTGGCCGTGGCTGCGGGTGCCCCAAGGGCTGCTCAGCGCCACGGGGCCCTGGGTTGCTCCCACACGGCTCCTATGGGCACGGCCGCTGCTCCTGGCCCCAAAGGTGAAGCGGGGGCAGGCGAGGGGTTTGAGTGGGGACCCCGGCCCAGGGTGGCTCTGGCGTGGGTTCCAGGGACACCCGGAGGGTCGGGGCAGGGCCAGGATGGGAAGGGAGGTGCCGGGGCTGGGCCGGGCGGGATCCCGCGTGGGAGATGATGTATGGGCAGATGTATCAGATCGCACAAGATAAACAAGCAGTGAATTTCATCAGGGCCCATCATGGCTTTAATTTGGCTGCCTAATGAGTCAGATCCAGCCGCGCAGATAAAAGTTGTCAGAGCCGCAGCCCTAATGAATTTCTTGCCACTTGTAATCAAGGCAGCTTGTCTGAGGGGGATGATTAATGGGCCCCAGAGGAGCTGCCGTCCCTCGGCTTCCATTCCCGCTAATGCAGTCGCCAGGAAATTACCCAAACCCGGCACTGGGCTGGTGCAGGGGCACCGATGTCACCGCGAGGGAGCGGGGACGGGGAACGGGGGCAGACGGGCACAGGCGGGGAGGGCTGGGACCAGGGCTGGAACGGGGGCTGTGACACCAGCACACGCAGCCGGCACAGGGATGAGTGGAGGGGCTGGGGCTGCCATCTGCAGCCCCCCAGCATGGCAGCCCCCCCTCTGCCATGGCAGGGGTACTGGGGCTGCCAGGGGGCCCCTGTGGCAGGCGGGGTGCCAGGGGGACAGCGGGGTGTCTCATCACGTCCCTTCCCCTGGCGCCACCACCCAGGGTCTGACACCCAGATCTGTGCCCAGCCTCAGTGCAGGGTAGAGCCTGGATGCCCCCACGGCAAGAGGGGACACTGGAGCCCCAAACTGTCACTTATGGTGTGGCCTTGCGTTCAGCCAGTGGAGAACCGGCAGCACTGGGGCCAACAGCCAGGAGAAGGGTGCGGGGTCAGGAACGGCAGTGCAGAGACCCACTGCTCCCTTCAGTGCCCAGGGAGCTGCGCCTCGGGACTCGATGGCCCCTGGCCTTCTGCAGCAATCTTTTGAGCACGGCAAACCGCGCTGGCTCCTTGCCTGCGGGCACAGCCAACCATTCCCTTCTGCCCTCTCTGCCAGTGCCAAACCCACAGTGTCGTGCACAGGAACCAGCTGCCCCCGCACTTCTGACCCGCGTGTCCCCCGCCCCGCGCACCCTGTGCTGTGCCCGTGTCTGTGCTGTGCCGCCCTCTGAGGCACGTCCCTGCGCTGTCCCACAGTGCTGGGATGACACACCTGCCCTCCCCGTGCCAGCGCTCTGCCGTGTCCCCGTTCAGCACAGGACGGCCACCACCGGCTCCTGAGCTGGAGGAGAAAAGGCGGAACGATTGTGGAACGATTGTCATTCTGGGATGGAAACAGCCCAGCTTGCTGTGCGGGCAAGAAGCAGACAGGGCTGCGCTGGAGGCCCAAAAGGCAGCACACAGAAAAAGCAGCCTGGCAGAAGGTTGGTTGCTTTATTGGCCTTTATCTCCTTGGCTGCAGGTAACACACACACGGCAACTCATGGCAAAGAACCAGTATATACAGAGTGTCCATATAAATATTTCCAATGTACATTTTATACACAAGTGACAGAGACATTCCACAGCAGTGCCCAAAGCCTTGGGGTTCCAGCGCTCAGCTGCAGGCTTGGCCCAAAACCCAAGGGAGCCGCTCGGCTCCCCCCTCCTCTCGCTCAGCCGGAGACCAGCCCCGCCTGGGCAGCAGCGGGAGCCAGCGGGGATGCTCTGATGGAGACACTGTGTATGGCTTTGGGGCTTGAACCTGGAAGGACAGTGACTCTACAGACAGACAGACACAGCTGGGGGTCCCCGGGTGACCATCCTCTTCCCCTCTAGGTCACCAGGGAGGCTGGAGGGGCCTTTGTCCAGGGTCTGCGTGGGACAAAAGCTCCCTTTGCATCAGCGCTGGGGAGCGGTAGCCACAGCGGGTCCCTCCCTGCACTGGCCAGAAGCAGAGGGGAGCACAGGGGTGGGAAATGCACCTCCCGCTGCAGCGGGGCTGAGCCGCGGGAGGGCAGGAGGGAAGAGCCCAAACTGCCGTGGCCGGGAGAGCGGGTACAGCCATTGCCCTCCCCAGTACCAGCTGCGCAGGGACGGCCGCACACCCAGGCTGCCTCCAGCCCCTCTGTTATCTACATGTGTGCTGGGGGCACAGAGGAACCGCCTCTCCTCCCCCCGTACCGGCCATGGGGACAGGGTGGACTGGAGCCCCCGTCCCCAGGACTGAGGGAGCCACTCCACAAGCACGGCTCCCACAGCCGCGCGGGGAGAGCCCGCGGGGACCGGTGCGGGGAGCAGATGGTCCCAGGCCTCCCCCAGCCAGAACAGGGGTCCCGGCGGGGGCGAGCGCAGCGGGTGCCCCGGCTGTGCTGCTCTCAGACCCGCTCCTGCAGCCCTGGTCCCCTGGCCGGGCTGGAAGGGGCTGTGTTGAGTGCAGGGCCCGGAGGAGCTAGACGGCGCCGGGGCTGGAGCCCAGCTCGGCTGGCACCGCGGCACAGGCGTTGTTGTTGGCGTTGATGTTGCGGCGGGGCAGGCTGGGGGTCAGCGTGGTGCCGGCGCTGTCGCTGGGGCAGCCGTGCTGCAGCAGGATGTCGATGCACTCCTGGCTGCCGGCTCGCCGGGCGTAGGCCAGCGGGGTCAGGCCCCGAGCATCGCGGCTCTTCACGTCCACCCCGTACTGCGCAGGAGAGAGAGCAGCCGGTCAGCAGCGCCGGGCGCCGCGGGGCCCACCGGCACAGGGCTGGTGTGGCAAGGGCCCCGGCAGAGGCAGAGCAGCTCTGTGGCACTGGGGCGGGCAGGGAGCGGGACATGGGAGGGTGGGCAGGGCAGCACCAGCAGGCATGCAGGGAAACCTGTGGGAGGGGGATGTACAAACGGGTGTCCCAGGACCTGGGGGTGGGGGTGCTGCAGTGGGGAAGCGCCGGGACAGGACCAGAAGCGCTGCGGTGGAGGCCGTGGGGTCCCATCTTACCCAGATGAGCAGCTGTGTGAAGACGACGTTGGCCATGGCGCAGGACAGATGCAGAGCTGTGCGCCCATCTCCATCCCCGTAGGTCTCATTCACCTCCTCCTTGGTGCCGTGGGCCAGGAGCATCACCACAAGGCGCAGGTCATCCTCCACCACGGCCCGCAGCAGCTGCTGCCCCAGCGGGATGTCCGACTGCGGCAGCGGCGCCAGGAACAGCTTCTGCTCGTACTTGGCCCGGATCCAGCGCTCCTTCTCCTCCCTGCAGATGGGACACTGTCACTGTCACAGGTGGGCCAGCCCGGCTGGGCTCCATGTAGAGAGGGACATGAACAGCACTGCCACCCTGACCGCCCACTGTGCTAGCAGGGAGTGTTTGTCACGCACCGGCACAGCCCCGGCTGCAGACACCTGTCCCTTGTGCCCCTTGTGCAGGCGGCTGTCACCAGAGCTCTGGCACCAGGGTTGTCACCGTGGCTCTGTCACCACGGCTCTGTCACCAGCGCTCTGTCACCCGCTCCAGACACAAGCCCGACACACGCTTGTCTCACGGCACCTCCTTGGAGCTCCCTGTGCACACTATGTGCTTACGTCCACGCACGTACAGCAGCAGTGTCCCACATCTGTCACTGCGCGGAGGGACACCTGCACCTCCGCGCTAGTGCCCCTACACACTGTCCTGCGTGCCCGTTACCTGGCAGCACAGGGACCGGCTCTGTCCCGTGCTCGTGTGTGGGCTGTGGCCAGCGGCAAGAAAAGGTTAGCTGCTGCCGGCGACAGCGGTGCCAGGGGAGGCACGTTATCGCTGCTGCCGTCTCGCCTGGTGCAAACAAAGGCTGCGGCAGCGTCCGTCCCGCCTGGGGCTGCGGGGCCGGGCGGATCGATGTGTGCCGTGCCGCCGCTATCTGCTGCCATTCTATCCATCTGCATCTGGCGAGCGGCCATCAATGCCCCGCGCGGAGCATGCTCACTGCCGCCGCCCCCTGACCTGCTCTTATCCGTTGATAAGCTGCAGAATGGGCTCTTGTTGGGATGAGTGACAGGAGAGTCGCTCCGATAGGGACAGACAAGGGCCTGAAAGGGATGCACCCTTGAGACCCGCAGGACGCTGCCAAGCCATCTCTGTTAACCCCTTCTGCTGTGCAGCCAGCCCTGGCTCCAGCAGTGGCCGTGCGGCTGTGGCCACCAGGAAGGCTTGCCGGCCCACGGGGTGGTGGGAGAGACCTCTGGAGCCCCAGGGGCGGGCAGGACCGCACACTGCAGCACATCCAGGGTTCCTGCACACCTCTGTTTGACTGGACACTGCTCCCAGCCTCCTGTGGTGCTCTCAAGCCCGACAGTGTGGTTGTCTGAGAAGCATCTCTGCAGTTCCCCATCCTCCTTACCGACTGCTCTCTGGGGTGGGCTTGGGGTAGCCTTCCACCGCTCCTTCCCAGACGGCGTTGGCCAGGGCGTTGCCGATGGCCGTCATGACCATGAGCAGCTCGCTAGGCCAGTCGTCCAGGTCCAAGGAGCGCACGCGGGACAGGTGGGTGCCCAGGTTGCGATGGATCCCGGAGCACTCGATGCACATGAGGGAACCCAGGTTCAGACTCGCCCAGTCTGGATCTGCGGGCAGCAAGATCGATGGGGGAGAGTTAACACCAGGACAGACCCACCAGCCCGTCTCCTGTGATCCAGGAGGTCACATTTGCAGGCACCTGCCCCGCAGGTGCCCCCAAGCCAGTGCCCAGCAGCACAGGGAGCTGGTCCGTGCAGGGCCATGGACCAGAGTGGCCGGTGGGTCAGTCCCGTCCCTGAAGAACAGGTCCAGTGTAGGACAAGACAGCCCCACAGAGGAGGCTCTTTGGGGTAGGAGAAGCGGTGGCTGGGGAGGGGTCCCCACCTCCCAGTGCAGTGTTTCTTACTGGGTGCATCGCAGTCCACGCAGAAGCTGTTTCCCCGCGCGGTGCGGACGGCCTGCATGGCCTGTGCGTCGCTCTGGCTGCCCAGCCGAGCCTGGAACAAAAATGCACGGGAATCCTGTTTACTCAAGGCCAACTGCCCCACCACGTGTCCTCAAAAGCCTGTCAGGGCCCCTCCAGCACCCCACTCCATCGGGCACCTGCGGTCTCTGCTGCAGGACGGGTGTCTGGCACGGGGGTCAGAGAACAGGGCACAGGGGAGGCTGATCTGCAGCCGGAGTGCGCTGGGTGGGTCAGAGGGAGCGAAAAGGCAGAGCTGCCCAAGGAGGGAGCGGACAGGGCAGGACGCAGCTCTGGGGGATGCAGAGAGCTCTGGGGGCTGGAGCCAGGCCGGGGAGGGGACAGGGAGTTCCGGGAGGTGACGGGAAACCAGGGGAGAAGCAGCACAGTCCCTGGGATGGGATTAAACCTTCTGGGAGCAGAGGGATCAGGATGGGATCCAGCCCAGACAGAGGGAAGCCCAGGACAGGGATGGACACAGCAAAGCAGATGCCAGCGAGGAGGGAGCAAAGCACAACTCAGCCAAGGCCTCTTACCTTATTTTTGCTGCTCTCACAGCCCTGCAGGCTGGCCAGGATCTGGCTCTCGATAGCCTGGACCCAAAGTTCTCGCTCCTCTGACGTTGAGGCCTCAAAGAGCCATGTCTGACCCGTCAGGGACACGATAATGAACTCAAACGGTTCGTCTGGTTCTGGAAAAGAGAGGTGTGCCGTGGCATGGCTGAGGGGAGGGGATGCCAGCCGGGAAACCCGGGAGGCTGCAGCACCGCACCGCTGGGACTGCCAGTGCCCCGCTCTGCACAGCCCGTACGTCCCGCCCGGGGAAAGCTGCTGACCCCTGAGCAGTGAAACCAGCTCCTCTGCAGAGCCGGTGCCCCCAAACAGCCCCATCACCCCCCAAGGGCCCACAGAGCGCTCGGTGCCTCCGGCGAGTGGCTTTGAGGGACAGGGCTCCGCACACTGAACCAAGAAATGCACGGAAGGGCCGTGCGAGGGCTCCGCGGCAGCTCCTCACAGTCTGTGCAAGGGGAAGGGGCAGCACGGCCCGCGAGGAGCAGGATCTGCCCGGGGAGCCCGGGGTGCTCCATGGACGCACAGGACGGCGCAGCCGCGGTTTTCCCACAGAGAAGCACTAAGTCATGAGGAACTGCGCAGCAGCCACGGAGAGGCCGGAGTGACGCCATTCTCAGCTCTGGCACCTCTCGGTGCCCTGCTGGATGGGCCGTCGCTGGCTCCCAGACTCGGGCAGCTGGTGGCCACAGGGGTCCCTGGAACCGGCCGAGCGGAGCAGAGTACCCGGGAGGGCAGGGCCAGGTGCCCCAGCACCAGTGTCCCAAAGCGACCCCACAAGATACAGCCTCAGTGTTAAAGCACTTCTGTGGTTGCGAAACACCTGGGGACAAGTTCCTGACTTTCTGTCTTGAGGGAAGATATTTTTGGTGAGCTCCGAGGGTTGCTGAGGCCGCCAGGCACTCAGAGGCTGGGTGCGGATGGAAGCATCAGCATCCCCAGCAGAGCAGGCTGTGGTGCGTGTCAGCCCTGGCACCGCGCGCTGGGCGGCAGAGCCAGCAGCAGGGACGGGGACAGTGAGAAAACGGCCCCAAACCAGCAAGAGCCTGCTGAAAAGCAAGGCTTAAAATATGGTGTCCTGCTCTGGCTGCCGCTCTGCTGCTGTGACGCTCGCGGATGGGCTGTGGGGCCGGGCTGTGCCAGGCTATGCTGTACTGCCATGGGCTGTGCCAGGCTGTGCCAAGCTGTGCCGGGCTAGGCCGTACTGCCATGGGCTGTGCCGGGCTGTGGTGTGCTGTGCCGGGCTAGGCGGTACTGCCATGGGCTGTGCTAGGCTGTGCTGGGCTGCCAGGGGCTGTGCCAGGCTGTGCCGGGCTGTGCTGTGCCGGGCTAGGCTGTACTGCCATGGGCTGTGCCAGGCTGTGCCAGGCTGTGCCGGGCTAGGCTGTACTGCCATGGGCTGTGCCAGGCTGTGCCAAGCTGTGCCGGGCTAGGCCGTACTGCCATGGGCTGTGCCGGGCTGTGGTGTGCTGTGCCGGGCTAGGCGGTACTGCCATGGGCTGTGTCAGGCTGTGCTGGGCTGCCAGGGGCTGTGCCAGGCTGTGCCGGGCTGTGCCGGGCTAGGCCGTACTGCCATGGGCTGTGCCAGGCTGTGCCAGGCTGTGCCGGGCTAGGCTGTACTGCCATGGGCTGTGTCAGGCTGTGCTGGGCTGCCAGGGGCTGTGCCAGGCTGTGCCGGGCTGTGCCGGGCTAGGCCGTACTGCCATGGGCTGTGCCAGGCTGTGCCGGGCTAGGCTGTACTGCCATGGGCTGTGCCAGGCTGTGCCGGGCTAGGCTGTACTGCCATGGGCTGTGCCAGGCTGTGCCGGGCTAGGCCGTACTGCCATGGGCTGTGCCAGGCTGTGCCGGGCTAGGCTGTACTGCCATGGGCTGTGCCAGGCTGCGCCAGGCTGTGCCGGGCTGCCAGGGGCTGTGCTGGGTGGGCGCACGGGCCGCATGTCTGCCCTGCCTCGGCTCTGCACCCAAGCACCAGCATTTACCTTTTATTGCCAACTTCAGTAGTTAGTGCAGTAAATGACTTAACTAAGCGGGGCCTGAATGGAATGACTAATAAACGTTATGTCACAGCACACGCTTCAGCTCATAGCAAAATGATTTGTAATTACCTAATTAGCGTTATGCAAATAACACCCTCATCTCCATAATGTGCCTTCCCAGCTCTCTATTAAAAGCAGGGAGTCAACGGCGCAGCTCCAGAGGCACCAGGAGGCCGTGGGCCCAGCCGGGCCCGGCAGAGCCGCGCTGGCCCAGCCTGGCAGGGTCTGTGCCCCGGGCAGACATGGAGGAGAGCAGGGGGTCCTCTGTCCCCTCCTCTGCCCAAACGCCCACAGGCTGAGCCCGAGTCTCTTAGTGTGGGGAAGCAGCAGGAGGGCAATGAGTGGGGGGCTGCTGCAGGACACAGCACCCAGCTGGGACAATGAATGGGTGCGGGGGCCGCCAGCACGTCCCACCAAGGGCACGGCCACCCTCAGCACCCCCTGAGCAGGGTGGTGTCCACAAACGCAATGTGTGCAGGCACGGGGAGTCTCTGAGGGAAGGCAGCCCTGATGTGGGGGACACCACACACCACAGCCCTTCCCCCCTCCAAGTGCTCTTCCAGACTCTCGCTGCCTTCACAGGCACCAGCACCTGCGTTAATAAGTATCGGCCACGGCACCCAGCTCTCTCTTTCCATCACTCACAGCTACTTGGTCCAGAACAACCTGAGGGTAAAACGCCGCTCCTGCAGCTGTGCTGTGGTGGAGAGTCCCACGCTACTCACGTGGCTCAGGGTCTCGCACTTCAGGGGCCTTAAAAGCGTGCGTGATGTGGGTTGGAAAGATGCTTGCTCTTTGCCATCACTGAGAGCCCTCCATGGTGTGTCCTGCACGGACCCAGCAGCAGCCGCGGGTCCTGGAGACCATCAGTGCAGATGAACCGGGCTGGGGCAGGAACACAAGGCTGGGTCTCCACACCAGCAGAGCCTTGGGAGGGTGGAATGACTCCAGCACCAAAGGGTCTCAGGTGAAGTGCCAACTGACTTGCCTTTCCCACACGGGAAGGGGAGGCTGTTTCACTCATTTCACCCTAGAATCAGCTTGGGAGTCTTCCTCTGGGGAAAGATATCTGCAATGGCCTTTCTCCTGCTGGGAACGAGAAACTCTGGGGCACCAGGAGGAGGACAAGGCTGCGGGTGCTGGCAGTCAGTCACGCTGCTGGACTCTTCCCCGCTCTGTGACACACTTGCCTGACCCGGACATCACGCTTGCCCAGCACTTTGCCCCTTCCTGCAGCTCAGAAGGGACATCACAGTCCCTGCTCCTGCAGAGAACCTGCCTCCTCCCTATGGAAATTGCTGTGGACGCTCCAGGGACACCAAATGCCAGGTCAAAAACAGGAGTCCTGGAAAACACAGAGCTAGTAACTTCTGAATACTGGGAGAAGAAATACCCAGGTAACAGACAGGCTGACAGCCATTGCCTCCTCGGCAGTGACATCCCCGGTGACACCGGCATGCCCTGGGCACGGGCAGGGAGCACCCAGCTCCGATGGCAGCCAGGCCACACGGGAACTGCCGCCCGGCGCCCGGCTGGTCCCCCAGCCCTGCTCAGCTGCAGCTGCCCCAGGGCCAGCAGCTGCCCCACCGTCCCGCCCGGGACCGCGACCCGCAGGCAGGGACCCGAGGGCTCCAGCTGCTCCGGGAGGCAGTTCCTGCTGCCTCTGCGGGGAGCGGCACAGCGGGGGACCAGGACTGACTGCTGCCCAGGGAGAAGCAGGAACTGCCGGGAAGGACAGGGTGACATTTCTTGCATTCCTTCCCGGGGGCAGTGCCTGCCCAGGTGCCTGAAGGAGCATCTGCACGTCTCAGACCGGGTATCAGGCCACGCTGTTGGAGCAGCGATCAACAAAGCCACTCTCAGGACACCCCAGTTTATCAGAATGGGCCTTATTCTCCTTAAATCTGTCCCCTTCTTGGTCTGAGCCGCCTGCGGCTGCTGTCAGCGTGTTGCAGAGCCCAGGCCAGCCGCTGGGACCCGCGTCCTGCGCTGGCTGATGCACTTCAAGCTACTGAGCCACCACAGACACAGCAGCCAGCAGGTCGGTGCCGTCCCCAGGACACGGGGAGGGACTCTGCCACAGGCCTGCACGGCTCCACCACCCCGTTCCCTCCTCTCGCTGGCCCGGTGCCCCCCCAGCACACACGTGGCAGGGACCCGTGCCCAAAGCTTCGCCTCCAGCAGAGCCGAGGCGCAGCCGCCGGCCCCGCACCAGCTGCCCAGGCTCCCAGCGGGGCTCGCTCTGCTCCGGCAGCACGGCTGTGCTGGGTGGGGGCACTGGTGTCCCCATCCTCTGCTCAGGACACACAGGGGAGGGACGGACGGCTCCCTCCCACCGGTCCCGACCACGGGCAAGCAGCGACATTCCTGGGGCCCCAGCCACACTCAGACAGACCTTTCCCCCGCCACATCATGGGACACCCCGGAGCCCACAGCTGCCGGGTCCCAGCCCAGCAGCAGCCCCGGTCAGAGCAGAGCCCCAGTGCTGGCCGTGGGACCCCCGTCCCCTTCCTCCTTTGTGCCTCACAGATTCCAGCTTCACTTGGAACAAAGGGCCTGTTGCTCTCAGCAGCACCCGGGAAGAGCTAACAAAGGCCGGCAGCTTTTCTGCCACACTAAGGCTTCTTTCACAAGCAAACCCAGCACCTCTCCTTTGCTGCGGCCAGGCAGGGCGGCCGTGTGGTGCGGGAGATGGGGAGCTGCGGGATTGCACCCTCAGCTGCGCACACGGGGCTTGGCGGAGCTGGGACAGACGCGAGGACCCAGAGCAGCTTCAAACAGTGTCCAGACCCTGCTTCTTGGAGAGTCTGGGACAACTCCCTGAGCTCCCTGGTGGGCCCGTACAAGTTCAATCAGACTCGAGCCACAGCTTCAGGGAAAGTATGGGGTTTTCTCAGATTTTCCTGGCGAGAGGCAGAGGTGTCTGATGTGGCACAGGCATTTGCGGCCAGATGAACAGGCGGCACGCAGCAGCTGACCCAGGCGGAAGGGCTCGGGTGCCTCTGCTGAGCGGAGCTGGCCGAGCGCCCGTCCTTGCCCCATGCACCGGGCACAGGCCCATCCCGGTGCCCAGAACAGCCCCTGTGGCAGGGCCGAGGGCCAGAGGAGGCTGCTCCGGCAGGACTGGGAGCCCGTTCCAGCTCCTCGGGGCACAGGGGCTGTCCCGGGCCCGTCTCCCTGGCTCGGCAGCCACCGGCAGGCATGCTGGTGGGAGTCCATTACGCCAGCTCCATTAGAATTAGTGGGCAGTGGAAACGAACATGCTTGTCTCGCTCTCTCTTGATGATTTTTTGATGATGTTTTAAAGACTGAGCTCCGTGAAGAGCAGCTGAGCAGAGTTCGGTGCGAGCCGGCTCTGCTAATGGGCGTTAACCCCATGACCCAGCTCCAACACCGCCCCGCAATGAGAGCTCCAAACGAGCGCAGAATTAGCGAGGGCAGCGCAGAGAGGCCAGGCGGGCGGCACCCAGACCTGACCGGCAGCCGAGTCACCGCCCGAGTGGGCGTGCGGGCTCCTGCAGCCACCGCAGCGAGGTGACCGCCCCGCCGAGCCGCCCTCCACCTGCAGCGCTGGAGGGGCCAGCAGCAGCCCCCGCCGCCGGCGAGGCAGCCCTGGAGGACGCGGGTCCTCAGGACCAGCAGATGAGCACCACGGGACTGGGAAGAAATGGGGACACTGGGGTCCTGCATGTCCTGGCAGGAACCAGCACAGGGTGAAGGGAGGAGGGAAAGGGGACGCCTGACCGAGAAGCCCAGGGGGACAGAGCTCTGCTGCCCAGACGTGGCCACAGCCAGATGTCCAGCAGAGTGGCGAGGGTGTCACTGTCCCCTGCGGAGGCAAGAGGGGATGCTGTGGTGGGGAAGCAGCACAGGGAGGACGGGCAGCAGCGGTGTCCCAGGAGTGCCGTCCCTGCGGCTCGTGCCAGGGCCCTTCTCTCTGCTCCAGAGGGAGGGAGCACAGCTTTGAGCAGAACTGGGACGTCTGGGTGGCTAAAAGCACCTCAGCTCCAGCGCAGGCTGGGCACAGGGACCTGTCCTGCTCTGCAAAGGGCTCAGACACCGCATCACAGCCCACGGAGACCCCACCGTGGGGCTCTCGACCCGGAGCCAGGGGCCTGGCACGTCCCACGTCCTGTCCCACGGACACGCTGCTTCTCCCAGCTGTGGGTGACAGCCTGGGCCGGTGTGTCCCCGGGGAGCTGCAGAGGGACAGGACGGCCACGCCGCCCACCTGTACCCTGTGCCCCACACAGGCTGGGGCAGCACCCCCAGCACAAGCTGCAATTCGGGGTGGGCTGCTCCCCTGTCCCTCAGCACCAGGACACAGGGCAGCTCTGGGGGAGGACACAGAAGATGGAGCAATGCTCCTCTGGTCACTGTGGGGACGTGGCGCGATGCTCCTCAGCCCGTGCGGCAGGGTGGTGGTTCTCCCAGCACTCGGGACAGGGCTGTGGTTCTCTCCACACACCAGGCACTGGACAGAGCTGCCCCACACCAGCCCACACGTCACAGGACAGGGGGTGGACAGGAGGGAGCTCAGCACGGACGGGTGGGAGCATTTCCAGGCCAGCACGGCGGGCATGGAGAGCCCTCCCCAGCTGCTCCCCGGGCAGAGGGGCTGCAGCCCCTGCCCCGCAGGCAGGACGGCGCAGACGCTGCCCCGCACCCCGGCAGGCCCAGGACGGGGAGCAGGGCTCCACCTGCAGAGCTCACACCAGCCATGCCCCGCTCCGCATCAGACGTCTCCTCTGTCACCCCCGCAGCCCAGTCCCAGACACACCAGTCTGTCCCATCGCACTGCCCCTCTCCGGCTCCCGTCCCAGCTCCCCCGCAGCAGAGGTGCCCCTGGATGCCCCAGTGAGGGGGGGCTCAAGCGGGGAGGAGGCCAGGGGACACCCCCGGTGTGTGGGGTGCGTGGCAGGGAACCAAGGGCTGGTCCTGCCTCTGGAGAGGGGACGCCCTGGCCCACAGCTCCGCTCCCCACTGAAGGGTGTCCAGGAGCAGGGCAGCCAGCAGCCCCCAGCCTCAGGATGCTTGTTTGCAAGCTGCCACTGTACCACATCATTATGAGGTGTTTGGGATATCAACAAATTAGCAGGCGTCTGGGAAGAGAAGGATGCAGCACCATTCGTAAATGTCAGCTCGCTGCCTCCTCATTTTGCAGATCATTAAACCCAATATTCCTAACCTGTATTAGTGCAACGGGGACAGGCCCCCTCTGCAGCGACAAGCCTCCAGGAGAGCTGCAGCAAGAACATTGCTCTGGAGACCCCACAGTGCTTTCTGTCCCTGTGTCCCCTGTCCCCAGAGCGCCCCAAGCTGAGCTGGCACGTCCCCGCCACCCGTGGGGCCTGCGCTGCCCACAGGGGCACGCTGGGCCGGGGCTGGGGCGGGCAGGGCTGTGCCAGTGACGCCAGCGGAGATGGGCACATGGGCAGCGGGGAGCACGGTGTGGGGCACAACGTCACGTGTGTGACCGTGCACATGTGGGGCAGGACGGCAAAGGCAGCTGAGCCGGCACGCCAGGAAGGGAAGGTGCTGCCGCGGGATGCGCAGGGTGGGCTGCAATGTACAGAGGGGTCACCGCGGGGGACCAGAGTGTCATTCCTTGGGCAGGGGCAGATGCCACACGGGGTGCTGTGCGTGCAGCGGGGCTGGGAAGCAGCAGAAGGGCCGTGCAGGGCAAGCGGGCGCTGGGGCTGGGGGTCCTGCTGCGGGCAGGGCCGGAGCGCGCGGGCTGCAAGACACGCCAGCGTGTTATGCGTGGGCACGAGGGGCTCTCAGAGGGGCAGCCCGGGGCCACACAGGGTCCCCCAGGAACCACAGCACGAGGCGGGTGTGGAGCCGTGGGGATGGGGGCCCAGCCGCGGTGGGGATGCCCGGGCACAGGCTGCTCTCCCTGGCCAGGACGGAGCAGGGAGCTCCCGGGGCCGGTAACAAGCAGGAGGGACTCGTTAGCACTGAATGAAGAGGCTGGCGGAGGGAGCGCCCTGGTGACACACGCTGCGTGGGGCAGGCGGGAGCTGAGCAATAGCAGCTGGAATCCCTGGCAATCTGGTAAGCGCGGCTCAGCGCCGCACTCCCAGCTCACTGAGATCGGCCTCCGACAGCCCCTGACAGTTGGCATTAATCACGCACATCGCCCCAACACAACTCTTTACTGGCCATCAATTTCCCGTGGGTTTTAAAACTAAAAAACAAAGACAAAACCGCGTCGTTTGGCCGCCACTGAGAAGCACATTAAGGGGCTGTCAGCTTCTCGCCATGCACCCTGCATCACTCTTTAAGCACATGAGAAGTTCATTATCCCCGGAGCTCTGGCAGCCATGGGGATGCTGGCGCAGGGAGCGTCGCGAAGGTGCTGCTGCCGTCAGCTGTGCCTGGCGGCTCCCGGGGACCCCAAACCGGGAGCCAGAGCCCTGGCTGGGAGCAGGGCTGCGGAGGGCCCTGGGCTTGGCAGCACGGGGCACTCCTGACCACGGCGCTTTGCTGGGCTCTGCGCTCCAGCAGACTGTCCCGATGGTCCCCACAGGCTGACTCGATGGTCCCTGCAGGCTGATGCTGCAGCCCCACCGTGGTGACGAGCCCTTCCCGGGGCTGCTGTGATGTCCCCTGACAGTGACACCAGGTCTGCCAGCCGGCGGGTGCTCCCTGACAAGCTGAGCCGCACTCGGGTTTGGTGGCATCCCCGGCAGCCCAATCCCACGCTTGCCATAGTTTGCTGATGCTCCCTAGCAGCCTGACACCAGCTCTCTTTAACATGCGACCATGTAAAAAAGCAACAGCTCGTTTGATTTATGATACTTCAGAACAACTAAGATTCAATTGCTCCGCACGTCCCTGGCTCTGATTACCTCCTAAATGAGATAAACTGATGGCAATTTATCCCCAGACCTCACCAACTTTCCCAGGATGCTACCTGAGCTGCTCGTGCCCTGTGCACGGCGGGTGCTGCCGGCGGGCCCGGCACAGCCGCGGCTGCCCCGCGTTCCCCCCGCCGGGGACACTGAGCCCAGAGCCTGTCCCGACCAGCGCAGCTGCGGGGTGTGCTGGCCGCAGGCTCTGGGGGGCCCGCGCTCCCCCAGGTCAGGGTGCCCCAGCGCGGGGTGAGCTCCACAGGGACAGCGGCTCTGCCGTGCGCGCAGCCCGGCTCCGCACAGCCGTTCCTGCACCTTCACCGCGTTCACTACACAAAGGCAAAAAGCTCAGATTATCCTGCTGTGAAAAAAACTGCTGTAACTGTTCAAATACAGCTAAAAAAGATTCGAGGAAGAATCAGACACATTTACGGACACCAGCCCACGACATTAAGTCATCTGTCATGCCCACGATGCGGGGCAATGCTCAGCCTCAGGTGCACACTGGGACCAAGTGCGGACTGTTCAGGCACCAGGATGGGCGCTCAGCATCTCTTATTTGCTCGCCGCCAATTCCTGCCCGTAGCGCGGGCTGCCAGGCAGGACTGACCCGCTGTGAGTCCAGCCCAGTGTCACCCTGAGTGCCCAGGACACCAGCAGCCCCAGCACCAGCCCCGGCGTCTCCCCGGCTCCTGCCCTGGTCCCGGAGCTGTACCAGCCCCGGAGGAGCAGTCCCGGTGCTGGGGCAGGGCAGGGACAACACGAGGCACCCAGCGAAGGTGACGCAGGCCCTGGGGGGGCATTTTTCCTGCTCCCGGTTCTGGTGTCAGAGGCTGTTGGCAGCAGGAGGAGCAGCCGCGTGCGAGGTCGGTGCGGTGACAAATGACGTTGGGTAACTGACACTTCACTGGCAAATGAAGCTCCATGTTGATAAATGCGAAGTAATGCACATTGTAGGAAAAAATTACACTACTCTAGCACCCGACAGGGCTCTAAATTAACTGTATGAACCCAAGGCAGGGCCTGGACATCCCCGCAGCCAGCACAGGACCGCTGCCCGCACATCACGCGGTCCGGGACCAGGGCAGGGGTATCACAACATACTCTGCTGCCCTCGTACGCATCATGTGGCACCACGTCATCACAATGTGCATCCTCGGCCACCCCACCTCCCACGGGAAAAACAGCAAGAGTGAGCATGTGTCTGAAAAACACTCTCCAGGAAATGACAGAAAAACTGGGATGGCTCAAAGATTCAGGGACTGGGAATCCTCGGAGGAGGGCGACAATCACTTGGTCTGCCCATCACACATGTCTTGCGGAAAAGTAACTTATTTAACACTTTGAGCAGTGGTTAGTCCACTACTTCATAAAAGTGTTCCCATGTTTAATTACCTTTTCCACTAAGAAACTGTATTCAATTTTGTGTAACTTGAGATCCTGGCCTCTGCACTTTCTCTCACCCCGTCTGCTCTGTAGAACCGCCTTCCAGGACCAGGCTTCTTTATGAGTACCGAAAACATTGGTCCTTTGCTTCTCAGTCTTCATTCTGGCAAGCTGAATACCTCAATGTCCACATCCTAATTATGTTCATCAGACCCAGCTCAGTTTTGAGACCTTCTTTACTCCTCTCTCCAGTACTCCCACACTCTCTTGGAGTGTTATTTACAGGGTGGGACACGGTACTTTAGCATGTACTTTCTTTGTCTCACGTGTAGGTGCAAAGCCATTCTACCCTCTGGTCCCCACCTTTCAGACACACAAAGAATACGTCTCTCTTTTTCCAAAGCACTGGACTGACAACTGCAGACTGAGAGCTGATGTGGGGAAGGGCAGTAACATGTCGGAAGAGACAACACATGCCCACAGCTAAGAACGCATCAGTTTAACAAAACATCGCACAGATAACGCTGCTTGCTTTCCACGAGACACCCGGTGTACAGTATAGACTCAAGAGATGCTCGAGCTCCCTGAGTCAACCACCACAAAGGTGAAGTCTTTCCTGAACTCAGCAGTGTTCGGGTGAAGATAACTACAACAGAAAAAACCGAACAACAGAAAAAAATGAGCAACAGAACTGCTGAACTCCCATGCAGATCGTCACCACAACACTTGTGAGAGACCTTCAGAAGAGATGTTCTGCCATGGGAAAGCGGAGCTGCTGCTCTGCAGGCTGAGCTGGGATTTGGGGTGAGGTGCCACAGCCCCTGCAGGCTTTGTCAGGTACAGGTTAACAAATGTATGGGCTAAAAATCTTCTGGTTTGTTTTACAGCAGCCACTAGTTTCAAACACTTGTACTTATCTCCCCTTAGCCGTCTGAACGAAACCTTTATTTTGGTTTACCACAAAAGCTTATTGAGTGCTGTGGGATGGGATGATCTAGGATAAAGCCAGCTCTTAAACACTGAGGATCACCTCCCCTGGTGGCTAACCATAGACATGGGCTTTGAAGAATGCGGCTGCCCAGCCAATCTCTACCTGGACAAATCTGGACGGCTTTTCACAGCAAATGCACCTCCCTGTGCCTTGCAGGCTCCCTGCCAGGCTTTGGGTGCCTCTTCAGACACTGCAGAGGCACTAGAATTTCTCAACAGAAAAAACATCAGTACTGTTAGAATAGGTAAAGTTATGTATATGTCTTCAACTGGTTTCCTGAAGTGGATAAACTTCTCCGGGAAGCCCTCAGCTTGAGGCAGATGGCCAGGATAGGCCTTTTAAATGATGAAAGTTTGGCAAATTTACAAGCAAACAGAAATATGTTCTGTCTTGAGGTAGAAAGTGTCTGCACACCTTAAGCATAGTTAAGCATGCGTTAACTGTGTGGGGTGCTCTCAGCTCTGCTAATCCAGTTAGCGATTATTACTACGGCTAACAGTACGTGCAGTGACGGGAATGACGGCTGTCCTGCTCCCAGCGCAGGCGAGAACGCAGGGCAGACCAGGGGCTGCCCCAGCACACGGCGCTTCGGGCGAGGAGCACCCGATCCCTGAGGAGCCGCGGCAGAGCCCCGGTGCCGGTGCCGGCAGAGCTGCCCCAGGCCACAGAACTGTCCTACCTTCTGCTGCTGCGCTGGGGCCATCGGGCCGAGTCGTCCCCGTGCTCTTTTTCCTGCGATGCTTCTTCCTATTCGCATGCGGCGATGGAGGCGGCTCCAGCTTCGGGCTGGCAGCACTGGAAATGTTTGGGCTGGAGCTGAGAGAATCGGCAGTACCATTAGCTGGGAACAAAGATAAAGAAAGTAATGTATAGCAACAGTGACAGTCTGCTCTTTCAGAGACACCCGAGCATCCTGGAGACACCCCGGTGCTCCGCTGGGCTCAAAAGGCAGAACCCAGGAGAGTGCCCGCGCTGGGTCCCATCGCACAGGGCAGCTCTGGTCCTCGGGCAGGACAGGCGGGATGTGCTCAGCACTGGGATTCCCCTGGGATGATCACACAGTCTGTGCCGGCATCTGCATGGCCGGGACAAGTACAACGGCACCACCGGGGCAGCCAGACCTGCCGAGCCCTCAGCACACGTCCCTGTGCACGTTGCTCCGTGGTGACACATGCATTTTGGCAAGGGACAGTCCCAGGAGGTGCTATGGGCCCCCAGGTGCAGACCCCGGTCCCGGGACCAGCATGGCCGCTGCAGCAGCACCGATCCCCGCGGCACCGCTCTGCCAGACGGGGTGACGGGGGTTGCCACGCTCAGGAACCTGAGCATGATGGTCTCAATAGGCTTCCGATACGGAGCTGAAGAAGCTGCATCCCCAGCAGCAACGCACCAAATTTATCCTCAATCATACTGTTCCTTACAATTAATAGCAGAATTAGAAACAATCAGGGAGCTGCCTAATTACTGTCAATTAGAGCGCGCTAATCAAGCTCCGATCACACACACACACGCTGCCGCTGCACTCACCATTAAATGTCAAATTTCATTAGAGACCAGCAACAAAATCAAAAGCCTGACATTCAATTTCAGCAGCACACACAGCGCAGGCTTCCAATCAGCATAAAAATGCAGACTCCGGGGAAGGCAGCGAGGCGCAGGAGCCCTCGCTGCAGGGTTAACCCTCTCCGAAATGCACCCCTGCCTCTCCTGCATCCCCTGGCACGGACGGCAGCTCTGTGCCCGCCGCTGCTGTCCCGGCAGCTCCCCGAGCCCTTCGCAACGACCCGCTGTCTCCATCAGGTCCCAGCCTCCCATCGCCATGTTCCATGGCACGTGCAATTAAGAAAGCAATCAGGGCTCTAACGAGGGCAGCCCCTCCAGCAGCGGGGACTGCGGGGGCTCGCGGGGCCCCTCTCCGCCCCAGGCAGCTCTGCTCCCCCGTTTCACCCGGTTCGGTCAGACTGGCTCTCGGTGGCTCGGTCTGTGTCTGCGGGGCAGGACAAACGTCCCGCAGAGGACAGACGGAGCGGCGGGCAGCGGCCACGGGTGCCCCGTGCAGGTTCCGTGCAGCCGTGGCCCCGCGCTGGGCTGGAGAAGGTGCCGCATGGGGCTCTGCCGCCTCTGCTCTCTACTGCGTTTGACACACACCAGTAGGGTGTTTCTGCTGCTATTTATCCACAAGGAAATAGTTCACTCTTGACAATTAAGAGAGATAAAGCTAATAAAATCAGACTCCGTCTTTATAAATATAAATTACTGATACTATTCAACAGGACTGCGTCAGAGCAGGTGTGAGTCACGTTCATCTCCCAGCCTGGGTGTCGCAGGGGACCTGAACTTTCTGAGGCTACATGTGGTGCATCCGGCCCCGCTCTGCTGCCCACCTGCTCCCCGGGACGTCCCCAGGGCCACCAGCACTGCAGGGCGCATCCTGCCCGCTCCCGGTGCAGGGCGAGGGTTTGTGTCCTTCTGCAGATCCTGCCGACACTGACCTGGACACCTCCTGCTTGTCATGCCCCTGCTCTTCTTACCGCCCAGCAGCTAAAGCCTCAGAGCTGGGGGCTCCCGGGGCACCAGTGGGATGGGGATGGCACTGCAGCGGGGTGGGGGCAGCCGCGAAACACACTCCCTCTACGCGATCATGTACTGCTGGTTCTCCCTCTTTCTTCCCCAGCAGCACGGAAGCGACCTCCTCTGACCCAGTGTGAAGGATGTTTCTTTTCCCGAGGTTTCCCAATGCAGACTCAATCCCCAACACCCACTCAAGGACTTCCAGGTCCCTGTCTCACCACGGGACACTTCTGCAGGCACACGTGGGACCTCCTGGCTCCTCCTCAGCCCTGGGTCCCCACGGGTAGACCACAGAGGTCTATAAAGGACAGGCACGAGATGTGCTGGAGCACGTTTGCATGACCTGCACAGCCCGTGCCACCCCCTTCTGTGCGCTCTCCAGGGCAGCAGCCGAGGGGGCAGCCTGTCCTGGGAACCAAGGGCACACCCTGCACCCTCTGCAGTGCCTGTGGGTCCGCTCCAGGCAGAGGAACATCCCCCACCCTGCCCCGCCACCCACATCTGGAAACAGCGCAGAACTGGGGCCTGGGCTGCAGACAGCGGCACAGCGAGGTGCTGAGCGCCGAGCTCAGCCCTGCTCTGCAGGGGCGGCTGCCACCCCGTCTGGCACGCTGGGTGACATGGGAAGAGCTGCCTGTCCCCCAAAAACCCTCTCCCTCCTGACACTGTCGGCCCCTGGCTGTGTGGGTACCTGGCCTGGGGTGCTCCAGCCCCAGGGCAGGAGCCCAGGGAGCTGCTCAGCATCCCTGGGCCAGAGCTTTGCTCTGGGAGCTCCACCTGTCCCAGCCCTTCCTCAACAGCCCCGAGGGGCTCTGAGACGGGAGACAAGAGCTGGAGGTACGAAACGCTGCTTTCCCCTCCAGCGCTGTGATAACAGCGCAGCGAGCTGTGAGCTGGGTCCTGGGCTGTTGGGCTGCTCCAGGAAGCCCCCAGGACACCTGGGCTGGTCACCCCTCATACGCTACGGACCCCTCAGCATAGCTGGGCCAGCGACACGTCTCTGGACCACTAAGACGGGGCAGGACTGACCCCAGGGCTTGGGGTCCAGCACAGAGCAGCGGGACCCTGGCAGAGCGGACGAGCAGCCATCAGCGCCGGAGGCACAATTAGCACTGAGCTGACATCTCGACTCTCCCTGTCACACGGAGAAGCAGCAGCACCTCAGCTCCTGTTTGTGTCAGTCTCCAGGTTACTTCGCATGAAAGAGGGAGATTGTTTTGGTGGCTGCACCACAGCTCCTCCGTGGGCAGGGAGCCGCGGCCGGCCTGCTCTCCTGTGGCAGACTGGCCAGACCAGGGCTGGAAAAACACACATCGTGGCCACGCAAGGCCCGGGCCGGCAGCAGGACATGGCCCGCGAGCTGGGAGCCCACCCGGGCACACAGCTGCTGTCCGGCATGGCCGCGACACAAAATCCACCTGTGCAAAGGCAACGTGGGTGCCAACTGCGTGCAGCCTGTCTGCTCCCTGCGCCGGGGCACGGGAGGCTCCTGCTGCTGCGCGTGGCTCCTGTGGGCTGGGCACGGTGCTGCCTGTGATGGGGACACCCCGCTCCAGTGCGGGGACACCCCTCTCTCAGTGCAGGGACACCCCTCTCCGGTGCAGGGACACCCCTCTCTCAGTGCAGGGACACCCCTCTCCGGTGCAGGGACACCCCTCTCTCAGTGCAGGGACACCCCTCTCCGGTGCAGGGACACCCCTCTCCGGTGTGGGAACACCCCTCTCCGGTGCAGGGACGCTGCTCTCTGGTGCAGGACCAGCCCCGCAGTCCCCAGCCCCGCGCCCGTGCCGAAGCGGGTGCGGAGCAGCAGTTGCCCCTCGCAGCCGGTGCTGGCGGTGGAAGCCGCCGCGCTGCAGCCGTGTCCGCGGTGAGGAGCGGGGGGGCTGCCGGCACATTAATGCTCAGAGCTGCGCCCTTCCGCTCCCGTCGCCTGCGCTGCCCCATCAGCAGTAACAGTCTGATTAATTCGCTTCCAGCAGGGAGCTGATGGGGCCAATGATGGAGCCGCTGCATCAGGCGCGCTGAAATTGATAGTTTTTCACAGTTACAAATGAGGAGCCTCCTCAGCTGCAAATGGCGCCCGCACAGTCGGACTCCGGTAATGATCATAAAGAGGCTCTCTTTAAACTGCGAAAGCCCCTGGGACCGAGCGGGGGGGCGGCTGCCGCGCTAATGAGAACTACAAGGGGCGAGCAGGCATGGAAATGGCTCCTCCACTCTTGATGTGCATTTAACTGCTTTTTTAGTGCGGCGGCAGAGCCAGGAACGAAGGAGTGATGAATGCAGCACAAAAGCATTTATTTTCCAATTCGGCAAAGTGGCTACGTTGGGAAATGTATGAATTATTTTAATTCACTCAACTGTCCTGAAACATCACAGAGAATGAGTGAGCGTGGGGGGAGGGGGCAGGCCGTGCTCAGTGTGCGCTCCAGAGACAGGAATTACTCCTGTTCCTTCAACTGCCCCGAAACTGGGGAGCGGGGGGTGCCGAGGAGGAGCAGAGACAGGGTGAAGCAATGGCTGCTCCTCGCACAGTGCACCGAGAGCGGGGCAGGCGGAGGACGGAGGCCGCGGCAGCCGTGCCGTGGAGCAGCCGTGCCGCGGAGCAGCGTCACTGGGCTGCACCGTGCCCGGGAACAGCTTGTCCCCTGCTGTGGCCACCGCCAGCTTACCCCTGCAAAGGTGACAGTCCCAGTCAGGCCCCAATGGCCGTGTTGCACACCCGTGAGCAAACTCAGGCTGGCAGAGCTCAGGACTGCCCCCAGCACCGAAATCCTCCTCCGTGCCTGCCGCAGCCGAGGGGAGCAGGTCAAAGTGCCACTTACCGGGGTTGGGGCAGCTGCTGGGGATGGCCACGGCCTCGTTCCACTGGTCTGCGCTGGAGACGGAGTAGGAGCGCTGGTGCATGCCGTCGGGCTTTGAGCTGAAGCCCACCAGGTTGATGCCGCTGATGGAGCGCTCCGAGTGCAGGGAGGTGCTGCTGGTGGAGTGGGGAGCACCTGCAAGAGAGACGCGACCTCAGCACGGACCCACTGCTGCCCTGGAGCGTGGTGGAGGGAGGAAAAGCTGTCCTGTACCTGATGCGACACGTCCCCGGGGCCCTGCAGGAGGACAGGCTCTCTTTGGCTCTGCTCTCCCATGGGCTGCCAGCCCATCACCCCAAAGGTTCTGAGAAAAGAGCCCTGCCCAGCGCACACCGCAGTTCCCAGAGGGACGCTGGCCGGGGGTCCCAGCGCAGAACCGTGTCTGTGCCCAGGCACCCTGGCTCGCAGGTGAGCTGGAGCTCACGCTCTGCTCAGAACCTTCACCATGGCCGCAGGCACCTGGACAAACACAACCTGCCCCTCGCCAGCGTGCCCATCCTCACTCCGCACTTCACTCCTTGTGTGGTCCTAGCAAGAGACACAACCACGCTGTGCGCTGGGAAAGAACGCAAAATCACACGGAAGATGTCTAAGGGACAAACAGGAAAAGGTGTCTGTAAGGTGGGGTTGTGGCGTGGAAAAGCCTCTTCCCACCAGCTGGAAACCCCTTGAGCTGAGCCCAGACCTCGAACCCCAAATGAAAGGAGCGTTTTTTGGGACTGGAGGCCATCACAGAAGACAAGATCAGAGATTCAAAATGGGTCAAGTGTTTCTGGGTTACAAGAACATCCAGAATTTCCAGAATAGTAAACAGAGCAGCTCTGACAGGGAGCAAAGATCTTGCTGCTCAGGGCTGCGATCTGTTGAGGTTGATGCTGTCCCAGAGAGACGGTCCCACACACCTGCCACCACAGGCACCTGCACCCTCCCCAGGGCTTCCAGCTCCAGCCACCGCAGAGCCGGTGGAGCCAGGGGAGCAAAGGCTTCTGCTCCTGCCCGACACGGCGGGTCCTCCCCCCATGGCCAGAGGCGAAGATGAGGAGCTGGGACCCCCACACCAGCCCTTGGCCACGGAGGAGGGCAGGGCCTGTGGAACAGTGTCAGCAGCAGTGTGTCCAGCTGGTGGGACACATCCACACCTGACCTGTCCAGTGGGACATGTCCACACCTGACCCAGCTGGTGGGACACATCCACACCTGACCTGTCCAGTGGGACATGTCCACACCTGACCCAGCTGGTGGGACATGTCCACACCTGACCTGTCCAGTGGGACATGTCCACACCTGACCCAGCTGGTGGGACACATCCACACCTGACCTGTCCAGTGGGACATGTCCACACCTGACCCGGCTGGTGGGACATGTCCACACCTGACCTGTCCAGTGGGACATGTCCACACCTGACCCAGCTGGTGGGACACATCCACACCTGACCTGTCCAGTGGGACATGTCCACACCTGACCCAGCTGGTGGGACATGTCCACACCTGACCTGTCCAGTGGGACATGTCCACACCTGACCCAGCTGGTGGGACACATCCACACCTGACCTGTCCAGTGGGACATGTCCACACCTGACCCGGCTGGTGGGACACATCCACACCTGACCTGTCCAGTGGGACATGTCCACACCTGACCCGGCTGGTGGGACATGTCCACACCTGACCTGTCCAGTGGGACATGTCCACACCTGACCCAGCTGGTGGGACACATCCACACCTGACCTGTCCAGTGGGACATGTCCACACCTGACCCGGCTGGTGGGACACATCCACACCTGACCTGTCCAGTGGGACATGTCCACACCTGACCCGGCTGGTGGGACATGTCCACACCTGACCTGTCCAGTGGGACATGTCCACACCTGACCCAGCTGGTGGGACACATCCACACCTGACCTGTCCAGTGGGACATGTCCACACCTGACCCAGCTGGTGGGACACATCCACACCTGACCTGTCCAGTGGGACATGTCCACACCTGACCCAGCTGGTGGGACATGTCCACACCTGACCTGTCCAGTGGGACACGTCCACATCTGACCTGTCCACTGGGACACATCCACACCTGTCCCGGCTGGTGCTGGCACCGCCCAGGATGGTGTGTAGTGGGTCCCTGTCAGAGCAGCAGGCTGGAGCACAGATGGACACTGGCAGGAGCAGGTCCCCAGCCAGATCTGGTCCAGCCAACCCAGCTCACCTGACCAGGGTGTGAAACACACTCAGTTCGCCCTCAGAGACGCCCAGCGCGGCTGAGGCCGCAGGGACTCTGGGGACGGTCCTGGCCAAGCCCCGTCAGGCAGGGCCCCCCAGAGCCAGCTACCCCAGACCGTGTCTGGACAGTTTTTGAGTATCTCTAAGGATGGAGACTGCACAACCTTGTGAGGGGAACTACCAGCACCCAGCCAGCCCCACAGAGAGCAGAGCTCTGTAAAATCCCTGTGTGGAGCCCCAGATTTTGTACTTAAAGTTACCATTCTGTCCCTGCTGTTTCCATGAAAACCAGAGAAGTGTGACTGGAGCGTCACCGGTGCCAGGCGCTGCCTGAGGCTGCAGCGCCTGGAACGCAGCTCCAGAGCCCAGAGCCTCCCCTGTGACCCTGGACCCAGGGGGTGCGGGTGGAGGGTGACGGGGCCACCAGCCCTGCCCCAGGCACGCTGTCCGTCCGTCCCAGCTTTCTGTCCATCCCAGCACCTACCGTTCACCACCAGCACAGCAGCCGCCTCCCACCCTTCTCTCCAGCACACCCAGCCTGGGCCAAAACCCCCCTCCCCAGTGCCCGGAGTGTGGGTGACCCCGCGGCAGGTCCTGCGGCCGCGCCGGTGCCGAGCTGGCAGCCCCGCAGTGCCCGCAGCCCGGCACAGCGCCGGCCTCGCTGCTCCAGCCCCGCTGTCGCACTCCCCCTCCCTCGCTTGCTGAGCGCCACAGAAACACGTGTAAAACCATGACACTGACTTTGCCTCTAATTAGCCCTTAATTTACAAGACACACTCGGAAGGGTAATTAGCTGGCGCTCTGCTCCTGACTGCCGCATCCATCTCCTCTTGCCTCCTCGAGGGAAGGAGCCTGCTGCCGGAGCAGGGACAGGCTGAACCTGGGGCTGGATGGGCTGGGGACGGGAACCGTGCGGATGGGATCGGATGGGATGGGATGGGGTGGGATGGGACAGGACAAGACAGGCTGCCCCGAGCTCAGGCAGTGCCCGCTGCCCCGTGCCAGACTGCGCACGCAGTACGTGTCCATTGCCACGGCCCAGGAGCTCCCCAGGCAGAGGGAAGGTGCTGCAGAGCCCCGGGGTGCCCAGATCTGCCCCCTGCACCCCCGACCTGTGGGCACAGGTCCCCCCATGGCCCCCCCAGAAGCAGCGAGGCTGCCACAGCTGCCAGTGCTCCTGCCCTGACCAGAGCCAGGGACCGGCCGCCATCCAAACCTGCCCAGCGACCGACCTCAGCTCTGCGGCACTGGCGGGGTGAGGCCAGGCCATGGGAATGGTGCTGGCTGCAGGACAGGCAGGACAGACAGCAGGACAGGCAGCAGGACAGGCAGCAAGACAGGCAGGACAGACAGCAGGACAGACAGCAGGACAGGCAGCAGGACAGGCAGAAGGACAGGCAGAAGGACAGGCAGAGGGACAGGCAGAGGGACAGGCTGGAGGATGGACAGGAGGACAGGCAGGCTGCTGAGCTCAGCCTTGCCGAGCGGTAGCCCCAGATGCCCCAAGCTCCCCCCGCTGTCCTGCTCGGCTTTGCCAGGCCTGCTCTGGCTCAGCCCAGGCTGCCATGGCTGCGGTGTGACCTGTGCCGGCTCGGCAGGACGCCCAGCGTGTGCAGGACACGATGCTCGAGAAGCCACTGACACGCTCAGAGCCCCCCCCCCACACCACGGTGACCACCCACCCTGCACCGGCACCAGCACGAGCCTCCCCAGTCGACGTCTACTTTGCCACTAGGAAGAGGTGCCAATTTGAGAACTTCATTTTGAGACAAAATGGTGCTGCCACCGTTTCCAGCGCAGCTTCTGCTGCCTCCGCGGTCCCTCCAGGAGCTCCCTGCAAGCGACAGCAGCTGCCCGGAGCCCCTGGCTGCGGGGACACATCCCCGTGGCCCCGCTGTGCAGGTGGGGACCTCTGGGCTGCATAACTCTGGCTCGTTCCAGGGGTCTGCAAGGTGGTCCAAGCAAGGTTGGAGCCCTTGGGAACTGCATCGCTTTGGAAGCGACACCACTGCCACTTGATGGATGTGGTCTCTTTAAATGAGGCGAGTGAGGTGCCAGGTGAATAAAAGGCTACGTGTGAAACACGGAGTGCTGCTCTGAGCCAGAGCCTCCAGAACTGAGCAACCCCTGACCTGCCCACAGCCCCTCCAGCAAAGCTCCCCCATCACTATTTCCTCAAAACCCCAAAAAGAGATCCATGTAGACATGTCAGTGTGACCTCAGCAGCAGGCAAGGCTTCGTGATGCCTTTTTAAGTAAAGCCCAATTCATGACAGTAAATGGAAAGTGACCTAAAACCAGAAGGTAATTTTTCTAAGCATGGAGTGCGGTTGTCTGGCCACTTCAGTGAAACACTTGAATCAAAGCAAAATGGAAATTCTGCGTTCAGGTGTGGATGCCCAGGGAACCGGAGAAAGGTGACTGAGCACTGTCGGTTGGGAAGGAGATGGTCTGCGGAGTCACTCCAGGATCTTAGGACAAACAGTATTTTCAACATCAATTTGGTGAAATAATACATGGGTTCTGGTGAAATTTCCTGGTGACATTAAGTCTGAAGCACTGCCAGTATTCTGGTGATGAAGATGTCATGCAGGACTAGATGACTTTGAGCAGTGAGCTAACAAAACCACAATAAAATGTATTTAAGTACAAAATGCAAAGATGTAGTCTGCTACTGATTGGCCTGATTCAGAAAATCCTGGGAAAGTACGTACTGTTTTCCACGGGATTTGGATTGCACCCCAATGAGAAGGATGTCGGCACTGGGCTGGGGCTCCTGACTGGGAGCATTGGAGGAGGAGGAATTCTGCAAGTATTGCCTCGTCACAGCATCACCGAAGCACAGCACCACCAGGCTGGAAAATCAACGTGATCCCACGTGTGCAAGGTGAGGTGACATCAAACGTGATCCCACGTGTGCAAGGTGAGGTGACAACAAACGTGATCCCACGTGTGCAAGGTGAGGTGACATCAAACATGATCCCACGTGTGCAAGGTGAGGTGACATCAAACGTGATCCCACATGTGCAAGGTGAGGTGATGTGAAATGTGGTCCCACATTTCAAATGAGGTTTGTCTTGCACAACTGGGAAGCACGCACACTTTCTGCACAGAGCTGGTACAATACCTCACCTGTATCCTCATGCACAATGTACCATCTTGAAAAAAAATAATTCAAGGTGGAATGGGTACAGAAAGCAAAGGTGACCTTCCATTCCTACTAATCACATTACCCACCTGCCCACATCCCACCGCCTGCCGTCCGGAACTCCTGCAGACCACCAGCAACAGCAACACAGTGTGTGGACATGATAAACCACATACTTTTTAACAGGAGTAAAATAGAAACACCTACATCCTCAACAACTTCATTCAGGAAAGGGCTACTTCCTTCTTGTTAGAACACACGATAACCTGACCAGCTCTGAACGAACCTGGCCGTGAACATGTCACCTCCCACCACCAGCATGGACACCCACTCCTGAGCCAGCTCCTGGTGACACCAGATGTCCCCGGCGCACGTCCCGGGTGTCCGCAGGGCACGGCGCAGAGGCTGCTGCAGCGGGACAAGGGACACGCTCTGGGCACCCGCAGACAAGGGACAGATACCAGCGATCGCGGCCCTGGGCTCACCAGTTTGCTGTGCTTGATGCTGCCAGCCCAGGAATACCGCGGTTTGAACCTGAGGAAGGGGCCAGGGACCCGAAGGCTCATTCGCCTTTGGCCAATGCACACAGCAAAGTGCAACACAACAATCTTCACAGCCCCAGAGCCCTGCCTGGTCATATCACAAAGGATTCATCAGCACTAAAATGTGGCCGACAGGAGGACAGTTGGATGGCAGCTCAACTCTGCTCTGCCTGTGCTCCTGCACACCACCACCACTGCCGCCATCGGGGTGGCCTGGTGGGACGTGACGGTCACGCTGTGCAGGGCAAAGTGAGCTGGCAGCAAAGGAAATGCTTTGAGTTTGCAGCTCCTGCGAAAGCCGAAGGCGTGGACGTGTGAACCGGTGGCTGCTCCTGGAGTGAGCTGCGCTCCTGGCCCCGGCTGGAGCCGTGTTTGGGACCGCGCGGTTACCACAACGGGGTCATTGCTTCTCACTGAGCCGGGGCCTCAGCCTGTGACACAGCTTGGCCCCGCTCTCCAGGCCGTGGTTTCTCAGCCTGTGACACAGCTTGGCCCCGCTCTCCAGGCCATGGTTTCTCAGCCTGTGACACAGCTTGGCCCCGCTCTCCAGGCCGTGGTTTCTCGGGCTGTGACACAGCTTGGCCCCGCTCTCCAGGCCATGGTTTCTCAGCCTGGGACACAGCTTGGCCCCGCTCTCCAGGCCATGGTTTCTCAGCCTGTGACACAGCTTGGCCCCGCTCTCCAGGCCGTGGTTTCTTGGGCTGTGACACAGCTTGGCCCCGCTCTCCAGGCCGTGGTTTCTCAGCCTGGGACACAGCTTGGCCCCGCTCTCCAGGCCGTGGTTTCTCGGGCTGTGACACAGCTTGGCCCCGCTCTCCAGGCCGTGGTTTCTCAGCCTGGGACACAGCTTGGCCCCGCTCTCCAGGCCATGGTTTCTCAGCCTGGGACACAGCTTGGCCCCGCTCTCCAGGCCATGGTTTCTTGGGCTGTGACACAGCTTGGCCCCGCTCTCCAGGCCGTGGTTTCTTGGGCTGTGACACAGCTTGGCCCCGCTCTCCAGGCCGTGGTTTCTCAGCCTGGGACACAGCTTGGCCCCGCTCTCCAGGCCGTGGTTTCTCAGCCTGGGACACAGCTTGGCCCCGCTCTCCAGGCCGTGGTTTCTCGGGCTGTGACACAGCTTGGCCCCGCTCTCCAGGCCGTGGTTTCTTGGGCTGTGACACAGCTTGGCCCCGCTCTCCAGGCCGTGGTTTCTTGGGCTGTGACACAGCTTGGCCCCGCTCTCCAGGCCGTGGTTTCTTGGGCTGTGACACAGCTTGGCCCCGCTCTCCAGGCCATGGTTTCTCAGCCTGGGACACAGCTTGGCCCCGCTCTCCAGGCCGTGGTTTCTCGGGCTGTGACACAGCTTGGCCCCGCTCTCCAGGCCATGGTTTCCTGGGCTGTGACACAGCTTGGCCCCGCTCTCCAGGCCATGGTTTCCTGGGCTGTGACACAGCTTGGCCCCGCTCTCCAGGCCATGGTTTCTCGGGCTGTGACACAGCTTGGCCCCGCTCTCCAGGCCGTGGTTTCTCGGGCTGTGACACAGCTTGGCCCCACTCTCCAGGCCGTGGTTTCCTGGGCTGTGACACAGCTTGGCCCCGCTCTCCAGGCCGTGGTTTCTCGGGCTGTGACACAGCTTGGCCCCGCTCTCCAGGCCGTGGTTTCTCGGGCTGTGACACAGCTTGGCCCCGCTCTCCAGGCCGTGGTTTCTCGGGCTGTGACACAGCTTGGCCCCGCTCTCCAGGCCGTGGTTTCTCGGGCTGTGACACAGCTTGGCCCCGCTCTCCAGGCCGTGGTTTCTCGGGCTGTGACACAGCTTGGCCCCGCTCTCCAGGCCGTGGTTTCTCAGCTGGGCCGCCCCAGCTGCTCCCTGTCCGTGTGTCAGGCAGCCCTGGTGCAGGCCGAGGCGGCGCTGGGCACCTCTGGAGGCCAGAGGCTGCTGGTACCTCATCGCAGCAAAGGCTGCTTGTGTCCTTCTGCCTCCCTGAAACATGAAGAACAGATCCCCAGCCATCTGTACCCTGCCACGTCCCCAGGTCCTGCAGAGCTAAGGGCAGGGACAGACAATTGCCTGCAGTTCTGCTTTTTGAGGAGCCTCTGTCTGTCTGTCTGTCCGTCCCCAGCTCAGTGCTGCTCTGCTGGGGCAGACGAGCGGCTGCCCACAGGGTCTGTCTGGGCAAGCAGGGACACGCTGATGTTCAGAGAGGCTCGAGCTGGACGCAGTCTGGGAACTCCCTGTCTCCTGGCCCAGGACAGCCTGGTCTCTCCTCCGAGACACTGCCCCGCAATGTGGCACAGGCAGAGGACACTGTCCTGCACTGTGGCACAGGCAGAGGACACTGCCCCGCACTGTGGCACAGGCTGCCAGCCCAACGGTGTGGACCGCGATGGAGACCAGTCCTCTTCCCCCGCGGGGACACCCGGCACAAAGCAAACCCTGTTTTCTCCTGCACTGCAGCAGCCAACAGCGCACTGCAGACTAACGCTATTCACTGCCTGCCAAACCACTGCCAAAGAGTCGGCAGCTACCACTGCCCCATAACCAAACTTGGAGCTGCTTGTTGCCAACTGACCATCCTTCATTTCAAACAAAAATGAGAATTACTGCAAGTCAGCTTGGTGTGTTGGCTCCCACGTACCCTGTTGTTTGGCAGCCGGAGCAGGTCCCACAGCCTCCCCAAAAGCCACGTACGTGGGGCAGCTGCTCCGGACCCACAATGTGCTCCGGCGCTGGATGGGGACCCACCTCCAGCTGGTGGGAAACTCCTCAGCTCCCAGAAACTAGTTGGTTCTTGCGGGGAGCTGAGAGCCGAGGAGCCTGCTGAAGCTGCCTGCCGGCAACAGCCCTGCTGGTGCGGCCATAACTCGCCGCGTTCCGCCAATGGGGCCGCGCTGCCGTGCGCAGGAGTGCAGCTGCCCCGGCAGCACCCGCGGCTCCGTTCCCAGAGCTCCCACACCACGAGCGGGGCGGGGGCCAGCAGACTCTGCCGGGCTGGTCTTCTGAACCAAGCACTGCACACTGTTTTGCTGGACACACTCGGTTCCTTCCTCTTAAACAATCCCTACCAGTAATGAGGCCAAAAAATGTAGGCTAAGACTTACCAGCCAGAAGCACTAGGATGGAGACGTGTCATTTGAAAGACATCAGCTCCCAAGTTCTCCTTGGAGATGGCAAGAACGCTGAGCACGCACGCAGCCCCGCAAGCACTGCGGGCCATGCTCTGGGACGACAGATGTCCTTCCCAGCCCTGCCAACAGCGAATGTCTCTGTGAAATCGTGCTCCAAACTGCAGGCTGCTGAGGTTTCCCAGCCCCGCTCCTTCGCAGGGCCACCAGGACCTGCCAGTTGCACACAGTGGGAGCCATCGCCTTTCACCGGCTTTGCAGGTGCTCTGACATGGGGGAATCTCCCCCTTTCCTAGCACGGTGTTCCAAGAGCACCGTTTTGGACATATGTACGTGGTGACGATGTAACACCGCAGCTCCTACCAAAGTTGATCATGGTGGGTACGAACCACCAGGAGAAACAGCTCTGCGCAGCCTGGACATCTCTGCGAGGACTGAAAAAACAAGCTGCCTGCAGCAGGACAGGAAGAGCTACCACGACACTGTCACCATTCTACACCCCCACCTCCCAGCCAAAACTCAGGGCACATGAGACAAGCCAAGGCACCCCAAGCCAACACACCAGCCTCACTGCTGGTGCAGATAGTGGCCGACCCTATGTCAGAGCCAGCAGGACCCCAGCAAACCGGAGACACCCGCGAACAGGTTCTGCAGATACAGCTGCTCCACAGCCCAGATCGCTGGCCCAGGAGATGCAGGAGCCCCAGCCCCCCAGTCCCGCAGCCCCAGTTCCCCAGTCCTGCAGCCCCAGTTCCCCAGTCCCGCAGCCCCAGCTCTCCAGTCCCGCAGCCCCAGTTCCCCAGTCCCGCAGCCTCAGTTCCCCAGTCCCGCAGCCCCAGCTCCCCAGTCCCGCAGCCCCAGTTCCCCAGTCCTGCAGCCCCAGCTCCCCAGTCCTGCAGCCCCAGCTCCCCAGTCCCGCAGCCCCAGTTCCCCAGTCCTGCAGCCCCAGCACCCCAGTCCCGCAGCCCCAGTTCCCCAGTCCTGCAGCCCCAGCTCCCCAGTCCCGCAGCCCCAGTTCCCCAGTCCTGCAGCCCCAGTTCCCCAGTCCTGCAGCCCCAGCACCCCAGTCCTGCAGCCCCAGCCCCCCAGTCCCGCAGCCCCAGTTCCCCAGTCCTGCAGCCCCAGCACCCCAGTCCTGCAGCCCCAGCTCCCCAGTCCCGCAGCCCCAGTTCCCCAGTCCCGCAGCCCCAGTTCCCCAGTCCTGCAGCCCCAGCACCCCAGTCCTGCAGCCCCAGCTCCCCAGTCCTGCAGCCCCAGCTCCCCAGTCCCGCAGCCCCAGTTCCCCAGTCCCGCAGCCCCAGCTCTGCCCGCCCACACCAGGGACGGGTGCCTGGATTGTGGGGACCAGGGGGATTCACCAGGATTGCAGGCGACAGCACCTCAGGACAGGGAGCCAGGAGAGGCAGAAGGAGCCCTCTGATTGTCTGAGCTTTTCTGCACAGCATAAAATTACACCACAGGTCTTGCACTAATTTACTCCTCCCTGAACTACAACATATCTTTTAGAAAATCTTCTAATCTTGATTAGAATATTGTCAGTGACAGAGAAATCACAGCAACTCTCGATAAGTAGTTCCAGTGGTTAATTACTCTCACTGTTGAAATTTGCACCTTATTTCTAGTCTGAATTGTCTTGCTCCAGAAACCCATCATTGGAGCTTGGTATATTTTTATCTGATAAAGAGCTCTCTATTACCAAATTTTTGTTCCTCTACAGGTATTTACAGATGGTGTTGAAATAATCTCTTAACCTTTTATTTGATAAACTTAGCAGAGCTCCTTGAATTTTTCCCCACAAGATGCATTTTGCCAGCATTTCACTGTTTTTACAGCTATTCCCTGAGCCCTTCCCAGTCCATGAGAATGAAACCAACTCTCATACTGTGGCCACATGAAACCCATGAACTCCAGCAGTCCCCTCTCCATCCCAGAACTGACAGCCACCATTGACCCTTTCGAAAGACCACAGCCACACCTTCTAGAATTCCCGAACTAAATCGGACTCGCTGATTCCAACGTGTCTGAATCTCCTGCCTGCTGTTTATTTATCCGTCATTCTGCCTCTTCCCAGACACCACACAGAAGTGCTCACTGAACACTTCTCTGTTTTTCTTTATTAACCATTGTACTATTGACACACCATAGCGAACAAATGCTGGTTTGGGTTCCTAATAAACTCAAAAAAACCTCGTCACTGTCTTTAACTCTGCTGGTCACCTGTTCTGTATCCCCTTGTGCAAGCACGGTAATGTGGGACGAGCCGAGAGGGGGAGGTGAGCTGGGAAATGAGCTTCAGATACTAAATCCAGCACTTTCATTTGTATGTTATGTGGAGTCTCCTGGAATACGAGATTAGGCACAAGATGTATGAGCAGTGACTATTCTCACGATGCGCAGGTCAAAAGTACCTGTTACAGTGACCGAGATGCTGTGCCAAGGCGGGTGCTGCCGCGGGGACAGGGTGCGGGGACGGGTACCGGGCACGGGTACCGGGGGCGGGTACCGGGACGGGCTGTGTCCCCGCTGCAGCACTGGGACCCGCGCGGGACCAACACCGGGGGCACGGGACCTGCTCCGAGCCCACACGCAGGACGGGTCTGTTTTTGAGGGGAGGGAAGCGAGGTTTCCGCAGGAGCGTGGCCGCAGGGGTGCCGGGCTGGGGCAGACGCCCGCGGCAGCTCTGGTTGTGCCGGCAGACCCCGTGTGCGACCGCAGCGGTGCCGCTGGGGACAGCCGGTGGGCGGCTGTGCCGGCAGCCGTGGGGTGCTGGGGCTCTTATCCCAACGGTGATCTTGCTTCTAAGTTCCTGAATCAACAGCATAATTGGCTAAAAGCCTTTTACTTCTTCCCTAAACCTGGTGGGTCCACAGTGTGGCCTGGGACGCCGGGGCACACGGTGTGTGACTTGTCGGCAGTGCCGAACCCAGATAAACGGGGAAACAAGCCCTTTGTGCGAGCCTGGGAATGCCGGGAGCGGGAACGCTTCCCACAAAGGCACTGGGGTCACTCGGAGGGCTGCTCGCCATGAATCACTGCCGGCGGACACTGCTCTGGCACGGGCTGGTGGCCGCGGCCGGCCTGGCAGCACCATGCCGGTGTCACACCGTCCACCTGCCGCAGCCCTGCCTTCTGCGCCATACCCATCCGTCACTTCAGCGTGTTGCTGGTGTTGTTATTGCTTCTTATATACACACAGACACACAGGCACACAGAACACATCCCAAATCCCGCTTGCTCCCCTTGATCTTTTGTTCCTGTGCATTCCCCACTATCTGGACACAGAGGGCATGAATAGTTTATGTCTCCTCTTTACCCAGATTAATACCTTTTTAAGCAGTGCAATCTTCCTTCTGATTTTAACTTCTTGGTATCCAGTAAAATGTTCTTTAAAAACTCCTAATTATGCCTCACATCTTTTTTCTGTTTAAGTTCTTTCTCCCAAATGATCTGGCTCATAATTGCTTTCAGCTTTGTGAAATTGGCTCAGATATATATTTTTGTGTGCATGTGTCTGTGCGTGTGTGTGTTTCTTACTCTTTACTTGTGATCTGAATTTCACTCTGCCTGAACACCAGCACAATGAAGTCAAGGTTACTTTTACCCGAGCCACTACTAACCTGCAGTTTTGTGACTCGGTGTCCCCACCTGCTCAGCTGAGGGTACCAACAACGCTCTCCACGGCGCCGCATCACTGCTTGGAACAGCGGGATTCCGAAAGTCCGAGGAAGCTTTAATGTCGCTTGGCCACGTCCCCCAGTGACTATCACTACGATCACGTCATTTACTCTCCAACAGGTTACAGTGAAATATTTCAGAAACTGTTTCTGAGACACACAGACTGAAGTGCTGGGGATGAGTGGGGGGAGTGGATGAAGGAAAACGGTCCTTGTTTGGGATCTCTCTCCTGCTCTGTTAATGTGACCAGAGGTGGCACTTTAGCCTCTGTAGCCACCTGAAATCATAAGCTGCAGAAAATGTACAAGTAATCCTGTTTAAAATCCAAACCAGAACAGATACCGTGCAGCTGAAAAGTCCCAGAGAAATCACGGGGACGGCGGCAGGAGATGGACGCTCCGGACAGGCTGCGACCACCCGACTCCCGCTCGCATGGGCAGGCTGGAGCCCGACGGCGAGTCCGATCTAAACTGCGGGGGGGGAGCGGCCCCAGAGCTTTGGGGTTTGCTGCAGCAGCGCTGACCCGGGCGAGCATCGCAGCGGGCGATGAAAACCCAGCGTCTCACACAGCTCAACGCGGGCAACTGAAGCAGCCCTCCAGCTTGCGCTAGAATTGTGTTACGTTTTCTTACATAACTTCCATTTCTACAGCTCATCACTCCTGAGGTGTTTCATACACCCCTGCTTGCCCTGTCCCCTGCTCACGGCAACAGAACCACGGTGCCAGGACACACCGCAGAGCAGCGCCAGGACACACCATACAGCAGCGCCAGGACACACCATACGGCAGTGCCAGGACACACCATACGGCAGCGCCAGGACACACCACAGAGCAGCGTCAGGACACACCATACGGCAGCGCCAGGACACACCACAGAGCAGCGCCAGGACACACCATACGGCAGCGCCAGGACACACCGCAGAGCAGCGCCAGGACACACCATACGGCAGCGCCAGAACACACCACAGAGCAGCGCCAGGACACACCATACGGCAGCGCCAGGACACACCGCAGAGCAGCGGCAGCGCCAGGACACACCGCAGAGCAGCGCCAGGACGCACCGCGGAGCAGTGCCAGGACACACCATATGGCAGCGCCAGGACACACCATACGGCAGCGCCAGGACACACCACAGAGCAGCGCCAGGACACACCGCAGAGCAGCGCCAGGACACACCGCAGCGCAGCGCCAGGACACACCATATGGCAGCGCCAGGACACACCATACGGCAGCGCCAGGACACACCACAGGGCATCGCCAGGTCTGCAGGGTCCCGGGAGGGGACGGAGCGACCAGGGTCCTGGCGCGCGCAGCCCGAGCACACCCGTGGCTCTGGGCAGGCCCCGACAACAGCCAGACTCATGGGTACGAAACACCCGGTTTGCAGCGAGGCTGTAATGGGTAAGTCCCCCCTCGTCTGCCAGCGGTGGGGCCGTCCCTCCCCGGGACACCAGAAGCCACCCGTGTGCCGGCGGCGCGGGCGGCAGGGCAGAGCAGAACACCGGGGCTCCAGAAGGGTGAGCTGGCAGAAGCGTGGGCAACAGCAGAAAGGACTCGAGTTTGTTCCTGTACAAGTGTTTCCCTGCCCCTCTCCCTGTACAGACAAGCATTGTCTGTATGGAAGAGAGAGCACGGTTTTCTGGAAAAGGTCCTCAGTCCAGCCCAGGAGAACACCAGCCGCCCTGTCCCCACGGCTTCCTTGGCAACATGGGGCAATTTACACTGATATTGTCACAGGTGGCTACTAATTATCCTCTCTTCGTTTTTCCAGGTGCCCTGTGCAAGACACCCAGAGCCAGATGTTCGGAAGTGCAGGATGCTCGTAACTACATGGGCAGCCGATGGCTCTGGCTCGCTGCCCTGTGTGACAAACCTGTGTCCCATCGGGCTCCCCGAGCAGGGCTCAGATCGCACAGCGGCTCGTCTGCCCTGTTCTTCCCTCTCCTCTCTTCTCTCTCTCCTCCTCACTTCTCTGAGGCCTTTTTCCCTGTTCAGCCCCGCAGTGCACAGCTCCTTTAGTGTTCTAGCAAGTAATAAGTGTATCAAGTCCCAGTAATTATCTCTAATTAGGGTTAGTGATTATACTGTTGGGTTGGAGAAAATCAATCTCTGGTTTCCCATCAGGGAGGGCAGAGAGAGTCGAGGTGGGGAGGGGAATGGGCGCTGGCAGCTCCCTCCTGTGCTGTGATGCTCCCGCCGGCTTCTCCCTGCCCTGATGGTGCTGCCTGCTCTGCCGATGGTGCTGCCTGCACTGCCGATGGTGCTGCCTGCTCTGCCGATGGTGCTGCCTGCACTGCCGATGGTGCTGCCTGCACTGCCGATGGTGCTGCCTGCTCTGCCGATGGTGCTGCCTGCACTGCCGATGGTGCTGCCTGCTCTGCCGATGGTGCTGCCTGCACTGCTGTCGGTGCTGCCTGCACTGCCGATGGTGCTGCCTGCACTGCTGATGGTGCTGCCTGCACTGCTGTCGGTGCTGCCTGCTCTGCCGATGGTGCTGCCTGCACTGCCGATGGTGCTGCCTGCACTGCTGATGGTGCTGCCTGCACTGCTGTCGGTGCTGCCTGCACTGCCGATGGTGCTGCCTGCTCTGCCGATGGTGCTGCCTGCACTGCTGTCGGTGCTGCCTGCACTGCCAATGGTGCTGCCTGCACTGCTGTCGGTGCTACCTGCACTGCCGATGGTGATGCCTGCACTGCTGTTGGTGCTGCCTGCACTGCTGTCGGTGCTGCCTGCACTGCCATTGGTGCTGCCTGCACTGCTGATGGTGCTGCCTGCACTGCTGTCGGTGCTGCCTGCACTGCCGATGGTGCTGCCTGCACTGCTGTCGGTGCTGCCTGCACTGCCATTGGTGCTGCCTGCACTGCTGTCGGTGCTGCCTGCTCTGCCGATGGTGCTGCCTGCACTGCTGTCGGTGCTGCCTGCACTGCCATTGGTGCTGCCTGCACTGCCGATGGTGCTGCCTGCACTGCTGATGGTGCTGCCTGCACTGCCAATGGTGCTGCCTGCACTGCCGATGGTGCTGCCTGCACTGCTGTTGGTGCTGCCTGCACTGCTGTTGGTGCTGCCTGCCCCAGCACAGGCAGCTCCGCGGTGCCAGCTCTACACAGTGGCCGCTGGGCACAGCCTGGCTCTGCGTGGTGGTTGCTGGGCACGGCTGGGCTCCTGCGCTGCTCTGGACGGGGACAGCGCAGCCAGCACGTGCGGCAGAGCCGGGGCTGCGACGGTGCCGCTGCGCCCAGCACCCCGACACGCTCCCAGTGGTGGTGACACGTCCACAGGACGGCGCTGCCCCCGCGGGTCCCTCTCACGGGGACACGGCCTCGTGTGCAGCTGCTGCCCCGCACCCAGCGGTGCTGGGGCTGCAGGGCCGGGCTCCCTGACGGGCAGAGACCCCAGAGGTCCCACATGTCCCCTGGGCAGCGGGCTCGTCGGGCCAGGGCAGCCCAGCCGAGAGAGCCAGGCTCACAGGTACGAGCTGCGCCCCACAGACGCCTGCACCACACGACTGCTGCCACGTGTGGGTCACGCCACGGCCACAAGGGCCAAGGGCAGCAGGGCTGGGTATGGCAGAAGGCAGCTGTGGAGGAGGGTGAGAACTGGAAGAGGAACCGCGAGAGCAGTCTGTCACGCAGCAGAGCTGCCTTCTGAGAGAACTCTCGATAACGCGTGTCCGTGACGCCAGCGCACGGGTCTGTGCGCTGCGGGGCCCCGGTGTGCACACACAGCGCAGGGCGAGCGAGCAGCAATCTGCAATGCCGGCTCTGGACAGAAACCTCTGGCAACCGGCAGCTCAGAATGGAGAACGGCAGTCAGGTTTCTGGCAAAGGATGCCCGCAGGGAGAAGAGCAGGTCTGAAGCAAGAAGGTGCTGCTCTTCCCCCCATGCTGGCAGAGCGCCCCGGCCCCTGGGCAGGAGCCAAATCCTCATTTCCATGGCTGGGCGGCAGGTTCTGTGGCTCCCGGGCGTGGTGGGAGCCCCAGCTCTGCCCCCGGCACGAGTCCTGCCCGCCGGCTCCGCGGCAGAGCCGCGCTCCACAGGGGAGCAACAGCCCTTCTGCTAAACAAGCGAGAGGTGAAGTTAATGCGCTCAAGGCAGTGGGATCATCAGCTCTCTGAGAAGGGCAGCGTCTTCGCAAACACCTGACGAGTGACCAGTAAAGCTGGAAAATGATACATCAGAAATAGTTTTTCTGCATGACTGAACAGGTGACCAGTATTTTCACACAATAGCTCAACTGCAGATCAAATGGTCCTGTAGCTGTACCGGAGGAACATGGGCTGCGGGCAGGGAGCTGCTGCAGGCTGTACACAGGCTGTACACAGGCTGTACACAGAGTGTACACAGGGTTTCGTACAGGATTCCATCTGAGCTGCTCCTCGCTGCCCCACCTCACAGATACCCCCTGTCTCTTCTCTCTTGGTTGGTGCAAACACAATCCAAATTGCACAAGTCAGTAACAACGTTGTGTGTTCACGCGGAGCCCCGGACCTGAGCTGAGCAGCCAGTGCGTTCCAGCAGCAGCTTGGCGGTTCCAGCTGATATGCCACAGCATGCCCAGCACAGACCTGCGGGGCTGGAAGCACCTTCACCACTCCAGATAAGCCTCAAACACCTCAGTGCCTCTGATTTCATCCCTAGTAGGAAGCATTTCCTTCCTCTCACAAGGGCAGACTCATTCTGGAAAAACCATTCCGCTGCCTACCTGCAGTGAGTCAGCTGGCCGTCTGCAGGGACATAAAACCAGGGGAACACCTAAGGATGCCATAGGTAGCAATGCCATAAATACTACTGCCACCAGGACATGGCGCGTCCTGATCAGACCCTGTGACAGCAGCCTTGCTCAGCAATTTAGGAAGCATGACACAGGGCTGTCCCTGTCCCTGGGGCCCGTGGGAAGACGTGGGGGTCGCAGCGCCAGGGCTGCCGTGCCCGCAGGGAAGCAGAACACCGCACAGCCATTCCTGCTCGAGAGATGGGAAACAGAGACGCCAGCAGCCGGTCACCCTGGAGCCCCCAGCAAAACGAAGGGACACTCGAGTCCCTGCTGCCAGGACCCTGCGGGAGCCGCACAGTGGCCGCGGTGGCAGGACCCGTGGGGTGGTCCCGGGGCTGGCACCCGCCAGCACGGCCAGAGACACCGGGGCCTTTACCAGAGCTGGGGAGGAGCCCAAGTTCATGGACTCTCTGAAACATACAGAAAATTAACCCTTTCATGAGTACGGAATATTGTAAACCACCAAAGACCTAACACGTAACCAAGTCCCCCGAGCAGGGAGAGGATGCGCATCCCAAATCTCTGACTCGGGTTGTGCAGGAACAGCTGCAGTGCCTGACCCACAGGTGACTCCTCCAAACCCAGATCGCCCTCCATCAGCCACCCAACCACGGCATCCCTGGGGGGACCTGCGCTCAGAAGGGGCCCACGAGTGGTGTGTGGGGGCAGAAGGATGGGGACCAGGCAGGCAGCGCCGCCCCAGCACGCAGCGGGAGCGATGGCACCGGCAGTGCCGCCCCTGCCCTGCCCTGCCCGGCACGCAGCGGGAGCGATGGCACCGGCAGTGCCGCCCCTGCCCTGCCCTGCCCGGCACGCAGCGGGAGCGATGGCACCGGCAGTGCCGCCCCTGCCCTGCCCTGCCTGGCACGCAGTGGGAGCGATGGCACCGGCAGTGCCGCCCCTGCCCTGCCCTGCCTGGCACGCAGTGGGAGTGATGGCACCGGCAGCACCAGCTCCAGCCTTGCCCGGCACGCAGTGGGAGTGATGGCACCGGCAGCACCAGCTCCAGCCTTGCCCGGCACGCAGTGGGAGCGATGGCACTGGCAGCACCAGCTCCAGCCCTGCACGGCACGCAGCGGGAGCGATGGCACCGGCAGCGCCGGCTCCAGCCACACTGGCCTCGGCTCAGGACAGGAATGCCTGGCGGTTCACTTGCCTGAGCAGCCTCCGAGGACACAAAACGGGTGAAACTGAACACAACCCTGATGTGCTCCAGCCACCGCGGGATGCCCGGCTCCCCAGCCCAGGCTGGGACTGTGGTTCGCTCTGGCACCGCTGGCACCTCGCGTGTCTTCACCCACCGCGGCTCGGAACAGCCCGTCCCCGCGGTGTGCGGGGGGGACAACGCTCAGCACAGGCTGTGGTGCCACCCGATGAGTGTCACCTTGTGCAGGCACGAAGGGGACGGTGGCAGGCAGCGCTGCACGTGTCCTGCCATGCCACGGACAGTGGCCCGGAGGGACCGGGCAGCGCGGGGCCAGGACACGGCTGAGGATGCAGGTGGTGAGGAGCGAGGTGCTCTGGTGATTTCTTGCAGGGACAGGGTCCCCAGGAGAACAAGGCAGCAGGGGAAGCAGGGGCAGCCCAAGGTTAAGGAGCTGAATGTTTCCTTTGGGGACCTGGGATCTCATCCATGCTCTGCTGTGAATCTCCCAGAACTACTGTTCAAGTCACTTATACCAACACTTGTCAAAAACAGCCGCTAATAACGTGTTCCTCCTGCTCTGAGTGCCCAGGTGGAGACTGAGGGCTGATAAACAGGAGCTCAGTGCTCACAGCTACACTTTAAAGGGCTAAAAAAAGGCAAAGTTCTTGGGAAAGAAAAAACAATTCTTAGGCTCTAAACTGGGGGCACATAGTTAGCGGAAGCTTTTGACAATTTTGGCTTTATCTTCTCTTTGCCTCAGTTTCCCTCCTTTAGAAAGAAATAATAATAGCTGAGAGACCAGAGCTACAATGCTTGGAATGACGATGTTCAGCATAACTCTGGCCTGCTCCTAGAGAAATACAACCTGAGCTGACCCAGCACATCTCGGTCCTTCAGGCGTCCGTGCTCCAGCAGAACGGGGCACCGAGGTCTGCGGGAACCGTCCCGCTCGTCCCCTCGAGCTCCCTCCTCTCCCCCATGGAGTCCTGACCATTTCCAGCCTCAGTGCAAATCCTTGAACACACGGCTCCAACCTCACAGTCGGATCCATCCTCCTACCTCAGGCAGCCAGATAAACATTCCTAAGATGTCACCATATGAACGTTATAGTGAATTTATAATATTTATAATATACATATGAATTTGCAGTATTTTATACATGATTCATGATGCAAAGTATTAATTACAGATAAATTTTACTAAATCTCTGATCTCGGCTTCATCTTCCGACTACAAACAACCCTTTACCGTATCATTGGGAAGGATAAGGGTCCCAGGCTGCCAAGCACAGCCGGACCTCACTCTTCCTTCAGCTCTGGCGTCCCCACGTCCCAAGGTCCATGAGCAGAGAGACCTGGGGCAGTACGTCCAGAGGGGGAAGGAGCGTGTCCACCCGGGGCTGGCAGAGCTGCACTGGGACACTGCACAGCATGGGACACTGCACTCCATGGGACACTGCACAGCCCTGGGACACTGCACAGCATGGGACACTGCACAGCATGGGACACTGCACTCCATGGGACACTGCACCAGATATGGGACACTGCACAGCATGGGACACTGCACTCCATGGGACACTGCACAGCCCTGGGACACTGCACAGCATGGGACACTGCACAGCCCTGGGACACTGCACAGCATGGGACACTGCACTCCATGGGACACTGCACTCCATGGGACACTGCACCAGATATGGGACACTGCACTCCATGGGACACTGCACTCCATGGGACACTGCACAGCATGGGACACTGCACAGCATGGGACACTGCACTCCATGGGACACTGCACCAGATATGGGACACTGCACTCCATGGGACACTGCACTCCATGGGACACTGCACAGCCCTGGGACACTGCACTCCATGGGACACTGCACAGCATGGGACACTGCACAGCCCTGGGACACTGCACTC